>NW_026571353.1:15566770-16166770 GCF_026225935.1 Boleophthalmus pectinirostris
ACATACATACATACAGAATAAATTGGGTGTCCTTTTATTCTGACTTACATCAGTAGCAGCGGTGAGAATCTTGGACAGGATCACTCTGGCAAGACCATCTGTACTGTAGTCCAAAGTCGTCACAGCGAGTTTCAGCACAGCATCCTGGTTCTTTACCGAGCACATATTCAGCAGGCTGCAAAAACAAAAGGAGAAACATTGATACTGTCCTCAAGCCCTCGATTTTAATAAAAAATAGCAAATTATGAGTGAAGTCATCTGAGCACTAACCACTGAAACAGGCCACATTTCTCCAGCAGTTTGACGCCTTGTAGATGTGCCGAGAGCGTCCCGAGGAACAGGAAGTAGTGTTGGCTGAGTGTGGTGAGCAGGCCATTACTCTGAAGGGAGCGCTCAGGCTTCAGGCCGGAAGACGAGGAGAGCCACAAAACCATGTCCCTGACCAGGTCCTCAAGGTAACCCTGCCCATCCTAGGGACAGCAACACATATGATGAATATTACTATATAATTGTATCTAACCTATACTATATATTGTTTAACTAGGATTACTATTGGGCATATTAAGATTCACACTAATAGAAAACAGTACTTAAGAAACTAAAACAAATTACTCCATACAATGCACCGATTTGTCGGCAGAACAAAAATTTTACAACAATTTATGTATTACATACATCTACTTATTTCAAAAGAAAATTTACTTTGTGGATTAAAAAAATTACCTCATCAGAATCCATGAGGAACTCGATGAACTGACAGCCAACCACAGTGAGTTGCCTGGCCTTCATGTGATCCAGGGCTAGGCCTGCATACAACTTACTGCTAGGTTTATAGAAATACAGCAGCCTCCGCACAAACCTTAAGAATATGAAACAAAATTGAATAGACTGTTTTTTTTTTTATGTACTGTACAAACAAACAGACAAAGCCATCCACCTGTGCATTTGTTCGTCTTTATTGTTCCTGAGGTTTACGTGTGGCCACTGAAAAGGACATTCCTTGTTATCAACCCACAACAAATTTTGATACTTTACTTGGGAATCTTTGAAATAGGACACACCTTAAGAATTGTGGCGATGAGCAGCCAGTTCCATTCAAGGTTTTGCTTATGGTTGAGTATTTGACTGTCTCTCAAGTTCATCATAAGTGCTTCTTCTGTGTCCTGTGTACAAACATATGACCCACACTATGAAAACTACTGAGTGTGACAACTGTGCACAACAATTATTGAATGTACCTTAATAACATAAATGTCTCGCTGTGGCCGTGAATGAGACTCTCTGCGGTTTTGAGAGGAAACTGATTTTCGGATGATGTGATCCAAGTACAGACTGTAGGGCTTCAGACCTTTTTTCTTCTTCTCATGGAAACGTTTCAGGTTATTGACAGCTGCACTTGCACGACTGAAACACAGAAATTAGTGACATTTTTAAATTTATAGAATCATAGATCATTATCCATTAACTTTGAATCAAGTGATTTGTATTTGTCAGTTGTATGTACTTACAGTCGTTTTTCTTGAGAAATATCAAACGAGGCCGCCATGTTAATGAGAGTGGGCAGGCAGTGCAAGTGGTGACTGTGAGAATGAGGAAGGATGGTGTTTGCCTAAGCCAAAAGAAATATATTAGGTGTAGTATTCAGTATTAAATTGTATACATTCAAATGCATACAGGTTATACATTTAAAGAAGTGGAGTGAATGGGTTTTGAGATATCACAACTATGCATTAAAACCTTAAATGGCTGTAATGCTATAATAATAAATACATTGTCATCAAATATTTTTTCTTTTCTATTTTACCATTATGCATCTTATTCAATTTGATATTTATTTTATATTAAGTCATTTAATAGTATCAAATAGTACGCTCAATGAAAATCAAACATCAAAACCAGTTTATGCCTATACATAAATTATAATTTGTTTACAAAATTATTTTATTACTATATTTTTGCCTTTATATCTTACCATGTGTAGAAGCTCTCCCAAAAGTATAGTTGCTCTCACAGCGAGCTGGTCATCACTACTGGTCACAACTTCAACAATACCCTGAACAAAAACAAAGCAGAAAGTTGTACATTGCACAGAAACAATTAAAAGAAATGCAGATTGAAAGAAAACATTACCTCTAACAGTCCATTTGTGATGAAAGCTGACAGAACAAAAGCCAAATAGTTGTCCATAAGATCTGGCCTAAAAAGAAAAAAAGACACACGTTTAATTTGTATGAAAACAACTACTACACACAAGAGTAAAATCGCTTGCCATCATTCATACCTAGAGCGTGCCCGATGTGGTAAAATGACTTTGGCTTCTGCAGCTACAAAGCCATCCGACAGTCTCCATGTGTCCTGGAACCTGGCAGGGTCTAAAACAATACACACCATTATAAAGTGATGACACAACCCAAGGTGGTCATACTTCTAACAGTGAAAGTGTATGGCGCAACTTTGGAAGGTCCGTCACCTGCTTGTCAGCATGGAAATGTTATTGCTTTCCATTATATGTTCCATGGTATGACACTGAACATATAACTTACCAACACTAAGAAGAGCTTCAGTAAAGTCGTGCGTTACAATGGGCACAGGGAGTCTAAAGATCTCATACAAGACCTCCAACAACCCTTTCTGTAGAGATAATAAAACAGTGAACAATAAAGTTTAACAAACGCAGGGAATAAGCGATGATGTGAGACAGCCTACTCACCCTAACCTCCATATTTGGTATGCAGAGTAAGCCAATTAAAGATTGGATACCAGAATTCCCAGCCTTGCATAGGTTGATAATCCCTGAACGAAAAAGGTATAGACAGAGGTTTAGTAAATATTGCACTCAACAATTATTAACAAATTAAATGTAAAGTTAAATCACTGAGCCCCACCAGACCACGAGCGAAAAGCAGCTACAATTGCCATCCGACTTGACAAAAAACGTGACTCTCGATCCTCCCTGCAGAAATTAAAACACACACGTACATTAAGATGCATGATTACTAAAACACTTCAATAAAATAGCTCATAGCTATTAGCATATGACTCAAAGCTCCTTTTTATGATTAATTGTATATTCCTGCTGTGATGCACTTTGTACATTTTAATTTTTTGTCAAAACTAAAGTCTACAGAGAGATCAATTACATTTTATCTTTTAAAACAGATCCAGTGACCACATAAATTAACACATCCTAAACTTTCCACATGGCATTGTGTTGTTACATAGGATCACAGGTAAATACAGCTACAGCTCACCACGCACAAGGTGTAGTAACACAAATAGTTAATTTTATAAACACACTCACTTGAGCTGTCCCTCAGCTGTGTCAGCATTATGCCGGTAGTGGAAATCAGTGAAAGGTGCAAGGATTTGCTGAAAAAAGAACAAAAACAATTATTAAAGCTTCTAATAAATTGTGACATTGGGGCCACATAAGGTCTTTACATACATGTGTGCTCATGTGGACTCAAGTTATATAAAGTACTATACAAACCTATAAATGTTACATATTTTTGCCACTGTAGTAAAAACAATATTCAGTAAAGGGTTTTAAGTAATGTTAACAAAATTCTTTGGACAACACTGTGATAATTTATTTGACATTGTATCAAATAAACTATATAATTAACAAAAAGTATAAAATCTAAACAATATAACAACTATACCTCGAGCTCTACATCCACCCGCACAAACTGGCGCGTGTGCGGGTGATTGAGAAGATGAAGGATGGTGGTGATCAAAGCTTCATTAATGCGACTTAGCTGACAATCAATGACACTCTTCAAGATGGTGCTCAGACGCGCCCGTTTGGCCACCACTTCTGGGTTTTTTAGAGCTGCAGACAGAAGGCATGTAATGGCAGTTTATTAAAAACTATTTTATGTCTTTAAAATTAATATACACTAGTAATGTGCCTATGCTTACCAAGTTCACACACAATTGCAATGGCTGCACGAACCATGCGGTCACGTTCCTGTAGACCATCAGTGCCCACAGCGATTAGAGAGTTTGCAATGGAGGTGGGAAAGAGCATTGCGTTGACAGTGATGATCTTAATGAAGAGGGGGCACAAATGAGTCACCAACTATGCAAGTCTAGACAGAATTTCTAAAACAAAATGTTTTATCAGACATTTTCTTAGCACTACTATGAGTACAAGAGATGAAATATAGCATATAAGAATAGGTCTTGTTGATTGCATTATGAGTATTTCTCTGAACCTACAGCCAGGGTCAGTGAGTGTGCACATGTTGTTTTCTATGTGGCAAGTGTGCTGAAGAGTGCTCAGGTTTTACAGTAAACTACAGAATCAGCTATAATATCCCAGCAGCCTGCAGTTTTGTACAAACTATCTACACACAGACACTACCACTAACCCAGTGGTCTTTTTTTGGTACTTAGCAGGCACGAGGATAAATAACATAAGGGCATCGGAACATGGAAGTAACATACCTTTCGAACTAGTCTCAAAGCCTGAGTCCTTTCTCCTTCATTGCTCTGTTGGATGTCAATGCATCTAAAAAAAGAACATCCTCAGTTGTTAAAACAAAACTGAAATAGAAACATTAAACAGACACAAAGATAGCAATTATAAAAAAGAAATCTCACCTGGAGATTAAATAATCCACCTGTAGTCTAAGGACCTTTTGCAAGACGTTTGTGTCTTTAATAAGGTACCGTAGTGCCCGCAATCCTGCAGCTCTGACCTCTTTAGCCTCATTTAGCAGAGCAAGACGTAAACTACATAGAAATAATATTACCATTATTATTATTAGGTATTTAAGTAGCACATGCAGAGGACATTTACATTCAAATTAAAAATAAAAAAACTTGCCAAACTATGATTTCTTCATATGTAAATCCAAACTTCTCCTCTTGGTGGCCTACACTGCATAGCAGCTTCAAAACAAGAAGACCATTTCTTGATTACAACCATGTATGATGGGGCAGATGGAACAAGTAAAATATTAGATCTAGTTTTCCCTTAAATTACCTATGAATCAGTAATCTTATGAGTTGACATAATTTTAAAATAGCCTGGGCACTTAGTGTGAGAAGTTAACTTGAAACTTTTGACGTAAATGTTTAAATATGCATGTACAATATATGTCTACTTAGTCAAAAAGTAAGTACAACAATTGTGAAATTAAACACTAATTGTTATACATATTTTTATGCTGCTCCTCAATAGCACAACTGATGAAATTATACAGAAACCTCACATTAGAAATGAACATTTAATTTCATTCTTATCCACAACCCACCAGAGGGATGGCTAAGCAAAGGCAGTATGAGTAAGGGCTTGTTTTGAACCAGCAGTGATGTCAGAGCCAAAGCAGGCAAAACGGAGGGGGGGTAGCAGGGCATGTGACACTCTCTGGGGGGATTAGGTCACCCTCACTGTCCTGAAACCCTTATAAGGAGTCAGCATGGAGCACTGACCAATGTATACACAGATTCAAACATGATGCAGTCTGGGCATTAACCTTCTAACAATGGCATCTAGTCAAGTCTAGACTTCAGGTTTATGGCCACAAGAGTGAATGTGAAAGGTATACAAAATACAAAACACAATTGTTGTCATTTATTTTTTTGAGTTGGAGAAAGCAAGCATAGTTAATGAGCCAACTGCATATTTACCAGGTATTTTTAGCAATTAGAACCCCATGTTTGACAGTCATAGGTGCCATATTGCACATTTTTTCAGCAATTTTTCGGAGGATTAATAGTGCACAGAGACCAAAAACAATCTTCTATGCTGAATTAGTGCCAATAAAAAGCTGCATATTTGAACAATAACCTGTGATTATGGGGCCAATATATTACGTTAATGTGACTGCATAGTATATCAAACATGCTTTGCAACTTGAAATGACATACCTTTATAAAATTGTTCAGGTGGCCCAGTTTACGCATGTTACTGACTCCATGTGGTTTGGCCACATTTTGGACAATTTCCCGGAAATTTTCAGATGGTTCTGCAAAACAAAATAAGAAAATACAATGTAGCCAAGATGTGCATTTAGAGATATTGCCATAATACTCCCCAGTGAACCTTGCCTGATATGAGGGAAGGAAGTTGGTTTAGCTGGTCAAAATAATAGTACGTGTACAGTGTAAACAAGGTCTAGACCGCAAGCAAGTAAGAGGAAGCATGGTCTGTTTTTAGTTCCCATTCACTATCACTTCCTATACAAATTGCAAAACTACTTAGCAGGGGTGCTGATTGGAGAGGGTAAGCAGAAAACCCAAAAGGCATCCTTCCTACAGCTGAATTGTATGCAATTGTATGAAGCCCCATAAGCTGTCACAGTCCGACACAGACATTAAGAGCAACTTGAATACTCGATAAATTGTGAGCAGTAGAGAATGATAATAGACAAATACTGTTTCTAAGGTGAAATTTGTTTTGTAAATGATAATAAACCATTAACAATATCTAACACCAAGTGCAGTTCACTTTAAATTTAGATTGTTTGCATTTCTTAAAATGTAAAATACTATATAAGATTCAATTAAAAAAATTCATCATGCTAAATCAGGTGAAATCACCTAAAGTTGAATGCAATGCTATAGAAGACCCATCAAGCAAGACAAAATTTTGTTTAACAACCCAGACTTAGGCTAAAACAATTGCAAATTAGAACCAACGCTGTTTTTTTCCACTAACCAGACCAGATTTCATCATATTTGAACTACATTAGGCAGAAAGGTAAAAAAAAAAATGGGACGAAAGAGACTCCCTGACCCATGTAAACAAACTGATGCAGAATCAGTCACGATAAGAAACCATACGGAGGTTAATGACTATGGAACTCACACACAATTCAGTGACTAAGGTGTAATTACACCATTACGAATAGTAGAGTAAAATTAGAAATATCCTACACATTCTACAATCAAAACAACAGAGCGGCGTCATGGCTGGTTAGCTGTGGCAGCTAACGCTAACTCAGCTAGTTAGTTAGCCTGCTACCGCCTGTTATTATGGTACCCTTTCCCACTGTTGGTAGGTGGATCAGAAAATCACAATTAACACAGTGACTATGACAGCATCTAATCATGGATACGAAGAAGTACATAGTAAAGCTTCAAATAATGGTTGTTCCACTCGTGCTCAAAATCCATTTTGAACAATAATCGCTTTCAGAGATGCGATGAAGCTTACCTCTGGTCAGATCCAGCGGTACGTTTTCTTCCCCGCTGTCATTCCGACCTGTCAAACACACACGCGGCTGACATAAGCATAGAGCACACTACAGGCAATATGAGCCCAGAAAACTCAATTACTGCAGCACTGGCCTCCGAGGTGTATAAATGTACCGAGTTTTTCATGCTTACCTCGCATCCGAAGACTCCGGATAGGACGGCCGCGGAAGCTGGCCGCCATGTTTCCAGGAACATACACAACACCGGAAACTTCGTGGAATATCGCGAGAATCGGATGGTTTGACGTTTGATGGACCTCATGATGAGTTTGCCCAATATTTGAATTGTATTATTTGTATTACTTTAGTATCAGTATTTGAACAGTACTATAAGTTAAATGTATGGAACATAATAATTATTAAAATATGCATTCATGTAGTCGCAGTTAAAGCCTATAGCTTAGATACTAAAGGATCAAAGAGAAAATTCTAAAAAAAAAAAAAAAGGCATGCATAAAAGCAATAAAAAATATAGCCGCAAGCGGCAATGATTGGCCCTCTACACCGCGCCCCGCAAACGCCCCGCAAACGCCGTGCCTCACATTGACCCTAAACTTAAGGTTTAAGCCTAAACTTAAACCTTACCCTAATCATAATCCTAACCATAGCCCCAACCCTAGCCCTAAAAATCTTAATCTAACTTTGCAATTTTCAAAATTTGGCAAAAAAAAAAAATAATAATAATCCAAGATGGCGGACTTCCAGTTTGTAAAGGGGCGTGGTCACAATATACATTTTTGTTCTTATTGCCATAATGCATCTGGATACCAAATTTGGTTTGGCTACGCCAGCGTTTGTGTAAGGACATACAATTTTGGCTTGTTGCCATGGCAACACAATGTAAACGAGATGTGAGCATCATTGAGTTTTTTAATCAAGACCATGTCACAAATGTGGATACCAAATTTTGTATATCTGTGACAAATAAAACCTTATTTTTACATACAAATTTTCTAGGGGGCGCTATTGCACCCATTTTTGTATTTTCTTACATCAATCTGTTCAGGGTCGGGGTGTGAACCCACGATTAAAATTTGAGTGAAATCAGCCAAAGTTTGTGCAAATTGCTAGGGGGCGCTATTGCACCCTCTTTACTTACATCAGTCTGTTCAGGGTTGAGGTGAGAACTCAGGATTAAAATTTGAGTGAAATCGGCCAAAGTTTGTGCAAATTATCAGGTGTCAAAGTTTGATGGTGAGCCCTAAAAAACGAACCCAAAATTTGCACCGTTGCCATGGCAACACCGTGTGACCTTTTAAAAAGCTTTTAACAACTTTTAATGTCCCACTTGTCTAGATGATACAGAATGATTCTGTCTGGGTCAAACGCCCTCGGACGAGTTCGTTCAAATACAAGGACAGGTCGTACGATCAATCCAATATGGCCGACTTCCTGTTGGTTGCCTAGCAACCGCGTAATATACTTTTTGTTCCAATTCCCATGATGCATCTGTGTACCTAATTTGGTTTGGCTACGCCAAAGTTTTTGTTGGGTGTCCTATTGGCAAGGGCAGATGTTTAGCCTGTCACCATGGCAACACGATGGGAAATGGCATGGGGTCGTCATTGACTTTTTTGATCAAGACCATGTCATGAATCTGTGTACCAAATTTTATATGTCTACAACGAAGTAAATGTTTGCACTACCATGCAATTTCCCTAGGGGGCGCTATTGTGCCCATTGGAGATTTTCTTATATAAATCTGTTCAGGGTCAGGGTGTCAATCAACGATTCAAATTTGAGTGAAATCGGCCAAAGTTTTGTGCCAGAATTTGTAGATTTTATCAATGGAGAGTTTATGTCATCGCTATGGCAACGCCATAAAAAATATGACATGGGTGTCATTGAATTTTGGATCAGGATGCCAAAATGGAATTTTGTGCAAAATTTCAGAAATTTTTGAACAACTATTTGGGAACAAATGATTTTCTTCTATATTAAATTTAGTTTCAATCTATAGGGGGCGCTAAAGCGCCAAATTAATAATTTTCACATGAAGTAGCTTCCGGGCAGAGAGTTTAACAACTGTTTAAAATTTCGTTGAAATCGGAGTTCGTTTGAGCAAATGGGAGCAATTTGTAAATCTCCAAAATTGTGTGCATTTTTTGTTGCTTCACTGCTCAGAGACCGTAAGACGTGTGTGAAAAATGTGGATAACTTTTGATGTTCCACGTCTTGAGATAATGTGGACCAAATTTGAGCTCGTTCGGGTGAAAGCCCTCGGAGGAGTTCGTAAAAGCTTAGCCAACTGTAAGCCAATATTGCTGCCCCCTATTGGAGTGCACGGTGTTGGCGTAATAATATTTTTTCCTTGTCTTGACATGATCGACCTCTGTGTCAAATTTCATGATTGTACGTGAATTTTTTTTTTGTGTCATTCGTATTCCCTAATGTATTTTTGAGTCGTTTGGGGGCGCTGACGAGCCATTTTATTTATGTTTGGAAAATGAAAATAACCAAAACGTAGGGAAGCGCGAGTTTTACCAGATGGAAAAATTTCAGGACTTTTCGTCATTGTTTAGTGGGTGATAATTGGGTGAGTTGGTTAGGGAAAAAAAATAATAAGAAGAAGAAAGAAAGAATACTATTCTGATACGAGAACAATGTTCGGCTTTTTTTTGGCCGACAAACTATACATTTTCGGAAACCTCTGGCGCATTGCTACGTGATTGCGAGGGTCCCTGGTCACTCTGGGCGAGTCACGTCGCGCCATTCCATTTTTTGGCCACTTGGAGCATCGCTTTGCGATACTAATAGGCCCTTCGCCAGCCTCTGGCGCTCGGGCCTAAAAATTGCATCATCGTCATTCATATTGTTTATTTAAGTTTAAGCTTAAATTCAGAAATCACTGAAAGTGAGATGGACAGATGCCCAAAAAAAAAAAAAAAAAAAAAATCAGACATGTCATGCTTGTGAGGATTAAAAACACATCTAAAAATATCTTTAAAAAACAATGCTACTTTTAAGGTGCATTGTGTAACTTTTCTGGTGGTCCATCAAATGCTTTTCTTCATGGAGATGTTATTGCTTTGTCTGTGATGTTTCATAGTATGGCATTAAACCTTTCTATCTTTATGGAGACCAAACCAGACCAAGTTACAGGTCAGATCTGTGGAGAGGCAACCCCACTCACAGCCAGAATGCCTGTTATTCTAGGTATTTTTGAGCAATAAAACCACCTGTAATTGAATAAATGTAAGTAGAGTTGTTTACTCTCATACTGTGGAACATTCCAGGCAGAGCCATAGAAACAAGCAAGTGACGGATCCCCAACCAAAAAGTAACATAGTGTACCATTAAATTTATAGTCTGCACAAATACATTTTCTGTTTAGATATACCTAATACAAAGTGAGTCTACGTCGTCATAAACATCATCTTCCTCAGCTGTTGCAAAAACATGAAAAAAAACCCATCATGAATACACACTACATTTGACAATGTATTGTTTCAACAGATAAATGGTAAACATACCAGGATCTCTCTGGCCATTTCTGTCTGCTCTGGTAAAATGCAGTGTTTGTTAAATCAGTTTGCAGGAGGATCATTTCACAAAAATGTTAAACCACTAGGTGTTAGTGTAAATACATTCTAGGTCAGCAACCTTCTGTATCCACCGAAGACTGCAATGGAGTCACTTGGTTTCAATCGTACAACTGTAAATACAGAGAGCTGCAACTGACTTAAATGCACTTCAAAAGACTTTTGATTGATTTCGTATACTCATATGATTCATTTGTGTAACTGGATGGTAAATCTACACAACACACACAGTGGACTTACAATTGCCCATAGTAGCCTATATGGTAAAATGTAGGATGAAAGTTAATTCTATGTATCATACTATCATGCCAAGTCAACACTAAAACTGTTGTTGCAGACGTGAGCTCTCTATTATGGGCAGCTTGAGCTAAAGAACCTGACTCATTTGGGTTCCCATATATCAGGACATATTGAATTCAAATATAGCTCTTATTAATAACAATTTTAATGCTGATATATTATATAAAAATTACAAAAAATATTGGAGATGATGTCCCATTTGTTTTGGTTCTCAAAATACTTATCAAATCACAAAGCAGCCTTTCTTGAGATTCTCATTTTGGTTGTCAGAAAGATTCAAGATTGCTTGTCATATAGACAATGAAATTAAATTTCAAGCATCAAACACTGCATAGTTTTGATGTAAAGTGCAAAACCTTCTTTTTTTCCAGATTCACAAAACATCTAGCTAGCTAATACCTAAAAGGACTCCATCTTTAATCTATCTGAATCCTCAACCCCACCTACAGCCATTAATCAGTGCACATTCAGCCTCTTTGTGGGTCTTCTGCAGGTTAGGCACTGGCAACCCAGGTTCAATGATGACAGAAGTAGATAGATAGTAGTTTAAAATAGTAAGAGCACAGGTTACATACAGTTCCTTTAAGGCTTAACTTCTATTTGGAATACCCACGTCATCATATAGATGGTGCCCATCATCTAGTGAATACAAGTCATGAGAAACATTAGGCCCACTTATTTCAAGAAGCCAAAGTACTGAATTACTTACAGGACTGCACAAGTCCCATGCATTCCCTAAATATGAAAGAAGAGCTAATTTTAGGTCAGACGCAATAATGGGCATAAAATATAAATATTGCTAACTTATAAATTACCAGTAAAGAGGAGCTGCCTCCTCTATATCATCATAGTCATGTGTGCAGTGTCTGTGCAGCTTACAGACATAGACCCAAAGACATCAGATAGCTTGATTTGGTCAATTTAATGTGTGATCATTCTTTTAGGCTTTGCTTCTTTCAGTCCTTTCCAAATAGGGAAAACACAATAGAAAATTATAAAGTCATAAAATAGATAGATGTTGCAAATTGCAGGATTTAAAGAAAGATATTTTACTTGACAATCTGGAGAAATGTCTAAACTGCCAACATTAACTAAAGAAGCATCTGCTTTGACACACTGGCTCCTATTAACTTCTTGGGTTCTTTTTAAAGACAATGCAGTAAAGTGTATTTACCTTGTTGATATGTTTCGGCTGCTAGCTGCAAGCCATCTTCAGAACTGGACAGTTTTAAAATTAGCAATTATGAATACCCATTGAATACCTTACCTTAAATTTCCTTCTTCCCATGTTATGTATTGTTTCAGTATTTGTGCATTTGATTTTATTTATTTCAATCTTTAAACAGTAAAATAAATCTAAGATATAAACAAGATAATCATAACACCTGTAGATGAGTTACTTACCAACTCTTTCAGCAAATTAGAAAATGGTTTAACGTTACAGCAAGAAATCATTTGGTAATATTTTAAAGAAGGCACAAATAGCCAATTCCTCTCTGATCTGAGACCAATAACTCTTCAGGGATAACAAAAAATAAGGTATATTATCTTTTAATAAACCACCTTCTCATATGTAGGAAAACATTTTTCAAGTAATACATACATCACAACTGAAGTCCCTTTCAAAATGTTTCTACATAAAGTATTTTTTGCTAAGAGAATTTTGGTTGTTATAAATACATTTAAGCATTGTAGCAATTGCACAACTGGAAAATAGTCCATGTTTGTATGTATAGCATAAATTATAATTTGTGGGAAAAATAGTTCAGGGTTTAGAGCAGGGCAGTCTATATACGTGAAGCTGAAGTTATAGCAGCATCAATGTCTGCTATGGCTTTAGATGTCCTTTGCAGGGCTTCGGCGATGCTTTTTGGATTCAGTGGTTCTGAAATGACCTCAGTTGCATATTTACCATCCTGTTTACAGCTTTTGTGAGCTCTGAAAATAGTACTCTTATCCATTATAACTGTACATGGTCATTAAGGAAATGGGGTTTTAATATTATGATAAAAATATAGGCATAATGAAATGTAAAAGGTAATAATTAGCCATTTAGATATATCACATTCAAGGATACAATTAAATCGTTTTATCCTCTGTAGCTCCTCTTCCACAATATCTGACCTAATGTTTAAAAATAAATTCAGTACAGTTGGCAATACTGTTAACTATTTCACAACAAAACTGCGTACCGTCTGTGTATATTCACATTTTCCTCATCAGCCATAGATGAGGTAAAAGTTTTAGCAGATTTGGTGCTATCAAGACCAGTCAGTTTATTCTGCAACAAAATAATATCAAATAAGTAAATATAACTATAACTATAACTATAAATATAAACAGACCTTGTGTAAACAGCTAGGTGCAGAAGACTTCAGAGACTGCTTGGCCTGAATATAACAAGTGAGAATTCTACAAAACATAAATTTATGGATCACTTTAATTTAAAAGGGAATAAATATGGCTGTTCATACAGATGTAAATGTAAATTAACAGACCTGCTTGCACAATTGACAATAAAGCATATTGAGTAGGGTTGTCCAGGTATATCGGGTGGAAGGCAATTTAGGTGATAAGTTACTTCTTTGTTCTAAGAGGAAATAAAAAGCTTTCCTTAATATTTGTGTCATT
Source organism: Boleophthalmus pectinirostris (assembly GCF_026225935.1). Taxonomy (NCBI): domain Eukaryota; kingdom Metazoa; phylum Chordata; class Actinopteri; order Gobiiformes; family Gobiidae; genus Boleophthalmus; species Boleophthalmus pectinirostris. The sequence continues at coordinate 15,580,449 of NW_026571353.1, forward strand.
TTGGATATGTAAATAGCTTATAAAATTCTACCCCTTCTGACAGAAGCTCATGTTTGTAATGTGTAAAATGGCTGTTCAGAATGCCATTGGAGCAGATGACTGAACCATCTCCTGGAGACACTTCTATAACAGGTACGGTTCCCTCTATAATCCTTCAGGCAAGATTTTAAACATTACAAATGCAAAACTAATCAGATTCTCAAAATAAGTATTTAGATACCTGTAGGTAACACCTTGGCACCACATCACTTTTACAAGTTCTGCATGGACCAGTTGTGTCTCACCAGTTTGTTCTTTAGCCAAAATGCTTGGCTTCCATCTGACAAAAACAACAGCAAACTCAGAAAAATTAGCCATTGAACACAGAATTGCTGATATGTTGATGATACAAGTGAAACTGTTGTGAACCTGTGCCAGTGGGGCATGGAGCAGCTAAGAGAAAGAGCTTGAGGAAGTTGAATCTTGGCTTCACCTAAATGGCTAGAAATGGCGTCTGCTCTTGTAGAACTATCATTACGAGCTTTCCTGTGTTGCTTTGCCAAGGAGAGGGGATGAGACCATATGGATGGGGGACAACTACACGAGTGATGTTGTACCACTGTGACGGATTGAAACATTTTCTCAGGCTGAAAGGACATTGCTCATAATGAATGGGTTAATCTTTAAATTGCAATTAACAATTCTAACAATTATCCAATGAGATTCATTTGGTTTTCCAATATTTGAAAAACGAACTCTTGGTCTGTAAAACGAACCTAATAACATAATTCAATTTTTTTTCTTTTTACATTAACAGCATACATATAAAATAGAAAAGATGAGGTTCAATCTGAGAACTTACAGACTTAAGGGCAACTTTAAAGTCTTTTAATTTAAAATGTACAATGATGTTAAGTTAACATTTAATTGATCATTTGCCAAAGCTACCACCGGCTAATCAATTAAAGGTGTTCAACATGCATCCTTAGTTGAAGATGTAAAGAACCAGGAAACACATACCTTTGAGTTGTCTTTGCTGACTGATAAAGGAGGTCTGGATCTTGATCTTACAGTTTCATTTTTAGTCTTTCCTTTTGTAGGACAACTTGACAAAGACTGTGCACTGAGCTGTTGATTATTCTGACTGACAGTACATGTAAATTCAACAGTGAAGTCTTTGCCCAAAGGAGAGAGAGTCAACACAGCCCTCCCGTCCCCAGACCTGATGATGGTTTCACCTCCAGATCCAACTGCAGCATCACAGGTGAATGGCCACTGTACTTCACAGCTATGGCTGTAAGAAGACTTCAAAATAAAAAGGCATTTTTGTTTATAAGCTCATTTCTGTCTCCACTTTCTGGGGGAGGGTGAGCCACCTGTTTGTCTCCTGGATGACAGTGTTAATTTGTTGACAGTAAGGCTTTAAACTTATTTAGCTCCAGGGAGAAAAGAAGTGAAGCCACCAGGTCAAAATATGAATGCATGGCATATTGGTAGATATGTTTACTATTGTGGAACACACCAAGTAAAGAAATAACATGCAATCATGGTGACAAGCAAGTGTTAGACCAGCCACAAAAAATGTTACACAGTGCACCTTTAAAATACATTTTAAAGAGTTCATGAAGGCCTATTATAAAATACCTTTTTCTGGTCTTCAGGTATAAGTTCTTCAGGAAGATATGGTTGGCTGGAATACTTATTTCGAAATGCCAATGCAGTTGCCACAATATCCTAAAAAATGAACAGAATTCAGCTATGTATAGTGACCTGGAAGTAACCAATGGTAACAACAAACTATGTATATTATTCCACCAATTTCACGTGTCTAGTAGTTACCTTATATGCGCTGATGGTGAAGCGAGTCCTCTGGCGGATCCTCTCGCTGGGCAGAAGAGAGTGACCCGTGGGTATAGGGGCTTTCTCTAGCACAAACTCCGATCCACAGGGCGACAGTTGTACCCGAGCTCCGTTTTCAAAGCAAATCTCCACTGACTCATCTTCATACATTATCATCGACGAAACAGCGCTATTCGTTTCCATAATAGCGCTTTACTTTAGAAAAGCCACTAAATTCAGCTCGTTTTCGATACAGTTGAAGTTTATACTTGGCGCGCCGTGCTGCCAACAAAAATAACACGAAACCGGAAGTTAAGTTCCTTTTTTCTAAACCAGCCAAAATGGATGATTAACATTAAACATAACAGTACACTACTACACTACACTATAATACACTACACTACAAATACTAATACTAAAAAACTAAACAGTATAATGAAATTGCCACTTTAAGTTACGTAATCCATGTTTCAATTATATTACAAAAAGTATTCAAGTACTCATTCCATCTATCCTTAGCTAAACTGAACCACTAGATGGCACTAAAACACCGACCCGACGTCTGTGGCGCTTAGCGTCACTAGCAGAAGAACTGACTGCTCTCAGCTCGGGTTGCTCATGGGGCTGCTTCTGTGGTTCCGCGAGTGAAATATTCTTCGCTTTTCTTCGCCATCCTGTGTGATTTTGGACGTTTTCTCGCTGTAAAGCTGGATAGCAGGTTGTAAAGATTGCAATGCTTAAATTATCAAACTGTTCTCACACAGAAGACACTTCGGTGGTGCAATGAAGGTACGGGCAGCTTTAGCTTTACCATCCTTTATCATGATAGAATTTGTTGCTCTACTCAAGGCAGCTAACAAGCAACATGAGCTAATTTAAGACAAGTGGTTATTTCGCTGCATCTTTAACACTGTGTTAGCTCAATTTAAGAGTGAGCATATCATCAATCATGAAGCTAAACTACAGAAAGCAGCGTTGACAGCTGTCATCAATGCCTCGAGAGTTGCAGCAGCAGTACTAGGCCTGTTCACTAACATCAGCGCTGTTACAAAACAGACTCACTCATTAAAAAACAACAACAACAACATTGTTTTATGTTTAAATGATTGATACATAGGATTGTTTTTAATATAATGTCGATGTTTTTATGATCTGTATATAGGCTATGTTTTATTCTGTTGTTGGGTTTGAGATTGCAATAGCAATATATGAATAATAATAATAGTTGTTCATACTAGGCAAATGCCTCCTCTGTGTGGGCTTCATGCTGTGGTTTGCTGAATGAAGTCATGGGAACAGGGGCCGTCCGGGGCCAGCAGCCAGGCTTTGGGGCAGGTGCTGGACCTTTCCGATTTGCCCCTAGTGCAGGATACTCTACATATCCGCCTGCCAGCTCAGGGAGCCCCAACCTCGTGTGCAAGGCTTGTGGCCAAGCCTTTTCTGTCTTCAGGAGGAAGGTATGTTTAATGACTTATTGTGGTTATGATTTTAATTTTGTGCGGCTTGGATATAATATTTTTGAGCAAAAACTGTCAAAATTGTATAGATGTGAAAAAAACAAAAATGTTGACTTCATGTCTGGTACTCATATTTATAAGATTAATTCTGTTTTATCTGAGATTGTTCTTCTGGCATTGATGTTATACTTATTATTTATGTTGTGTGCTGAAAATATGTGTTATATTTTCTCTGAATCTGCAGTATATTTGCTGTGACTGCAAGAAAGGATTCTGCTCCTTGTGTACGATACTGCAGGAGAATCTGCGTATCTGTGCTACATGTCATTTACTGAAGGCGACGTGTTTCCAGCGGCCAAGGCTGATGCGCCTGCGTGTCAAAGACCTGCGTCAGTACCTTCAGCTCCGTAACATTCCCACAGACACATGCAGAGAAAAGGAGGACCTGGTTGAACTGGTGCTGTGTCACCAAGGCATTGAGGAAGAGGACGATCCAGACACCAACAGCCTTCACTCGCGCTCTCTGTACTCTCCCACGCCCTCCACCACGCAGTCTGCCTCTGAATTGTCCACCTTTGCTGCGTCTCAAGAGGGGCCACTCAGCAGAAGCGATAGCTCTGATACCACCCCAGTAAGGATGTTTTCACAGTTCAATCTGCTTTAGTTTAAAAAAGCAACAAGGAACGTTAAAAGTAAAAAAATAAAATAAAATTGAATTCAGTAGTACTGACATGCATACATAAGTGCACTTGGTGTTGTCATTCACAAGATATAACTGTCTGTCTCAGTTTTGTCCTAATCCTAATCCTTAGTTAACAGCTAGACACACCTGTAGTCTGTACAAAGTCGCACAGACTAATGTTTGTGTTGTGTGGTGCAGGAAGCTGATGCAGCATCGACATCTCTCCTTCACTTGGAACACACACCTGAGGTGATCATTGTTTGATGTTACACTAGACAAATGTCATTAAACTGTATGCTATAGGCCCTTGATATATAGTCAGCTCAGGTGTAGAGTAGTGAAGTCCATGTTTGATTTTACAGACAAGTCCTCAAACACGGCGCCGGGCCCGAGCCTCTTTATCAGACATCTCCAGCCTGGGTGACATTGAAGACCTCTCTGTCCGGCAGCTCAAAGAAATCTTGGCCAGGAACTTTGTAAACTATTCAGGGTGCTGTGAGAAGTGGGAGTTGGTGGAGCGGGTGAGGCGACTGTATCGAGAAACTGAGGAAAACAGGAAATCATGTAAGTTTACTCAGGATAATCATAACACTTTCAGATTGTGTTTGGGCAAAATAAACACATTTTGAGACAGATATTATAATGGTGATTAGATCCATAGCAAGAAGACGTTAATAAAAAGATGTAAAACAAAAAAATTTAATTAAATTAATACAAACTGCAGGGTAGAGGGTTAGGTGAAAACTGAAATTTTCTAAGCGCTCAAGCATAATAAACATGCAGGATTACTGTAACATCTAAGTACAACTGCATAAGATAATTAGGATAATGGTTGAGCTTTTAAAGGTCATTTTTGCATACAATTTCTGAAGCCCTAATATGCATGACTGCTTACACTTGTAAATCACATGTACTGGCAATTGTTTATATTTGTGTCTGTTTATCTTTGCAGTGGAAAATGTGAGCAGTAGTGTAACCACAGGTAACTGTTGTCTTTTTAACCTGGTTTCCTTGTATCATGCACCACATCCTGTTATAAAGTACTGCTTTGTAATGTTTAAAAATATTTTAAGTAATGATAAGGGCATGATTTAAGGATGAAATGTATTCCCTGAAATCACATTCTCTCTGTATTTCTTTATTTTCTTTACTTCATTCTAAAGTAATGGCCTTACCCCCTCCTATCTGCAACGGTACTAATGGAGGTAAGGTTATGACTGACTTGTGATTGTAATCTTCACTTGCTCTTTCAGTAATAGTCTTCATTTTGCACCCTTCATTGCTAGCTATACAAACTGTGTAAGGCAGAATATCTAGTACATATCAAAGAAAAAGTATGACGTTAATTGTTTCTATGGTCTCTGTGCCACCAAGAGACTGTGGTTGTCATGGAAACATAGTGACATTTTCCAAGTGTTTTGTGCACGACCTCATCAGATGAGCCACACTTAAAAGTATTTTTCCTCAGCCCCTGATGTGTCTGCCCCTTCAATGCATGGCACATCACTATTGTTTTGTATTAGCATTTGTAATGTTTCATTTGTGTTCACTGTACCCTTTGACAAGCATTTATTTTCTGTGTTTTAGACGGTGAAAAGGGACCATTAACCATCTATGATGATAATCTCTGCCGAATCTGCATGGATGCTGTGATCGACTGCGTTCTCCTGGAGTGTGGTCACATGGTCACCTGCACAAAGTGTGGAAAAAGGATGAACGAGTGTCCCATCTGTAGGCAGTACGTTGTGAGGGCAGTGCATGTTTTTAAATCTTAACCACTGCAGCACCACAGACTGGCACAAACCCTAGATGCAGATTATTGCTGCTTTTTGGGGATTTTCCCATTTGAATCATTAGTTTATCTGTGTTAGTGTTTTGATTTATCATTTCTAAATACAAAGAATGTGTAGCCATGTGCTTGTGAACAAAATTCATCAAATTTATCTCTGAACTGAACTGAGAAAATGGCTTGGTAAACTTGTAAATAAAAATTCTCAGTTGCTGCAAGTGACAAAAATACCAAGGAATCCCACCATTAGTTACTTGGCAGGAAAACTAGGTGCCAAAAACTCCGTCAAGCATCTCATTCATTCCTCCCATTGACTGTGGGTCGCTTGTATCAATAGCACATTAAAGAAAAGCCTTTTTCTCTACGGATTAATCACTTTTACTGCAGCTCATGTCGTAAGCGGCATACAACCTTGATTTTTGTAATCCATTGTAAGCACATTATGTATTAAACCACACTCAATCATGCTGGTCATTACATTGTAAAGAAATAAGGTGATCATAACAATATCTTACTTTACAGTCACCTTTGTCCTAACTTTGCCCTTAAGTGGCTCCTAACAGACAAACTAGGTGCTAACAAACTCATGCCATCTTCCCTCTATTTCCAAAATGAATTTTGGGTATACATCTTTGAATATTATTTGGAGTGGAACAGTGCATTTTGCTTTGAAGTTCATTACACTAAAATAGAAGTGATATATTGGGGAAAAAACATTTACTGACATATGAGGTATAGTATGTATAGAATAATTGACTTGCTAATGTACATTTGCATATATTGATCCTTATGAGATGTATATAACTATATTTTTTCCATTTGATTTGAAGTGTATTTTGAGATTATTTATATTTTACAGAATTCTTTGTACCTATGTAACTGGCTTTATCCAGAGCATGACAGTAGCCTGTGCATTTGGCTAGGTTTGCCACACTGTATTCTGGTCAGGGTTTTTAATTTTAAAATATTTAGCACTGCTGTAAACCACATTGAGCCAGATGATGCTGCTACCACAGTTCACATCAATTATGAACAGTTAACTGCACTTTTCTGTTTCTGAGAGTGTAAAATTTGTGCTAGGTTTGGTCTTTGTATTTTGGAATGTTGAACCTTATTTTTTGGTAATTAAAGATTTTAATTAAAATAAGTTTTGCATTTGACTACACCATAGCTTGTACTGTTGCATTACAGCTGTATGTGGGTTCAAAGGTAGGTATTCTAAAGATGTAAATTTTTTGAAATCCACTATCTATGGTTATGTTAAAAAAGTATCGTTGCTATACAAGCTTAGACAGGTCTTTTAAACGTGGTATACATCACACAAAATAAGTGAGGATAATGAATGATGTGGTAAAAACATAATTTGTAATAAACAATATCAAAACTTAGATAGGAAAGTGCAATACAATCTATAAACAAATGAAACCCTACACTTAAGATATAGTACAAATGAAAATCTTTTAATGCATTTTAGCACTTAGTCTTGAATATAAACATTACATTGACCTGAGGTGATTGTGGTGAAACAGCATTTCCCCAACTACAAAAAAAAACTATTGGATACTGTCCTTTGTCCCCTCCAAGAAACAGACTCCTCATGAAAATCAATTGAGACAGTCATGGATACTGCCATCAGGTCAAATTAACCTGATTAAACATTTAAAAACATGCCCAAACTCAGACAACTATATCGACTTACAAAATAAATATAAACCATTTTATATTATAAAAAAACAATAAATTAATGTCCAATAGAGAGTTTAGTGTAACATGGCATAATGAGGACCAACGTACATTCTTATGTATATACTATTTGATAATTTAGATGCACCACTGTACATTTATTTTTTTTGTTACAAAGGTTACACCTATGTTAGAACACAAGTTATGGCACACAGCTGACAGTGTAGTGTTGAGGCAAAAAAAATTCTCACATGCTTTGTACGTCATAATGAAATATAGCTCCTGAGTGGAAGAAAACTACGTAAACACATGAAATGTTGCCTGTATAAAAAATACTGTTTCAAATATATATATAAAAAAAAAAAACAGGTAAAGCACATATTTATAAAATGACACCAAGTTTTCAAACATGCATACCTTTACGGTCTATTTACAAGGTAATTAGTGAGTTTAGATCACATTATTATTATATCACAGTCTGTTAAAGAGGAAAGCTCTTCATTAAGTGCATGGAAACATTTATTTGTTGCAGTTTATGCCAAAGACTAGCTCGTCTTCTGAAGGAGTTTTTCCTCTGTCAGCCTGAAGGGGACGCTCACGGACATCTCTGCTATAAACCGCTCACATGCAGTCTTTGTCACCTGCTTACAGAACCGGAGGTCGATCTGACAGATGCTGCCACAGCGCTTGAAGAAGGTTAAGGAGTGGTCTGTAACTCGATTACATACTGAAAAGAGAAAAAAATATTTTTAATAAATAAATCAAATGTTAAAACAAATTTTGCTATTTAGATCATAATGTGATGTAATTTCATTTTATATACAAGTACTTAATAACCTAGAAATAAATGCAAGGTAAAAATGAGCCATATCTATGCACATTAACAAGTTAATCCCTAAGAAATCTGACCTTTTTTCCCCCTAAAATGCCTGACTAAAATAGGCCCAATTAAAGATGAATCTGTCTGAACCCTTTGGAGAACAGACCAATGGTTGAGAACTTTGTGAAGATAAGGCTCTGTAATTTTCCCTCTCCTGATTGAGCTGCTCTCATTATAAGTGGAAACAAGCAAAATCAGATTTCAAATCCCACCTGTATTTTTTTAGACAGTAGACAGAATATTTTTGGGTCTTGACAATTCCCAAAAAAAAGGCTGAAGCATATCTCACTAAAAATGAGACTTAGGGACTTGTAATTAAGGTAAATATACATATATTTTAAGGTTATTATGGGTTTGGGGTATAATTGTATCTAAATTCACCCCAGAATGATTGATTTGACTGAAAATAAGTGAGTTACAGCTTTTCCTTAATGTGTCACAGTTCCCTTTTATCAGAGGGTGGACAATATGAAATAAAATTAACAATGTAGAGCGCTACAATGAGAAGACCCCAAGAAATTCTTGAAAAGACTGAATTCAGTTTATGCTCATTCCTCACCTGACAGGTTGATTTCTGTGAGGGAGTCCCGTGTGGTGGTCCCAGCTGCTGTGAGCAGGTTGACTGACTGGTCATTGATGTGGTTGCAATAGCTCAGGTCCAGCCTGGACAAAAATGGCATCTGTCGACTAATCAGGCGCAGAGACGTGTCTGTAATGTCCAGTCCCGCTAGTCGCAGGTCCTCCACATTTCGAAGTTTGCAGCGGTTATCTAACTGACCTGTGAGTAATATATCAGAGGGTGACTCAGAGAGAGAGTGAAAATGTGCATATTGACAAAATTAGCCCTTTAATAATGCATTCCATAATAAATCAGTTGTTAGAAATAAACTAACTGTAATAACTATATTAGACAGCAATACCTGGTCTGTTGTCTGTAGGGGGTGAGAGCAGATCCCTCATCTGTGCGTCTTTGAGCCCTTCCACCCATTGGATGTCTAGAGAGCGCAGGAGAGGACAAGTGGCAGTACAGAGAGCAGACACAGCAGCCCAAGAACATCCAGACAACTTGAGCACTCGCAGACCTGAAACACAATTTCAAAAATAATTTTGAATTATTTTGAAAAATAACACTGGATAGTAAATTTAGTATTATAGTATTATTTACCTGGTAACCTGTTGATCAACCAGCACAGTTGTTTCTTGGAAATATTGGTCCAGCTGAGGTCCAAAGACTGTGGCTGTCGGCGAATAATGCCACTTAACATAATAGGAGTGATGGAAGTACGACGATTTAGATCAATCTTTTTCCAAAGACTTTTATCACAGCACCTGGCAGTCAAAAAAAAAAAAAAAGGATTTATTTCAGATCATAATTGTTAAAAGTACTTTGACATTTTGCTCAAATGGTAAAGTGTCATTGTCCTTACCATCGATTCCAGGTTTTGCACACTCTCATGCACACGCAGAGCTCCTGGTGGGACAGATAGCCGAAAATCTTCATCCAGACCTCCCTTTGTATTACATGAGTTTTCCCATCTTTTAGAGGCAGTCTGTCAGGAGGGGGGCTTATAGGAGGAGGCCGAATGACATGCCTCTCCATCTGGACACACTTGGGTGGGGAGCGGGGTGGGACTGGCCTAGTGGTTGGAGTGCTCCTGTTAAAGCCCAGGGGGGTGATCTGATTGGGGTAGAAGTGGCGCAGCTCCCAGCCTGTCCCATTCATCTCTTTAGCCTTTAGGTGAGCCCTCTGTTCACCTATTTCGATGCCATTTCTGAATAACTTTTTGGGTTCTTCGTTCTCACTTTCTGGCTCGGATTTGAGAGGCTGTCTGTTTTCATTTGCTAAGCAGTCCTCAGATTTTTGTATCTCATGGTTTAGGGCCTTACTCAGCTCCCGGCTCAGCTCTCTATTGGGTAATCGCTTCTTGCGTCTAGCTTTTGGCCGTGGCCCTCTTTCCTGTGTCTCACTTCCCCCTTCGCTGCTGGGTCCAGCCTGTGGGGAGCTGCAGAGTGATTGGTCGCTGTCAGCAACAGGAGTTTTAAGGAAAGGAAAGGAAAGATCACTCCTTGAGTCCTTGTCATCCGCTTCCTCTTCAGATTCTCTTAAACGACTTCTCCTTTCATAACTGCGATAGTGATGCTCCCTTCCATTGCCATCCTCTTCATCATCATCTTCCTCCTCAGCCTTTATCTGAAAAAGTAACCATGATTTCACAGCATCACTATGTTGCACAGCCCCGTGTGTATGCTTTTTTCCAATGGTTGTTTCGTTTCTTTTGATAGAAGTCAGTCTGCTTATGTTCTGGTCTACATACAGGTCAAAAAAGCAAATAAGTGCTAATGGGGTGCTAAGACAGACGTTCAAGGGCTTCTTTTAATTTACCATTACAGCTAAAATAGCTAAAACTGTGCAACTATAACTTCTAATAAAAGCAGCATGCTGAATTAGCAAAGCTAATTGACACGAGCATTTATATATATATATATATATATATATATATATATATATATATATATATATATATATATATATATATATATATATATATATATATATACATATACATATACATATATACATATACACATATGTATATATATATATATATATATATATATACATATACATATATACATATACACATATACATATATATACATATATATACATATATATACACATACATATACACACATATATATACACATACATATATACACACATATATATACACATACATATATACATATATATACACATACATATATACATATATATACACATACATATATACATATATATACACATACATATATATATATACACATATATATATACACATACATATATACATATACATTTATATATATATATACATATACATTTATATATATATATATACACACACACATATATATACATACATATATATATATATATACATATATATACTATACACATACATATATACATATATATATACATATATATATACACATACATACATACACCCACGCACACAGTTTTTGAAAAATGCAGAAAAATATTCTATAACTCACCCGTTTTCTTACACTCATGTCATCCTCATCATCCTCAAACAGTCTGCGTTTCTTCCTCAGTTTGTCCTCAGGGCGGGGTCTGCCGAGGCTGCTGGGCGTGAGCAGTGGCGGCTGTCTCTGCACGGGCTCATACCTCGGGGTTTCGTCCCGCTCTGGTCTTCTTTTGCCTGATGAGCAGTCAGCCTCCTCCCTCCCAGGTTTCTGCTCCCTCAGTAAAGAGCCAGGCAGGTTGGATGCATACTTAAACCCTGGACCTCGTTTTTGCTTCAATGCCAAAAGGGACAAAAACAACAAAAAGACTTTATACCTTTTGCTTATGAGTACAGATGTGTTGAACATAATACTGTAAATGATTAATATTTACACACAATAATATACACAATAAAACATTTAAAATGATTCAAAATAATCTTTCAACCTAATTTTTCCTTGTACTCACTTTCCCGCTCTTGCCTGCATGGTTGCATTTAGGACATTCCCAGCAGTTTGGCAGTTCATCATTTACAACACCAGTGGCATCGCTAACCTGTCCAAAAAAAAAAAAAAAAAAAGGCATAACATTAATCAGCTCTCGGACACAACAGAAGTGAAAGTGACTAATGTGATAAGCATGTGTATTGTTGTGTTTTGAGCAAGTTGTCAAAGAATGCTTGTTGACTGCTTAAGGAACTTCCATTATATTGGTGCCAGAACAACTTTTTCATGTCAAAAAGCCACTTGAACCACCATATCAGCACTGGGACTAAACTAGGATTTAACCTGGAACAAAACCTGTACTGGACTAGGACTAAAACCAGACCAAATCAAGTCAGCATCAGGACTTGAAGCAGGACTAAGCCATGACAAGCGTGAACGCACCCAAAGACACAATTTGACATATCTAAAAACCTGTTTTAGGAGAATACACAATTCAAAACACAAGTGGCAAATTTGTTTTAATGAGCTCCAACTGAAAAAATCCCTGCAATAACATAATGATTTGGCAGGAGTCAAAGTGCTTGCATGAGTCATAGAGTGTGACAGTATGATGAGTGTGTTGAGAGTTACACAAACAGCATGTCAACATCATTCCCACAATCCTTTACCACCTCTCCAGCTCAAAGATTTAGTCATCTTTATTGTCAATAAACTTAGGATTCCTGGCAGATGTCCCAAGTATAGATGAGCAATGCCGTGGATGACTTAACACTGACTTGATGCCTGCTGTACCTTGAGGCAGTTCGGATGGACAATTTCATTGCAGATTGAACATTCCATGAGCATGAAGTTAAATTTGTCGTCCTCGTCCTCGACAGTATCTTCCTTCCCAGCCTCTTTACACATGACACAGACGGCAGTGTGAGGTAGGACAGGCTAAAAACAGACACAGATACAATTTAGAAATGTATGGAATATAACTGTGCACCAAAAAACATATTTATCTGGTACATGAAATGTGGATTGTTTCATTATCAACAATATTATTGATAAATAACAAAAAAAAAACTTTGTTAGATGTATCATGTACTAACTGTAAAAAGTCTGCATGTCATCACTTCATCTGGCAGTTATTTAAATTGATTCATAGATCATATAAAATAATTGTTTTTTGTGTCTGAATACCTGTGTTTCCAATGAACAAACAGATATGATATAATACCATCACCATTTTTATCAGTGTGGAGACTTACAGCAATGCACTGCCTCATAATACAGGACTGCTTCATGCGTCCAGGGCCTCCAAACTTCTTCATGTCTTTACAGAAGTGGCACTCTCCGCATTCTGTCCGGAGGCACGCCTCACATCGCCTGCACCTCGTCCTGCGGCGGCGGGCTCCAGACGTGCTCCGACTCGACGGCAGTTTAACGCCCGGTGTTGCTGACGCTGCCACTGCTGCCATCTTGGGCTTTGGACGATTGGCTGCCCTCTGCTGAAAGAGCCAAACACACTTTCAGTAAGATTGTATTTTATTTTATAAGACAAACAATCAATCAAATACAATTCTTCATCTCACGATAACATTTTGAGAAACTATGCTTATGAGTAAGAAATTCCACAATGGTCTAATGTAGATATTACTGAACACCACCAGCACTTCAGTAATTGACTTTAATCTTTTTGTACTTTCTATTCAGTTGAGGATGCAATCAACCTCAAAAATCTGTGAAAATCATATGCTTTGCATTTTCACACTTATTTATAGCCTTTTCCTTGTTGCCATGGCAGCCTGTAACATAAGCACTATGAGAAAAACAGAAATCATAAATAGACTCTTGCAGTCCTGTCTTCAGAGTGATTCTTGCTTGAGCTGGGCAGGTTCCCTAAGCAACCACCTCATTTGCCTCACTGGTGGCATCTATTTGAATGTTGCACTGTGAAGATAGATGAAAGAGAAACTTCTGTTTTGAAGAGTTAAGCTTTATTCTGCTCAATCTTTTTGTAAACAAAATTAAAGCTGTATACATTATTAGTTAAATTAATCCCACTATGCTGTAAGACACTAAATGTGCTGCAAAAAATGATAAATGATAAACAGTAAGAGATTGAGATTGAAAAATAATATTTTAGAAAATGCATAAAGTTTTAGTTAGTATAAAATATAATGTCAAAATACAGCTCTACCAAATGAATAGAGAGAAGTTCTATGGTCAGAAAAGCAGGTAAAACAAGACACACAGGCTAAAATGGACAAACAAGTCTCAACGGTTAAACAGAGAACAGGAACTACCCTTCGGAATGTGCTTGGGAAATCAGCAATATCCTTAAAATTTATATATATATATATATATATATATATATATATATATATATATATATATATAGATATAGATATAGATATATATATATAGATATATAGATATAGAGATATACACACACACACACATATATACACACATATATATGTGTATGTGTGTGTGTGTATTTTATATATATATATATATATATATATATATATATATATATATATATATATATATATATATATATATATATATATATATATATAGATAGATAGATAGATATAGATATATAGATATAGATATAGATATGTAGATATAGATAGATAGATAGAGAGAGAGAGAGATTTTATTATGGCATTAAACTGTGCAGTAGATTTATTTGCTTAGTGGCACCTATTCACTGCAATATTGCATTCAAATTTAATAAAGCAGTATATTATTGTATTCATAAAATAAAATGTGTGCAACAGTATATACATTTAGTTGCACACATTAAAATGTGTAAGTGCTTTGGCTAATAAGAGACTGTACAGAAACTTTGGATTTTTATACAATATTAAAAACAGCTTCAGGCAATTCACATGACAGTTTCTATATCTTACAACAACAACTCTGTCTGAAAAGATAAAGTGTGAAGAGAGGACTAAAATAGTGCATTTCTTTTTGCAGCGTGTGGAACTTTTGCTCCAGTCAGCTGACTATCCTTACTGTAAGTGTGGAATAATATGACAGGAATTTGGGATTGGTTGCTTTGACTCCCGAACAAAAACATGGCCAATTTTATTTTCCTTTACTTAAACGGTCTGACTCAGCAGCAGTGTACCGAAAGAGAAAGTTGCAAGGCTAATCATCCATTGGGATTTGCACACACTTTGTAGGTGGTTCATCTTCAAGAACAAGTGAATAAGCTACAGCTGAAGATATTTCCTGGTCCCAGTTATTATACATTCCAACATTGTGTAAGTGACTCAAGCCACAGCAGTTTAGGTAAGTACCATGGATGAATAATAAGTAAGACATTACTCAATGTATAGCAATTTGTAGCACTGTCAAATTATGGTAGGGAAAATAATCTTAAGTAATTTCATGTGATCATTTCACATTCAATTGTTAGTCAATAGCCTTATCAATAATCGCTTACCTTTTGACACAATTCTAATGATTCATTTTATAATTTAATCTAAGCATTATTTTATCTTGTTTTTCCTGGTTTGTGATGGTTATTGATACAGTGGATTTTGTAAAATAAACGAATTACATTTTACCATAAAGTAAAAGCACTTAAAATAAATATTGTGGATTTTTTGTCACTGTATTTCACTCTAGTTTACCCTGTGGTCAATCCAAGAAAGAAGTACAGATACTATTGTTTGTGTCCCCCCATCCCCCTCCTCTGTCCCAGGCTGGACAACATTTTGCCCCAAAGCCGTCTTAAAGGCACAGGGGAGTGGGGCAGCTTTAGGAAGTGCAAGGAAATTAATCACAATTTTGCAAGAGGAAGTAGGAGGATTTGATGTCCACAATCTAGTACAGGATGTGGCCCCTACTGCTACTACACTATAATGTGAGCATATTATGTTGCTGTGTATGTTGAAAAGAAAGACGTGCGTTTTGGATAAATTGTCTGGTCAAATTGGGTCAGTTGTGGCTAACAAGAGAGATAGCCTACTTCAAGGAGCATAGTAGGGCACTGTTTACAGGTCAATGGGCAGTCATAATAAATAAATGGCTAACATTTAAATAAAGAGAATGAAGACGCTGTCACTTTACATTCATAAAGTGTTAACCTAAATCTTAAAATTAGTGACAATAGCCCACATTTTAAACTAAAAGTAAATGAGAGAAAGAGCGTATGAAACATAGCAGTAACCACAGACTACTACACAATATATCCGTCGCAAAACATTAGCTAGCTAACATGTGAAACACTAACCAAAACACATCCAGGAGATGGCTATGAACAAACCACTAGACTGACCTGTTCAGACTCTGAATCATATTCTTCGTCGTCTCCGCTCATTGACAAGGCCATAGCTCCACACTCTCATATCGTTTGTGAGAGAAAACTAACATGGCTGAACAAACCTCCCGTCCACACTCCGCCTCCCCTGCGCACCGCGCCGACGCACCACAGCGACCCACAAGGACGCACCAGCACAGCCCAGAGACAGGCGAACAGAACAGCTGCTGCAAATGTTGGCCACCAGGGCGCATGGTTTCGGTAGGGTAATTCTTTTGTAATAGCAATAGTCCATTATTGAGAAAATAACATGGATAATAATAAATAATTGTATCTATTAATGTTTTGTTTTTTACTGAATTGTGTTCTAGCTCAGTGTGAGTAGTGTACTCGACTTTTACTTGCTTCTCACTAAATAATTAACTTTACATCTAACTATTGGTTACTGGATGATGTTGTGTACTTGTAAGTAATGTACCACATGTGACATAAGCAATGGCTCTTCACCGCTTTAGTGAACTTACTAATGTTACGACGCCCTCTTGTGGCTAAGAAATAAAAGCAAAGGAAGAAAACTAAAGTAGGCTACAGCTTAATTAAAGTTTATTACCTACCATACTGGCACCCAAAACGCCACATTACGTTATTAACTAAGCTATAAGGGTGCTGTACCCCTGGTGTAGAGCTGATATCAAAACAGGAAAGGTTAAAACAATATGCCTTTGAGTTACAGAGGGAGCACATATCTATTACATTATGGCACAGCTGCAGGGTCTGCTGTGTAGAGCATTGGATTGTGGGTATCTTGAGTTTCCTGATCGACTCCGACAGTCAGCTGTTCCTACTAAGTTGTAGTGTTTGTTTATCGGTCTTGATAGTGTAGACCTATTTTGTTTTAACGCGCTTGCGTTTTTGTTTGTAGTTTTATGTTGAGGGACGCTGTCCTGCTAAGTTAGGCTACATAAAACTATCGTAACTATTTGCAAGAACTCGCGGAATGAGTTTGAACGAGCACTCCTTGCAGGCGCTTTCATGGAGGAAACTTTACTTGAGTCGAGCTAAACTCAAAGCGACCAGCCGCACATCAGCCTTGTTGTCTGGATTTGCGATGGTAAAACATTTCTGGAAAATTAATCTCTCTTTTACTGTAGTGCATAGGAATGAAGCTCGGGACTACGTGACGCAGATTGTATGTTTAAGATGACACCACAATGCAAAGAACCGTAGCCTACTGTAGTTTATCTAATGTATTAGGCGTAATTAGAAAATGTATTTTTTTTAATGGAGTATTGGTGAAACTTGTACAACGTATCTTCTACTAGCTAGTTCTTTCAACTGTGTGCTTTTTGGTAACTTCGTGAAATGTTTTAAAACATTTAGGGAAGTATAGTGGTTTGATAGCGGAAGAAGCATCACATAGCAAGTTGTAAGAGCAGTCTAGTAAGAAGTTGTAGAAATAAGTGGCTGTATCAGTGATAGTGTGACATTTTGATCATCCCAGAGGAAAAATACTTGGCAATGGCTACAGTTGCTTAATAGTCTACAATACAACACTAATAACGTTACTTTTGCCTATAACCTCATATTTCTGTTCGTTCAGGTTGCCATGGTGGAAGTGCAGCTGGAGCCTGACCATGAGTACCCCCCTGGACTCCTCATTGCCTTCAGTGCCTGCACCACTGTCCTGGTTGCAGTGCATCTTTTTGCTCTCATGATCAGCACTTGCATTCTCCCCAATCTGGAAGCAGTCAGCAATGTCCACAACCTAAATTCAGTCAACGAATCTCCACATGAGCGCATGCACCGCCACATTGAGCTGGCTTGGGCTTTTTCAACAGTTATCGGTACTCTCCTTTTTCTTACTGAGGTCATGCTGTTATGTTGGGTCAAGTTCCTACCTCTTAAAAGCAGTCATGATGGCAAAAATGGGACCATCAGCTCTGGAGAGGCAGCGGCCCTTGCTTCCACCTGTATCATGGTGCCATTTGGGATCGTGTTCATTCTGTTTGCTGTGCACTTCTACCGCACACTTGTGAGCCACAAAACCGACCGTCAGATCAGGGAGCTGGAGCAGGTCATTCGCCTTCAGAACCAGCTCGATCACAGGGCTGAGAATGATGAGCTCAAGGCCTTCCCTTAAGAAAATATAAGGACAGATTACATTAAAATAGAGCTAGCATCTAAAGGGAATAATTGGCATTTTGGGCAAAATCTTTTTTACATATCAACATAAAGCTTGTGGTGAGTTTGTACACTTTCAGAATTGCAAAAAATGTGGTCAGTGGCCTTTCCTGTGAAGTTAGAATGTCATGTACTCTTTTAGATTTTGAGCCCTCATCTAATCACTGTGTGAAAAGTTGGGAATGTGGTATTCTTGTATTATGCAAGGATTCTTTGGATCCCACAATGTAGTTATTAAAACCCATTAACTTAACTTGTACAATTCAGTTTGAAACACATCATATCACATGGATCCAAATTGCTCAAGGTGCAGCATTTTCCTGATTACAAAAATATTACAACAATTAACTAGATCAATCTTATTGTTTAATTTTATCACCATTATTTAAATCTGTTGGCATAAATCGATGAAGAAAATAGGAACTTTTCCACTGAAATCACATTTTGGTTGATGTTCATGTGGCGTTTGGCCAATTTCTGGTTGGCCAAAATTTGATTAAAACTAAGATAATTAATCTCAGGTTTAATCTAAAAACAATAAAATAAAGGTCTTCACAATGACAATTTAACTTTTTTTCCACTAAATATAAAGATTAGCAATGGTTATGTGAACTCTTTATACATCTTTTTGTACTGTTATGTAACAGAGAAAATATTTAATATATAGCTTAAAACATCATGTTAAAACAGGGTGATGTAAGACAATATTTGCTTTCTAAGTTTTAAATGCTGTGCACCTTGTTACTTTAGTTATATGGCAGAACATTATTGAGGGGAATTTTTGTTAAAACATGAAATATGTCTGTGGTGGTTACAGCTTTTGCATAGAAGTATGTTTTTTAAAATGTGTTTGGTACTTTTTTATTTTCTGTTTGCTGAACCTTTGTTACTACTTAATGCTTTAATGAAATGCTGGATATCTATTGTCATTGGCCTGTGGCACATTGCACAGTATTTTGATGATGTTTAAATAACAGAATAGGGAGAACTCCTTTTGATTGGTACACATTTCTATGGTACCGATTTTCGGCATATTTATTTTTGCTACTGGATCATGTTAAAACTGCATGACATGCATTTTTACAGCAACATTGGTTCTTTATTTATTTTTATTGTGTGTTATGCTTTAATACTGTTTACTGCATGTGAAGTTGTAAATTACAAACATGCACTATGGTCACGTGACCACTATGAAAATAAATGTTTTATTATTACGTATTAGGCTTGTTTGTGTTTCTAATGTAAAAAAACATAGACATGCTCCTTTTTGTGTAGACTTCAAAATGAAGATCCAATTTCTCTTGGACACTTTCTGGACAATGTTAAAACAGTGCTGTGCCTTCAGATCCAGAGCTGTTTACAATGGAGATAAACAGGGGGTCAGTGCAGTGAGCTGGAAGTATAAGAATACTTACTTTACAGTTGGCCTAGGACTAAATGCATGTCTACTCAGAAATAATAGTAGAGTAAAGTCATAATAGTACTTCACAGTTCACAACCTTATAGTTGTAAAACTTTTCTTTTTTTTTTACTTTAATAGAGAACCATGTATGGCTCTTAATTGTTTATGTCTTTATTTTAATTATTGAAGACAAAACGTCATAATTACACCCCCTTCAATAATACTATTAGTATTATTATAAACAAAGCATCACAGGTAGGTTTGCCTACAGCAGCTGCTCCACTTAGGAACAGTGATGCTGTATTCTTCCGCCTGCCTCTCTTAACGATCTATATTTCTTTAGCGGAAGGATCTATTAATTTTCCTCACAGTAAAACAGCGGAAAAACACTCCATCTGCTCCGCGATGTTGGCCCCAAAAAGATCACAACTTTGGCACAGGTACGCAGTAACAGCTTACATTATCAGTGTGGAACTAGTGGCTTCTTTATACAATGTTTTGTGATATTCCTTATTTCGGAAAAGAATAAATGTAACAGGTGATGCTCTCCATCACCTGTCGGGGCGTGTTAACCTCCTGTGAACTAGATTAGCTTACCGCTATAAAGAGGTGACTGCCTGCAACCACAGCACCGTCTCTGCTCCTATTGTTTACTTTATTGTGTTTATTAGGTTTTGACAAATGTAATGGAAAGCGAAATACAGATTTCTGAAAAGGAATCATCGCCTCAGCCCTGGAGAAGTTGCAAGTTGGTAATTGACCCGGCACTGACAATAGGATTATACAAAGTGTACCGATTTGACGGAGAGCGATTTAGCATACCCGTAAGTGCAGTAATATTTGTTTATTTCACAATTTATCAATAACAAATCATGTAAAAATATGTGACTGTATTGTAAAAGCACTGTTTTTCTGAACAGGTTGATGACTTGGGTCTGTTCCCTGTAGAAGATGTTAGAGATCCTCGCATATGTCGCCTATGGAGCCGAAGTCATAAGATCAAACTTTTGCGTCCCAAATTTAAAGTAATTAAATATGATATTGTGTAAATATTTTCCCTACAAATGACAGCTTTTTTAATAACATTGTTACTACATATGAATGGCCTTTTAGGTTGATGAATACTATGTGGGTCCAATTCCTCCCAAAGAAGTAACTTTTGCCAGGCTGAATGACAATGTGAAGGAGGCATTGCTTTCAAACATGTGTGAAAAATATGGACAAGTGGAGGAAGTGGAAGTCTTCTATAACCCCAAGAATAAAAAGCACTTAGGAGTTGCTAAAGTTGTGTTTGAGACTGTGAAGGCTGCAAAAGATGCTGTTGAACACCTGAATGAGACGTCAGTGATGGGAAACATTATACATGTGGAAATTGACCCTAAAGGTAAGACAACTATACAGTTCTAATTGATGAAAACTATAGTGTTGTTGTAAATTAATAATTTAGATTTGTATTTTTAGGTGAGCAGCGGGCACGTTACATTCAACTCCTTATCCATGGCCTCTATACACCTTGGACACTACCAGTGGGAAGCAGTGAACAAGGTCTTCAGAGTCTCATTGACAACTTGTTGGTAATATGTTGTGTTTTTAAGAATTAAATGTTTATATTGAAGTTGTACTATTATTGACTTTTCTGTACATCATTATTTTGCAGCACAGTGGCAGTGGGGCACGCAGGGGGAGCGTGTCCAGTCCCTCCAGTGTTAGCTCTCCACTCTCTCAGGATACAGGGTACTCCAGTGTGTGGCTGGACACGCCCTGCAGCTTTGGGGTCACACCTCGATCTTTTGGAACTCCCCGAACTCCATGTTTACCTTTAACCCCACTTTCACAGGATTCATGTTACTCTAGTCTGCAGGCAACTCCAGTTCTTCAGGGGGATTCTACTTCTAACATTCATAAAAACATGAGACATGAACTACATGGAAAGCTCACACATTTTCACAGAGGCCTCAGAGAAACTGCACATTTTAGACGTTGGCCATCACTGGTTCAACTTAAACTACTTGCTCAAAGAGAAAAACGGTCTGACCACAATAGTGGTGTGTCTATGAGTAAAACTTTGAGCTGCGACTCTCTAAACATCCTTAACCTCAATATTACAGACAACAGAGCAACATCAGTGCCCTCTGTGGAAGATAATGCCGGCATAATAAATTCACCTTCTACGGCAGTATATTCCCCCCGCCCCCAACAGTGGAGTTTGGATTCCCGCATTGAAAGTTTGTTGACAAGCAATCAGCTCACAGGCCCGTTGTTGTTTGACGAGAAATCCTCAGAAGGAGATCACTTATGTGAGAGTCCAGTGTCTCCGTGTGCTGCTCGTGACTCTTCAGATGAAGCATTTGGTTCTCTAGATCTGCTCCATGACCTTGAGGATATCAGCGGGAAATCTTTTACTGAGAGTGAAGAGGATGAAACAGCTCAAGCGGTTTCTTTTCTCATGAAGAACTCACTGTCCCCACATCCTTGTGACGCCACACATTTCAACAGAAACAAAGAGGATGTAGCAGCCCCATCAGCATCAGTATCTACAAAAGAATCCACCTCGATGCTATTACCTTGCTCAGGCAGCTTCCAGCAATCTCCTGTGTCTAAACCTTCTGCTCCACCTTTTCCTCCTCCTCCTTTCTTTTCCCCCTCTCTTCCTCCAATCCCCCCTCGTCTTCCCAATGGGACAATCCCCATTCCTCCTCCAGGCTGGATCCTACCCTCAGTTCGCCCCACCATCTTGGTACCCCCTCCAAGCATCCCTCCACCTGTTCTTCCACCACGCCACATGCCTCCACCCCCCAGTTTTTTGGGACCCCCTCCACGACTGATGCTGCCTCCTCCTGTCCCACCACCTCCACAAATAAACTCGCTTCCACTCACTTTAGACAAGGGGGCAGCCATTAGGCCCATCAATGCTCCCATACCATTTTGTAGACCTTGGCCTCTACAATTTCCCAGATTCAACCCCTTTATACCCCCTCCACACCACTCACTTATCAAAGAAAACCTCCATAGGATCACTGTGGAAAAAGTCATAGAAGTTGTTATGAATGAACTCAAATCCATCATAAAGAAGGACATTACACGCAGAATGATAGAGGGATTTGCCTTTAAAGCCTTTGAAGACTGGTGGAACAGCCAAGAGGAAAAAGCAAAGGTTACTACTGGTACCACTTTCTCTTAAACCTTAAAATTCAAAAATTTCTAATGGTTTGTGTGCAACTCCTCAGGTACAGACATCTCCAGTAAAAAACCTCCTAGCAAGTTCAGAAGACAGGAATAAACTATTACATTCTTTAAGTAATATAAATGGGCAGGTCAAAAAAAAACCACTTCCCTCTTTTAAGGTAAAACAATCACAAATTTACTCATGAACAACATTGTTTTGCCAAATATTTTGCATGCAAATAATATCAATGTCATTCAGGTAAAAAGGAAATGTGATAATGATTCTTCTGTAATTGAAGATAGAGAAAATGTGACAGAAAATTCTAGTAAGTGCATTTTTGTAAAAGAAAATTACAACTTGAATGTTGTTTAAATAACACTGAGTGGGATTTTAGATGTGAATGGAGAAGACACACAGCAGACAACATCTCAGAAAGGCAGACGGAGACATGCACGACCTCATGTCCTGGACAGTGATGAAGAAGATGATGTCAAAGAGGAAAGTGTTAAAGATGCTAAAACAAATGATCATGACAAAGATGTGTCTCACAAAATCACGACAAATGTGCCATTCGAGGAGAACATTCAGAATTTGGTAATGATGCAACAATTTGCACTTTGTGTTTATTTTCGAATCAACAGTATTTTCAAGAAATATATGTTTGTGCACTCTGGATGTAATATTCAGTGTTTATTTTATTTGATATTTTAGAGTGAGGAAAAAGTCAAAGACATCTGTGTGAGTCCTGACAGGGAAAGGACTGAGAACAACATTGATGTAACTTTTCAAACATCAGCAGAGGTGATATCCTCCGATCTTGGTGAGTTATTAGGAAATAGCTATGTTTGTTATAAAGCATTTAGTCTGCTTACATTCAGATCTATATTTTTAGGCAAAATATAAACTTTTATATGAATTTATCATTATGATTTCTTTGAGTTTTCATGTTGTTAAATACATGTCTTATTTTATGTCTAACTTATTGGCCTCTTATCAAAGACACATTTTCAGATAGCAGCAATTCAGAGGTGAGTGAGTCCTCTTCAGACTTTGACTCGTCCGACAGCTTTGATTCTGAATCCGACCTGAGTACTGAAGACATGGAGGAGGACAAAAGAACGGATGAGTGTATTGTGATCTCCTCTGATGAAGATGAAGAAGATGAAGAGTCTATGGAGCTTGAAAGTCCCCATACGCCTCCAACTCCACACACCCCACAGACGCCTAAGGCAGTGCTGGACTTGGATCTGCCAGACTGGTTAGAGCCTTTTCAAGCACATGGAGTATATAATGATGACAATGAGGAAATTTTCTGTCCACAAGATACACATGATACAGCTGTTATGTTGGACCTGCAAATGGCCAAATCCATGGAAATTCCATTACCATCTCCTTTACCAATCATAGGTAAATTGTTCCCTTCTATTCTTACTTCTACAGTCATCAACTAACTTTATTTAATGTGATGTTCAAATAAGTACTAAGACTAGGTATACATAATTAATCATTTTGAACTAATGGCTTTAAAACATTTTCTATGAAGTATAGTTGTCTTCTACATTTGTTAAACCAAAGAAAATAATTTTTAAGTGTATTTATTTGACCTTTGACCTAATTATGGCAGCAAAAATAGAAAATCTGGTGTTAACATTGCTAATTTGTATATATGTTTGTGTTGCAGAGCCACATCCTGATGTAGAGATGTTAAGTCCTGAATGGACTGACAATTCTCCTGAAGACATGAGACCACCAACTCCTACTGGATATTTGGCAGATAGTGACCCTGACCTTTTGAGAAGTAAGCCCACATCCCCTGCTGAGGAGGAGGTGGAATGCCCAAGGACTCCAGGCCGGGGAATACTGTCCGAACTTGGGAGCGATGAGTCAGACATTAGCGATAGCCATGTCCTTTTTCCATGTACTTGTGCTTCGGCTCCACCTGAAGTGCAAGTGCCACATTCATTGTATCAGGATGTCCCAGTAATTCCAGGTGCAGAGGAAAGATATGGGTTTTCTCGATACTCCTCTATCAACGCTCCGGCAACTCCAGGGAGAGATATGTTAGATGGTAGTTCGCCAGTAACCAGTCCTCATTGTCTATGCAGTAACACATACATGCAAGTACCCAAGACTCCAGGAAGAGACATGATTTTACCAAGAAGGTCCATACTGCATCAGAGAAAGACACAGATCACAAACACAATGTTTGCTGGTTGCTCTCCCTACCCCCTATCACCTTCCTCCAGTCTTTCTGAATATTGGTCCGATTCAGCAGAGGACTTTAGCAGCTGTTGCAGGCGAAAAGTGAGACCAAAACCCTTACAGGGACTTGAAAATGTGCTGGGACTTTTGGATGGCAAGAATTGCAAAGGATTAAAAAGGTCCTTGCTACACCAAAAGCAAAAGGAGTTGAAAAAGAGAAAGAAGAGAGTCCAGCAGTGGCAGAAGTCTTTAAGGAGATTCACTGGTGTTAGGCCGGTTTCAGTGGGGGCTCACAGGTGTCGCACACACTGTGAGGAGAGGAGGATCCTTCATAGTGTTTGGAAAGAGGGGCTAGATGAAGAAGATGCAAAGCTGCTCAGATGCACTTATGAAAGGCTTCAAGAACAAGATAATGGCCTCGGGTGGCTCAGTGAGACACTTTGGATTCCTCATCCCTATATCCTTTACATGTCTCAACTTAAGATGGCTTGTTTTTTGAATAATAATAATTTCAGCTGTGGTTTAGACATCCTTAACTGTCGTTTACCAACCAAAGTTCTCCCAGAGGCCTTAGATGGCTATAGGTCCCAGTGCTTGTACCATAGGACCGGCTCTGCCCGAAGTGAAGGCTACTACAAAATCAGCAAGAGAGAGAAAATGAATTATCTCAATTTAAAACCAGCAAGTCCATCAAGTAGCACACAGGTAATGCACAATTTTATTGGAATGTTATGGTTTGTTACATTATTTCTTTTGAAAATAAGAAAATAATTTTTTAAGACTTTTTTTTTTTTTTTTTGGCAGGGTGCCTGTGTCCATGTTCCATTGCCCACACTGCTGCGGGCCACTTCAGACTTTAGGTTTGAGCAACGACGTCTGTTGTCAAACTTCAACGCTGACAGTGACCTGGTCACGTTCAACCAGCTCAAGGTGATTTATCTAATGCATAGGGCCAAAAAAACATTTATATTTGTGTCAGTGTGTAATTTTTATCTTCTAACCCTAGTTTCGAAAGAAAAGGATTCGTTTCAGTCGCAGTCTCATCCATGAATGGGGCCTGTTTGCTATGGAGCCTATAGCAGCAGATGAAATGGTGATTGAGTATGTAGGCGAGGTTATCAGACAGGTAATGCATTCAGTAAAACATAATACTAATACAACAGAACACTACAGTACACTCCAGCTAATACCCTAATCCTACTGACAGCCTGCTGTAGATAGCTGGGTTTTGCGTGATGAGTTGATGATCTAAAGCCCATTGAGACCTCTGGTTGTTCTGGGTAGTTTCCAGGCACTCATTGGAGTAAACACTAAATATGTCTTGTCTTCCCCCTCAGGTGATTGCTGACATGCGGGAGCAGCAATATGAAGAGGAGGGGATTGGAAGCAGCTATTTATTTCGAGTGGATCAGGACACCATTATAGATGCAACTAAATGTGGAAATTTGGCCAGATTTATCAACCACAGTTGCAATGTAAGTGTATTGATACAGTGATAATTCATATTTATTTATTGTGTGCTAATGCATTTCCTTATTCTCCAGCCAAACTGCTATGCAAAGATCATTACAGTGGATTCCCAGAAGAAGATTGTCATTTACTCTAGACAACAAATCAACATAAATGAAGAGATTACATATGACTACAAATTCCCAATTGAGGAGACTAAAATACCTTGTTTATGTGGAGCAGACACATGCAAAGGATCACTGAACTGAATACCAAAATACTGTTTGTAACCAGACTGCAAAGTAACTTCCCCAAGAAACTTGTGTTAATGCTAAGAATAAAGGGTACATTTTATACAAAAGTATATTTTAATAGTAAGCATCAATATTGAGTTTGATGACTAAATATTAAATCCACAAATTCAATAATGACCAACAGCACTGAATTTAAAAAACAGCAACGATGTAAGAAAAAATACCACATTTGTTACAGACCTTAAATTGTATAAAATGTTAAAGTTTTCATTTGGAAAGCATAATCACTGCTTGAGTCAGGCATTTACATTTATATATTGATAAAATAAACTTATGATACTAAGTGACTGATAGTATGTAAATGGTTTATAAGCAATACAAATGCATACAATGTTTCTCAAAAAGGAAAGTAATAAACATGTTTGTTTAAATAAAATATTGCAGATCTCTTGTATCTCTGTAAGTCGATGTTACCGCCTTGATCCAGAGAAATATTAACATTGTCTGCCTATTTAAAAGTGAATATAGGTTACTCCTTGTGTTTTTGCTGTTACATTCCTTTTGTTACTCCATTGGGGGTCAGAACTGTCAGATTTCCTCTGGCATGCTGGTCTGCCTCAATTGCTTCAAAGAGAGACTTGAAGTTTCCAGCTCCGAATCCCTAATAAGATGTAAATAAAATAAGCACTATTATTATTATAAATATACACTGATATAGACTATTGTAATAAATTCAGAAAGGAGCAGTATGCTGCAAATGAAGTGTTACACCCACCTGGTGGTTGTGTCTCTGAATAACCTCTAGGAACACAGTGGGACGGTCCTGAACTGGTTTTGTAAAGATCTGAAGCAGGTAACCATTGTCATCATAGTCCACCAAAATCCTCAGCTTCTGTAAATGATATGCAATCCTGTGAGATTCATCAATTGGTCAATACTGAACGTGAATGCAATAGCAGTAATGTGTAAGGGCCATAGTCAAACCTGCAGAACATCCAAATCTTCCTGGATTTTGACTTTGGAAAACTTTAATTTCTCCTTGAGCTGTTCATAGTATGTGTCTGGGACAGACATGAATTCCATCCCACGCTCCTTCAGATTTTGAATCTGCATAAATATATGAATTTATTATCCTCATTTCCAGTTAGCATTGGTTTAAAGTTTGGTGTATAACTTACAGCAGTGATGATATCTGATGTGTTCATGGCTATGTGCTGTACACCTGGGCCCCCATAGTACTCCACATATTCCTAGGAAATAAACAATCTCATCTATTGCCTTAGGAGCATTGCTGTGTGATAATTATGTTCTTTGATACAAAATATTTAAAAGATATCGTGCCTGGATTTGAGACTTCCTCTTTCCCATGGCAGGCTCATTGATGGGCATTTTGACAGTCTCTTCATGGTTTGCTACAACAATAGAACGTAGGGCACTAAACTGAGTCTGAAGCTGCTTGTCATCCACAGACCAGAATCGATGAAAGAGAAGGTTCCTTCGATACCTGTCAATATACAATATAATTTCACTAGAAAATAAAAATTACTAAATTTTACAATAATTGTTAATATTTAAAAAAAATCAAGTACAGGCTGGACACATACCCCTTCTTCCTTCAAACCAGGCTATCATGTGATATCACGCATCAGTTAATATATTTGAGATGTATGTTTGTCATGTCATGTATAACTTCAAAAACAATACCCCCAATGTTAGGTCTCAAAATAAGGACACTATACTTTTAGTATCAACAATCTAGTATGGGTGGGAATACCAGTTGGTACATTGACATTAATTGTTTTGGATGATTTATTATTTCACCCATCACATAAAAATCCACAGCCTCTGTTACACCCTGCGAGTATCTCTGGGCCAATCAGCTCACTCATTTAGAGATCTGGCTTTCCTCCCCTTCACATGCTGAGATGATGGTGTTGAAACCAGATCCAGATGTGGGAGTCACCAGAGGCGTGCTAAAAAAAACTGCTAAGTCACGGTGATGCCTAAGTTACGCCAAAAAGAGAGTTATGCAATATGCGGACACACTTTTAAACAACCTCCTGACCTCAGCCTTGACCAATGACATGACAGAGATATAGAGAAAACAGCAGTTTCTTTGTGCTCACAGTAAAATATGTCTCACCATTCAACCACAGGGACCATCTCGTCATCAGGCTGATTCCCCACAACATGATCGATAAACTTCAATTTACCATCAGGCCTGGAAGTAGAATTAGATATATTTTACACTTTGTCACAGCAACTCACAAGATTTTAGTTAGTTTTGTTATATTAATTTAAAAAGCAACCTATGCATTACTTACAACTTGGTTAACAAAGGATCCTTGAATAGAGGTTCTTGAAACCCGGGCAGAAATAAACCACTATACCCCATCCTCTCCACAAATGTATGTGTGGTGTCTCCATACTGAAGCGTCAAGCAGGAGACATGTTATCATATTTAGTCTTATTATTGTTTTTGTGATATGCATATTAGCTTATAGCATAATATCTTACCGTTTGAAGCACCGCCAGTTTTACTTTACCAAATTTATCCTCCAAGATATAAGGCTCCTTTACAACCACTGCACCTCGTTCACGTGCTTTCTGTGTTCAAGAAAATAGTTGAATTTTTAAACCCAGTTCAACAAACCCAAAATTAAACAAATATTAAAAATATTAATATGAATATTAGTGAATCTGTCATACCTGCACCAGGAAGTCACAATCCTCCACAGTGAATGCAATGTCCTTCACACCATCGCCATGCTTCACCAAATGGTCTCCCATCTCTGAAAAATGTTGAAATAATGTATGTAACTCACATTTTAGTAAATATAAGATTAGTACATGTTAGCATTAAGAATTAAGGCACTGTCAAAATACATTAAACTTCTGAACAATAATTGTGAAACTAGATAAACTATACAGTAAATTCATATATTCTATACACACACACGCACAATTGTACTGAATTGTATTGTACTCTTTGAGTGTCATACTGTACCTTTGTTTCCAGGATTAAGGGCCGATGAGAAGACATAAATGATCTGTGGGACACATTATGTAACATGTTTAATTTCATATAAAACTATCATCATCATTTGTAACTTAAGTTTCACTCAGTGTTTTTGTTTTACCTTTCCTTGTTTGACCACATGGGACACTACGTCACGACTGCCAGTCTCTAAACCCTGGTAGGCCAAAGGCTCAAAGCCCAGTTTATTACAATAAAATGATGCAGCCTGACAAAAGAGACATAACGTTTGAATAAGATCAGTGAAAAAACACTATACATTAGCACCATCTGTTGGTGATTTAATGGTATAGCAGTTTGTATTCTATGTGAATATCACAAAAGGATGCCTCCCCTCTAGAGAGCCAATAGCAAGGCTTAGTTTATGGATACCACTAAAATCTTGTGACATAATTCAGTAAATATTTTTATCTTACCTGTTTGGCATTTCCAACCCAAAATGTTAGGTGATCGAAGCAGAGAAACCTGCCTTGTTCATGCTAAAAATATAGAAAGGCTTATCAGACCACAATTACAAGTTAACAAAATGAATCAGTAACAGCTGTATTACAATACTTTCTTTTTAAAATAAAGTTATGAAATTTGTTTGTTGCTTAATACATACCTTCTCACCTTTGTCTGTGTATGTGGTCTGTAATCAGAAAATAGAGATGTTGAACAAATTAAAGTTTTTGCAACTTTTAAACTAATACAGTATAATACCAATCCTATTTAGAAAACAAAATAATTTATTTTACTAACCATTCTGTTGCTCGGTCACACTTCTTGACAGTGCGGGAAAACCTTTAGCATAAACGCAGGATTTTAAAAGCTGCTCTTATGGCTTTCCACGCCTCCTGCCCAGTGACGAGGAGAGGAGGGAAGGGGGGTCAAAAAGATGCTTATTTGGACAATGATGGATTGCATGTGGATAATCATAATGAACTCACTTTCAGCACTGCAATAATAGAAACTGTCAAGAATAATTGCTAGAGGAGTTACATGCACTGCAAAATCATTTCTTTTTTTTCTATTCTATTAGGCATTTGGATAGGGAGTTGTAAATGATGTAGACAATAAAAAGTCTGAATAGTCAATAAATATATACATGTAATAGTTAGGTAAAGATAAATGTTCCTTCTAAATGACACTTTTCAAACATGGCTCAAATCTGTTTATTTCCAGCAGGTTTAGTATGGCAGAGTATATTCTAGAAAAAGATGGAGTCCATATGTTAGTGTTTAGTGGCAAGAGGTGGCTCGCTGGAGCAGATCTCCCATTGGTCAGTTTGGTACTAAAGCACCCTCCTCCCTGAGCACCCTCCTCCACATGCTCTGCAAATCACATTGATGATTGCTGCTTACTACAATGAGAGATCATAAAAATCAAATTGCCATCACAAAAGCATACCAGTCTGCCTTTACAGTTTTAACAAATATTGGCTTGTTTTAGATTTAGGTCTATTACTGTATACTGACAAAAATCTATTCAAAATTGAATCAAAAGTCTATTGCTTAGACATTAATCAGATTAGAGTCATATTACTACCAGAAATAACTAAACTAACCAACAAGGTTGATGTATTTAATAATCCTGCATTGACATTCTGCTTAGATTTTCTTTGTATATGATGAAGCGAGTAACTAAATTGCTCTAAATTCGAGTAATAGACAAGTACATGGCAGTAGAGACTAAAGAGATCCCAGTGCAGTTTCCCAAAAGACTTTTGTTTTTCAGACAGCTCTCAAAGGACTTTATGTTGTTATGAGCCACCACTTCACTCTTTCAATTCAGGCAACACAAATGCTGGATTCAACATGCAGATATTCTACCTAAAAGTTAATTTCAATGATGTACATTTACAATAAGTGAATCAAAGTATAAATGCAAAATGCATAAATTTTAAAGGGGAAAATTCAGATAGATATTTTTGCAACTGCTTGAAAATACATTAGATATTACTCACAAAAAATTAGCTGGAAATGAAATGAATACATTCAGTGCTTATGTGCTTCATCTATTTACAAATGTACTACATAGTGTAATATTCTGAAAACTTAAAAACTGAGCTGGAAAATGGGCAGTACCTGTTCATAAAATGTTAATATTCTACCCAATCAAATGTAAGTTTTTAATAGGTTATAAATATACAATCTCTTTTGAGTAAAGCAGTTGTGTTCTGTGAATTGTTTTGCTGCATTACCCCATACTATATCCGTTGTGTATTCAATCTCTCAGGGGACTGACTCTAGACTCTGTTGGGCTCGTTTCACTCCATGGTATCTCACACTATACCGGTGCTACAGACAGCCTCAACAAAAACTCCAGGAATGAGCGACTTATCATCAACTGAACTGCAAATCTTGCTCAACGGAGAAAAACATGAATCACTCCCGGACGAAGCACCAAGCAAGGGTCAGACAGAGGAGTATGCACCCTCTGCCAGCCTACAAGGGGAAGACAAGGAGGCGAATGACAAAGAGACCCAAGTCAAGATGCAGTCTATTTTGCAGCAGGTACGTAAACAAATCAGATCACAGGGCTGTGTGAGGACCCCAAAAAGCAGCATACTAGCACTAGTCCAAAAGGTTTGGGAGAAAGAAGTGGAGACTATACAAGTAAATGGGGATACAGAGAATGATAACAGTGAAGATGAGAGACAAAAGGACATGGGGAATCAAAAAGAGGAAGAAGACCCCTGCTCTGTTTTTGAGGAGAAGCTTGAGACTAGTAAAAAGGCACTGACAGCGGAGTTTGAAGTTCAGATATTGCAGCTGCGTAATGAAATGCAGGCTTACACTGACCAAGCTATAAAGAAGCTGGAGGAAAAGATGTTGAGTAAAGATGTGATCACATGTCCAAAGGAACAACCAAAACTAGGTCCAGATAAGAAGCATCCCTCTTCAGCAGCTCCTCCTCCAATGGCTCTGAGAGGGAGAGTTCTGACCCGGACCATGACCACTATCATCCCCAAAACATGCACCCCCGTGATCATGGGCCCACGAGCCAAATCTGAAACCCTGGCCTCCTCAAAAGCCCGACTGGGGCGAGACAACACACTCACGTCAACCATAGCAAAAACTTATCAGAGCCGCAGGCCTCTTCCTCCTGCAGGACCACGGCAGCCGAAAAGACCAGCCCAGGCCAAAACTACAACAGGAAACTGATAACTGTTGTTTGGCTAAGATGGACATGTCATATTGATAAGCAAAGCATTTTCTAGTAGTACTCTTTGTAAAACAATAGCAAGCTTATATAGCAAAGCAGAGGAAAATGTCTCTGTAATCCACTCTGTTCAATATGATGGCTTTTGTATTGCATAAGAATATCCTACTATAATAAACAAAAAAGTTTATTTGAAGTTGTAAGTAATTACTTCACCAGCAGGTGGAGCCAGATTATTATCATACAACCATCATATGTTTCACTTGAGGATGACGTTAATTGGAAAATATATTTGGGATTATTCAGATCACAATAATAATACAATACATATACTACAAATAGTTCACATTTACTTTATAGGAAATTTTTATTTTACAAAGATGGTCAGACACTTG
This sequence comes from Boleophthalmus pectinirostris, assembly GCF_026225935.1. Lineage (NCBI taxonomy): Eukaryota > Metazoa > Chordata > Actinopteri > Gobiiformes > Gobiidae > Boleophthalmus > Boleophthalmus pectinirostris. The sequence goes on from NW_026571353.1 coordinate 15,613,729, forward strand.
GTGAATCGTAATTAATAATAATAGGTGTCAGTTGTGAATAATTGTGAAATCATGAATGGATATTGTCTACTTTCACAAAAATAAAAAATACCTTGTATAGTGCACATTTTACTATGGGTGGGCTCGCTACTTCATAGATTTAACTGCTATAGCTTGGCCTGGTAGTGTCAAATGTTTGTGGGTTTGTGTTGATTTTAATGTAAAACACTTTGGTCACATTGAGTGTTGTAAAGGACTCTATCAATAAAGTTTGATTGATTGATAGCCTGGAATATTCCAATGCAAAGAACATCTAACATCATCAGTCTACATAAGGTGTTGTGTACCCTATATTTAAACAATTTTAGTATTTTTGCCTAGCTGTGCACTACTGCTCCCCAGTGGACAAACAGAGAAAATGTTAAAGTAAGAGTCCTGTGGATCAGAAGGCTTACAGTTTGTTTTTTGTTATTTGCTAGTAAATAAAATATAATAATGTTAAATTGACCTGTTTTTGTCCTTATAGCTTATACTTCATGTTACAAAATATGCTGTTATTATACACATGTAGGGCCTAGTCTTAATATAAACATTACACTGTATATGCCTATATGCCGCCTACATTAAACTACAATTAGGTGGCATGAAGAGTTGACAGTTAGGATAGTATTTTGCTCAGTTGGTCAACTGGATCATATTGGCTTAGGGTGAGGGCTAATGAGAAAATCAGGTTTGGCATGTGATACATACAAAGTGCAGACCTGGGCACCTGAAAATCCAGCAGCTGAACTGGCACAGGGGCAAGCACTGACAGGAGAGGCATTTAGCCCAGTAGCAGCCACTGACCAGCGCATCTCGAGTCAGTGCCTCCACAATGGACTGGATAGAGAAGGGCGTGAAGAGGCTCTTTGTGTCCAAATGGTGATGGGGCCTGAGCGAGTGTATCCGGAGAGGAGAGTCCAGCACATTCAGGTCTGGCCAAACCGAGCTGTCCACGGAAGCAGCATCTCCCGCCTAACGATCACCAACACACACTTATTAACATGCACTGCAAGGCATGTTAGATTTTACCTACCTAACATCAGTTCAAATGAACTCTATGTTGTCATTGGAATCACTCGCTGAACATAGACGATAACCTATAACTGAACAAATGTGACAATATGTGACATTAGTCTAACTCTAGTTATAAGGAGAATTTATCACTTTTTTTTCCTAGTGTGTTTTTAATATATTATACACATTCTTCTTCATGGCTAGTGAAGAAGAATGTTCTACAACAGTTCTACAACTGAAATGAAATACTGCTATAGGATATTCATAGATTTAACTAACATTAGCTAATTTAAGGTGCTGTTATATACAGTTGCTAAAAATCTCACCCAACTGTGTTTTCTGCTGCTGTCCTAGGTGTAGACCACCTGAACTATAACGAATAACAATGGTGGGGTGATGGGCAGAAGTGGGGAGAAAAGGGAAGCCTATTTGAAACTCCACTTTTCCTAATCACTCCTTAAATGTGCCAAAAGATAACACCATTACCATGAAAATGCTGATCTCATGTAAATGTGTAAATGCTTTTGTAAGGCTTGGGCACTGAGAAGCCACTTCCAGGTAAAACCAGACAGTGGACTGAGACAGGTCTGACTCTTGTGTATTGGACTGCTGTGTAGTTACGAGGTGGGCCATGATTAGACCTGTACTACCCCATTATCAGAGTCCTAAGGGATAAGATTTAGAGATTTTGTTGTTTCCCATGACCTAAAATGTCATTTATTGCAATATGGACAGACTTATTTAATGAAAGCTTTGAGAGTTGGAAAATGTGGAAGTAAACGGCTATTTTTTATTTGGATTATTTAACTACTATTGTGTACCATCATGTATCAGTGCATGCTATTCAAAAATATAGGTTTAGAGTTTAGAGAATTGGTTAAAGGGAAAGAGAAAATATACCATTGTTCTCCTATTTTAAACAGGATGCCATTGGACCTGTTTTTGTTATCAAACAATTTTTGCATTGTTATTAAACTATCATCAATATTGTGGCTTTCAATGAACAAAATGCTAAATAATGATCTACTTTCTTGTGGTATAGTTTAATTCTAAATACAGAAAATATAATATGTCTTCTTAAAATTTCACAGACAGTTATAATTTGCTAGAAAGCAAAGTGTCCTATACAACAATAGACATGGCCCATATGGAGAGCAGGTTTCTGTTGATATTCAGAAAATGATCTTCACTTCCATCTTGTTTTTTAGTGTGTAGTGTGTAGATCCTGAGGAGGTCTGCTGTCTAGACAAGTGATGGGATCATAGTCAGGTCGTCTTAGACTCTTTATGTTATTAACTGTACGGAATGGGGCCTAATCCTTCTGACAGTTTCTCATCTCAAAGCTGTCGATCCCTCTCTGCTTACGGCACTTACTGTAAGACCCCTCTTAAACAGTATGTAAACATTCAGGAGCTCATAAATCAATAAGGAAATGGAAAATAGCTATTACTTGACAAGTTCCATGCAATAGTATTGAATGAATTATACAGAGAGGGCGGCAGACTTCTGTATGTTTTGTTTTTCAGTACCAAATTTTTTACTATAATTCCTATTAAGCCAGAGTATAATAAAAACATGCTTTCAATACGCATGCTAACATAAACAAAACTACTAAAACTAATGCAACGGATTGTTTGTTATTTAAAGTAGTATTATAGATGCCTCTCAAGATATCAAACAAGAGTGACAGGAGTTCAAAAAAACACAATGGTCCGTTAACTCTATGCACGTGAATAACTGCAGTTACAAATGGAGAAACAACATCCACCACTGTCACAAAGGTGACAAAAGACAATGAAGAGAACACACAACATAAACTGTAGTACTGCCACACACATCCACGGTCAGCAGCCACCCACACACAGACAAAACACTCACAGGGGGCCAAATGCTGCCCACACTTGACAACAAGTGTCTTTTCCTGTTTTGTTTTGGCTTTTTTTTCATGTCCATCAAGCCTCCATGTTAAACTCTCTATATTAGATTAACATTATTAAACCCCCACAGTTTAAAACTGAAGTGCTGACAGGTAAGTTTACTACCCATCTGCTGTTGACAATCAGACAGTGTACTAGCAATATCTTCAATATGTGCCAAAAAATGCTTGTAAATGGCACAACAGAAATGGACGGTCAGCGTCAGTAAGAAGTATAAACTTATATGCATGCCCCCCCCCAAAAAAAATAAAATAAATAAATTTTAAAAAAAAAATTTGACATCCATTTTTTACATATTTTACAAATTCCCACCTCACCTCTACAGGGTAACTTAACCCAAGTGAATTATTTTCACAAAGGTATGAAAACAGTATACTGAATTATAAAGATGTGAGTAATGATAGGTTAAAACATGAACTGAAGTCACAATATTAATATAGTAACTTGATCTGAGCCTCCACAGTCCACTAGGTATCAAAATGTATTTCTTTTTCTTAAAAAGTGCATCCACCTCTATGTCTTCCTTTTGAAATTATCATATCATTAAATTCCAGAACTTGAATGCTACCTTCTCAGACAGACAAAGCTCTGAACCAAAACTGATAAGTGATGCTCTGGTTTTACCAGCTTCAGGTTTCATTCCTGTGTAAATGCTACAAATGGGTGAATTGTCCTAGTATATCTATACTTTCCCTAACAGCTTTGTGATGATGGTGATTATAGTTGCGAGCTTGGTGCGGGTATGGTGTAGACTGTAGAGGGCTGCATGTAAACAGAGATCTGACGCATTCCCCAGCCTGTCATCGCTAACCCTGCTTTCTCTGTAACTCAGGTCCACCTGTCGCTAAGCTAACACATACAGAGGCACTCTGGACTGCATTTGTTGCTCTGATGCCTGGGTGGGATGGAGAGCATAAGACCAGAGCACTTGTGTTTTGGGTCAGCTGCGCCACCTCTTTTTACCCCTATCCCATTTGAGCATGGCAGCTTACAGCGATGACAACATTGCCACCTGTGTCTACTGCTTTTATATCTGTGTCTTATTGGAACAATAGATAGTTCAAGGTACATACGTCACTTTTGGATGGTGTTTGTAATGGCTTAAAAAAGACATTATGTTTCTTTGTTTCTTTTTCTCTGATATTTAGTATTAACCAATAACATGTTAAGCATAATTCTCAATATTGTGGTAAAACCTCTTAATATTAGAAACAGTCAGGTCTATTGACTTCATGTTCAAATTGCTAAACTTATCAGCGGCTTTTCATTTACATCTTTTATTGCTGAAAAATCACGATGCATGGTTTTTAACCTTACATGTAAAAACCATAGTGGATATATGAATATGTACAAGAAAGTACAGAAAAGTGGGCAGAGAAAGGAGATAGGTGAAAACTGAAATTTTCTAATCATTCAAGCCTCAAATATAGGACAGTACAGAATCCGTACAGATTCAGTACAGTATTATATATAATAATGAGTAGGAAAGAAAAACTCAAGTTAATTTTATGTCTCCTTTAAGCAGTATTGGAGTTCCACCCAAAAAACAGTGGTGTAGTAATAGTTACTCTATGTTTCCCTGAGGAGTTGTAGGTGGCTTGAGAAGATCACTATTGGACTGAGGTGCAGGTTTCTGCAATGGATCAGATGGTGCAAACGGTAACACTGTAGTATACCAATATAAAATAAAATAAAAATATATTAGTAGATTGTACAAGTACTCTGTTATCTTTAATAACAAACAGATAAGAAAATGACAGACATGAGCGTCAGGTTAATAAACATATCTTCTTTGATTTGTATTTTTGGACTGCATGTTTAAGATCTTACAAAAAGCAAAGTTAAAGGGCAGGTGATTGTCATGGTTCATATCCTTTTAAGAATAATGTAAACCCACTCCCCTCACAAACGCACAAACAGGTCAAGCAGCCCACACACGATCAAAAACATGGCTACTGTTGTTTTGAACCATACGGCCGAGCGTGCCTACTGCGGACCCCTGGTGCTTTGGTCAGCTGGTATTCTGGGTGAGTTATTTCACAATGGACTTGTGGGCTAACAATATAAGACAAGCTGTCAGCCCAGTTTATCTCAATACCAACAACAGGCCAGGACAGTCAGGCATGCATGACTGACTGCACCCTATTCCTCCTAAACCTTTAGAAATAATGCTGTTAAAGTAAGTGCTCAATGATTTAATGTTTAGTGGGAGTTCAAATCCCTTACGGATATAAAAAACATAACATATCTGTATAAAAACTGCATAATGCATAATCATAAATGACAGCTAATGGGAGTTCAAGCCAAGATTGTTGCTTACTTATAGCTTATAGCTATGGCTGCTGAATGATATTTAAGGCCTCATTGCTCTTAAATCATTATTTTTTTCTGAGATGGCCAACACATGACAGATTATCTCTTGCACAAAAGTCATGATAAATCATAGCTTCACATTCCTGTCTCTTCACATATGGTGTTACTTTAAGTTACACAGCAGGACTAACCTCCTCTGCCTTCTCACCTCATTCTCTGCTGCCTCATTTCTCCCTAAAACCATAGACTCGTCTGCCCTGTCATCAGAAGTTTGATAAAGCATGTGTAGAGACTCCTCCCGTTTCCCTTTGGCCCACAGCCTCATGTCTCTCCCAATGCCCTAACTGCAGGCTCTTGTCAGTGTAGACAAATATTGACTTGTTTGGAGGTGCAGCTTCTGCCAGGATTAGAGCCCCACTTCCCCCACTGCCGAAGCCATCTCTAAACGGTGATTATGTCCAACAGAGCTCATTACTGTCAAATCAAAGGAAGAGTCACTCACTGGTAATAGCCCTCATCATTTTGTGACCTGTCTCAATGTAGTGTGGATACAGACCACTGCATGTTTTAATACATTAACTATCCATTTTACCCGTTCTTAAACTCTCTTAGGTGCTGGAGTTGCAGAGCGAGCAGGTAATGAATTTGAAAAGCCCAGGGCTGTGTCATCAAACAGTTACCTCAGCTGGTGAATGTCGCAAGCACCCATTGAATACACATTGGCCACTGCTTTGCATAATCCGGTTACAGTCTGGATACTGCCTGTGAATCAATAGAGATTACACATCTATTTAGTCTTAAGGGTGTTAACTAAATGCAAAGGCCCTAGAGATACCTATCACTGTCAGAATGGGACTGATGTGAAACCAGGAGGAGTTCTTTCAAAAAAGGTTATTTCCTAGAGTGTCACAATATAAAAAGTTAATTAATCACACATGAAAAAAAAAAGATTCATAGAACACAACTTTATTACAGCAGTTAGTTACAGTGAAATATACATATTTACAACAAACTGGAACCATAACAAAGTTCCTATGTCCCATTTAGTGCCGTGGCTACACCATGAAACCCTCCACCCCACCCCATTCCTGTTTTCCAACATTTGTCAACTGCCATCTGCTTGTCTGCCCCCGTCTCCTCTACACTAACTATATAATTAAGCAGTAACACCTTCCCTCTTCTACAGCCCGTTTGCTCCTGAGCCCAGACTTCTGCCTTCACAACTTCACAAACAACAGGCTTTGAGGGGGATGCCACACTGTTTGCTCACACATTTAACAAGTGCTTCCAAAATAAAACATCAATAAATTCAGGAAAATGCTATGGTATGAAAATACTGTACAACTTTCTAATTCATCCAGTGTAACAGAAATATAGTCCACGTAAAAGTCTCCCAACATCAGTGTGTGTTCAAATTCATAAACTTTGTAGAGCAAGACGTAACATAAAAATAAATTTTTTCTTTGATTAGCTGAGGAGCTCTACCTGCAGACTCCAGCTGTCTGATATAGCAGAGAAGAACCATCATTCATGACAGTGAGCACAAAGTTCATTATATCATCATCAGTGGATACAAAAGTCTGTTCTGACAGTGTTCCAATGGTGGGCGCTGTGACCGGCCTGCAGCCAAACACCACCTGTTAAGTCCCTTTAAGTTTAAACCTTTGTGGCCAAAGATTGGATCTCTGATTTCTGAGTCTGGGCACTGAGAGTTGATGACATGGAGCTCATGTGGCCATGCATTGCCTTCTTCAGGTTGAGCAGGCACAGACATTGGGAGCGGAAACGCAAGTCGAAGAAAGCATACAGGAAGGGGTTCAGGCAGCTGTTGACATAAGCCAGGCAGGTAGCGTATGGATGAGCTAGCAGCAAGAAGCTCACAAAACCACAGGATGTGGGAGCAAGGTTGAGGTAGGACAGAGCATCCATGCTTTTGAACACATGGAACGGTGTCCAGCAGATGGCGAATACCACAACCAAGGTGGTGATGATCTTCAGCAGCCTCTTCTTCTTCTGGTCCTCTTTGCGCAGGTTGTTGAAGTGGCGAGTCACAGTGCAGCCGATGAAACAGTAGAAGATTGTCATGGCGAGAAAAGGTAGGAGGAAACCTAGAGCAGAGGAAGAGAGAGAGAGTCCAGCGATCCAAAAAGACTCATGCCTCTCATTCAAGGTGACCAGACTGAAGTCCATCCCACACGTGGTTTTGTTGCTGCCGATGTCATTCACAGTGTTGCGGAAAAGCAACGTTGGCAGAGCCAGCAGACCAGAAAGCAGCCAGATTGCCCCAAGAGATGCCAGCATGGTGCCTCTAGAACGCAGCCTACTACTGGACAGGGAGTGGACGATGGCGAGGTAGCGGTCAAAACTGAGGCAGGTGAGGCAGAAGACGCTGGCATACATGTTGACCAGGACCACATAGCTACTGATTTTGCACAGAGCAACTCCAAATGGCCAGTGGTAACCCAGCGCTGTGTAGACTGCCCAAAGAGGTAGAGTCGCGACAAAGGTAAGGTCAGCCAGAGCCAGGTTTCCAATGTAGATGTCTGCAGCGCGGCGCTTGCTTTTGGACCTCCAGACAGTGAAGATGACTACTCCATTACCCGACAGGCCCAAGATGAAGATGAGCATGTACAGGACAGGGATGAGAGAGTAGGAAGGTTCCCACTCAGAAAAGTCACAAGAAGTCTCATTGTCATCATAGTATTCATAAGGATCAGCATATTCCACAGTGGTGGTCTCCATGATCAGGTGCAGTGGAGTAAAATGTCTTTAAAAAGAAGTCAAGTCCTTAAAGGATCCAGGGGAAACTTCAGGCTTCACGAAGAGAGCAGAGACACAGAGGTTACTGCTGCTGAACTGGAGAGCAGATAGTGTGTGAGAGTGACGCTGGCTGCCTTTTAAACTCAGCCCTCCACACCCCTGGTTCCCTCCCAGGACGACCCCCCACAACACACCCACTCCCCCGGCCCTGCCCTCCCCCTGCTCCAGTCCCTCTCCTGTATCACCTCTGACTACTGAGGCCATATCACTGGTTCAGGTTTGAACAGGGCCTCTCTACAACTATGTTTTTATTCTGTAGACATAAGTAAGACATTATAAATTATCTGCATATAAAATAATACAATAAAAAAAGCAGTATTTTGTGGTCATGTTGGGCTATTAACAAGAGTAACAACATTTTAAGTGTTTTCCACAGGTTCATACAGCGTATGGTGGGCAGATTGCAGGCAATCTTTAGGTTATTTGAATACATGTATTGAATACATGTATTTAATACATTAATTATAGTCGCTTCTACATATTAATTACAATACAACAAGCAAAAAAAAATTAATATATATATATATATATATATATATATATATATATATATATATATATATATATATATATATATATATATATATATATATTAAACACTGCAATTTAAAAATAAGACTATGGGGGACATCATAGTAGCCTCAATGAGAAACACTGTACTCCTTTACAATTAACCTTTTTAAACTTGTAGCCATATTGCGGCTCTAGAAATTAAATGATAAGCAAATAACATGTGCGCAACTGGCCGAAAAATGTGCATCATTAATGTTACATTTCCCTGTCTTTAATTTTTGACTGGATAGATCCATGACTGGATATGATAAAAAAAAAAATTAAAATTGTGACACTGTTAGCATATCATGTTAATAATTTAGCATCACGTTTAGCTTTATTTACTTTCTACATTGGAAGGACGGTGTCTGAAAATCTAGACAAAATGTTTGCAATGTAGATTTTTGTAACAGCACTGCTGTAAATACTAGCGATTATAACTACAGTCAAACGAGGTAAGTGGGACAGGTCTGGACATTACAAGATCATGTTTTACATTTCAATTGCAATAATAACGTGACCCTTGAATAGTGCTAATCGCCGCGTGCTCATACATATTTTGACAATTCGTTCATAAAACATTATAAAGGAAACATGAATGAAGTTTTGTAACCCAGTGTCACTTACTTACCTCTCAAATTTGCCAGTTGTTGTATTTTCAAACGTGAGCCTAATTAGATAAACACAGGTTAGCAAATACCAGATTAGATTAATGTCATGGGCTCCTCACTGGATGTGTCAATTCAGTTCTCAGGATTAATTGCAATAGGTGAGGCATGCGCGCAGAGCTCAAGCAAAACAAAAGGAAAACACCCGTTGACACCATTTTTGTGTCTTTTAACCTGCCTATAGATCCAAACATTCTGATTGACTTTTAATCAACAAGCAACAACATGTTGAGGTTGTTTTGCCCTATTTGTTATTGCAGTGTTAAGTGATCTGTGTTTCTACAGCCTATTCACTCTGATAAGCAGAGGAGTTTGGAGGAAATGTGGAAAAATGGGAATGCCCGTGTTTATTCTAGGCTGTTTCTAAAAATGGAGCCCAGAACACATAGGATAGCCCCATGGTTTAAAGCTAACATCATAAAATTATCTAAAACTGCCTTGCGTGTATTGTTTATTTTACATTTCAAAGTCAAATAGCTTAAATAGCCCATGCTTACTGCCATCACATGCTCTACTACTCAGATAACACACACCAGGTGGGTCCCAATGCTGCCATTTTCCCCAAGGAGAAGATTGACCGCCTGCTGCTCCTTGAGCCGCTATCCCTTACACAAACATATTTGCAAATAAAAAAATAAAAGATGAAGATAAGAAACAGATGGTTAGAATACAGCACCAAAACATAACTTAGATATCTCTTCACCTGTTAATCATCATATGCATATGGGGGAAGATAAAAGCAGTTAAGTGAGAAATTACCTATATAGGTTTGTCTTACTTGTCAAAATTTGTGTTGATAATGTTTTGGGTGATTTTAGGGTTAATCAAACAACATATTTAGTAAACTTAAGAAGTAACTCTTGGTTCACTGGCTTTAAATCTTTGCTGAACTGATCCCTCACCAGAAATATAAAAATTTTAAGTTATTATAACATATTTCATGTTTAAACTCACCTTGGGAAAATATTACTTTAAAGTTGTCATGGTCTGTAAGCAATGTGATGATTGTCTCTGTAGTTCATGAAATATAATGAGGAAATGTAAGGCAAAAATTATCTTTTTTTTTTTTTCTATACTGCTAATATATAGCAGAAACTCACTTCAGCACAGTTACAGTAATACAATGTTAAGTTTTTGCCATTTTTCCAGCTGCTGCACCAAGGTTGAGTTTCCCAGGACTGGGCCACACATGGACCACTGCCACATCTGTGACTGCTTTTGATCTGCTGCTGTAATCAGCCTGCCACCAAAGATATGACTGCTCCTGTCTCCTTGCTACCATTAACAAGTTAATTTGAGGCTTATGAGCAAAATTGCAACACAACAACATATAAGGTGATATTATCTTAAAAAACTACTTTTTCCCATGTTTAGTTAAGAAATGGTGTGATGTGTATCTTTTGAATGCTGGCCACTTTGGGGACAATCGTATAGCAAGTTTTAGTCTGGCCAAAGTTGACTTTGGGCCTGTCCACACAACAATGTTTTTTGGTCGAAACAGTGAAGTTTGTATTTGTTTTGGCCTTTCGTTTAGGAAGAGATAGGGGGAGATCTACCACCCGTGCTTGTGTTTGAAGTGTAAAATGGTCAACACACCAATGAAGCCAGTGCAGCAGACCTCAAGTTTCACAAATCAAGCTGAAACTCAAGCACCTGGGACCTGGCTCGAGCAGGGGGCCTTTATCACAGTATGGTGTCACTCGAATCCACTTAAAGGAGAGGTAAGATATGTTACTAAACTTAAACTGTCAAACATCATTAAACAGTACTATACTCTGCATCTTTCTGTCCATAACTTTGATCGGCATAGTATGATCTGCAGCCCTTTACCATCATCCTGCTAAGTGTCGTATGTGCCCGGTCTTACGATGTCACACTTTGATGCCATGGAGCCAGTCCCACCCCCTGTCGTGAGAGGGCACTGGTCCTGCTGTGAGGTTTGCTTATTGGCATGCTATCACATCCAACACCAGCCTATCTGGAGTTGGCAGCCTGTCACATGTCTGCTGCAGTGTGATGATTTGCGCCTTTTTTGCATAACACCAAAATCACTGAAAGATAAGGATACAGCAGTCTGTTCTGTAAATATTGTACAATGGGTAACATGTGCCTCATTAACTCCTAACCTTGTGGGCTACTGTAATGCATGTGGTGTTGCATATTTTTTCCTGCATCTGCCTATGACCTTGACCATTGTGTGGAAAAGAATGGAGATCTCCACCCAATCAGTTGAAATTTTTTGGCTGATAAGGCCATTCTATTGTTCAATTCCTTGGCCTAAGCACTTTTTCTTTTCGCTAGAAATGTACATCTGCAATATTTGTATCTGTGATTAATAAGTTATTAATTACAACCTGATTTGATTTATTAATAAAATGCAATGTTTGTTATACTTAAATGTGACTGAGACAGTATCTAGCTTTCTTAAAAAAAACATATTGGAAAAGTTGTTTTTGGATGGCAGCGTGGAGAATTAGTAGTCAGGTTGTCTCACTCCAATCTCAAGCCATATCAAAACTTAAATAGAGCCTTGTAGCTAAATGCACATGCACTTTTTGCTCAGTGCTCATCTATCCCTGTATCCCTGTAGCACAAGGAGCTGCTCAGGAACATGGGGTCACAAGGTGTTTCCCCTCTCTCTCCTCGGGACCCCGGACCACCATCTCGCTCATCCTTAAGCCATAACAGAGTGTGTGTCAATGGACAAAACAGCTCCACAGGATGTGCTATAAGAGGACAGTTTGTCCTATCCATCTAAGATGTTCTGACTTTTTTACAGCTGCTAGATTTATTTTGAATGGAATTGAAGACAACATTTTATTGTCTGGCACCATCATTTCCCAGGCTATTGTTTTCTTATAATTGTGTAAATAGGTCAGAACTGTGATAAGATTTAAAATAAACAGTGCTCATATTTAGTCATGCTTCTTCCAGTAAGAGTCAGCTCATTTTTGGGATGTGTGCAGGTGAAGCTGACAAGATTAATGTATCACCTGCTGCAATGGAGGGAAACCCAGGAAGGAAAGCCTGCAGAGTGAGTAGGAAACAATAACACTTGGGAAAAAATAAAGAAGAGTCTAATGAGAGAGAGGATGTGAGGAACCATTCACAAAGGAACAGGGTTGATGAGAGGGGAGCGGTTGAAGCGTGATAGTTTTCTCTGTGTACTGGACTTAATGACAGGGATTAGGAGCCACGGACTGCTGGGATCTCCGGGCACAGAGAGACTCCAGCCTGGCCTCTTATCCCAGGAGATCCACGGGAATCTGACCCCTTTGGCCGAAAATCCTCTGACAAAACAAAAACCCCATGCCTCAGTTAGGTGGAAATTAGGTTTAGGTACACATTTAGGTATTACTTACATTTGGTTTCACTGATCCTTCACATATTGCTTATTCTTATTGTAAAACCAAGATGCTAATTTTAAAACATTAGTTGGGAATGGTAAATAGCAGCTTTATCCTTGGCATGTGCATAATTTTTGACCAGACAGTAAAGTTACATAGAAACTGATGGTGCCAGACATAAGCGAAACACTTTTCTATTGGACTGTGCTAAATGTTTATTCAACAAAGTTCCATTGACTTTGAGTACTGTTCTCTCATATACACACAGATACTTGAACCATGTCTTTATTATGAAAGACAAAAACAAAACTGGCCCAGGTGCAGACTTTCTACCCAAGTCTGAGAAGAAATTTTGTATGTTATATGATAATTCCCTTTAGGCGGGCAATATACACTTGTCACAAACATTAATGGCATTGAAATAGACGAGGGGTGAACCACTGACAGAAGTGTTTAGTAGTCTTAACCACAAATCACACAATGCCTCAAAACTGGATACATTTTAAAATGAATTAGTCAAGCCAAAATAAACACTCTAAGATATGAGCAACCTTGCAATAAGTTTATGCTGCTGAAGGTCTGACCAAAAGTGGGAGCACAGCCAAAGAAAATCACTAAGTCCTTTTTATAAAAGAACAGTTTCGCCCTGTTAAGTGAACATGCCAGAAATATCTGAATATTTATACACATGCACAGCACAGCAGACAAGCCCTTAATTACTGCATGCTTAAAATGAATGTGTCTTTTATTATATTCATCTGCTCAAATGTCAGCAGGTTCTTCACAGGTATATAACAGTAAAACATGCACTTCTGTTTGTTTTTTTTTTGTACTGTACATAACATTTATGGTAACTGTTAACCTTCCCATCACATTTAGGGAGCAGTCCAGTCATTGCATTCTTGCCACTGGTAAAATTGCAAAGGATCTCAGAGTGGCGACAGTGTGGCGGAGGCTGAGCTCTCTTCTCCATCTGTCAGCTGTTTGACAGACAGCAACAAACTGTAAATCAGTTGCTACACACATTAGCTCCACCCACCTGCAGCAAACAAGCCATAGGAGGTGTGTGTATGTTCACCTCTAATGTCCACTTCCTGTGCTCAAAACATGCAATTCTGTTTCAATTATATTTTATTTACGTAGCCTAATTTTACTGCAGCAAAAGCCTTACAGGGTTTCACAAAAAGAGCCAACAACAAATAGACAACATCCTCTGTCCTTAAATATAAAGTTTGGGGAATAATTTGCAAAAAGATAGAATGCAATTTACATCAAATCCAAGGATCACATGTGTTGTTGGGCAGTACAAAATAATTCATAATACTGCTATGTGCAAGAAGCGTGTCATAATAGCATAGTTTTTTTTTTTTTAATTGTATAGCTTTGCAACTCAAAGGACACATTACTGCACAAACATTAGAGACTTTGGTCTATTCTGAGATTGTCTGCTCTCTCAGCCTGTCTGCAGCAACACTAGTCTCACTTTAAAGCTGACAACTGCTTTAAAGAGCTAAACAATAAAATCAAATTTTACACTCTGTCGACAACTTTAATGTGCGATCACAAGGCTTGGAGGAGGGAGGAGGGGGAGAGCAGGAGTGAAAACATCCTCCAAACTTATTCTAATTGTTTCAGCATCTGTTTGGCTGTTACTATCACCCAGACAGGACAAAAAAACACAACTGAAAACACAGATTCAAAGTTTCCACTCGCTCCGTTTCCTTTAATCAAGCTGCCCTCACAATGACTGATTTCCAAACCAGACCTTGGCCTGATTTGCCTGTGACTGCTTACTGTGCAAAACATACACGGTTAATAACATGCTCCCTCTGCTACTTAGCCCATTGTTATCAAGTCATTACAAGAGTTGATGGTTATCATGAAATGTAACAGTGGGAGATTGGGTAAGGAGGGCACTATTTGAGCCAAAAAGATTCCCAGTGTTTGGATAAGGAGTCCTCGGCCAGAGAACGTTAATGAATTGAGGCTGTGGAACGTGGCCTACCCATTATAAACGCACTTCAGATTTCTAAAAGAGGAAGCAGGACACTGTTAAAACACAAAAGGTCCAGATGTGAGGCCCCTTGAAACACATCACACTGTCTGCCCCAGTGTTGAACGCTGACAAATTGGCCTTTAACGATCTCAAAACTGGCTTAAAGTCAATGTCAAAGCCATGTGTCACCCCTCAGAGGCTGGTGTGGGCGGGGACGCTAACTAACTCACAAAAGAAGCTGTGACTCTAAGAAAATATTTGGACAGGGCCCTGCTCTATTTCACTCTGAGAAAAAGCCTGATCCATGTGCTCTCCGCTCTAGCCTGCCAACAGTGCCAAAGGGCTTATATCTATTACCAAAAGAAACACTTCTCACCATAAATTAGGCTGATTTATGAAAACTTTCCCTCATTAAATCCCATGTGTCCTGATGGGATGTAGTGATGCAGCAGGCGTCAAGGTGTCCATGATACCAGCATGTGTGTTTTCAAGCCCTTATAAAGTCAAATGTTTGTACCACAAACCAGCATGTTTAACCAGCCAGCTGCTGACCACATCTCACTGCATAACACACTGAGCCCTTTAATTTTCTACCAACCACCAAAAAAATCAGCCAAAAGCCTCCACTCTAAACTTTCAGATATCACTCACCACGGTAATCTTCCATGTATAGAGTACCGTATATATGCAGCATATAGTGTGTAAATCAACGAGAGTCTGCAACTGAATGGATTTAAAATATGACTTGCTCTAATGCCTACTCAGAAATCTTTGCAGTGATGTCATTACAAGCAGAACGTCCATATGGATACAATACAGTGAAAGATTTATTTCTTAACATGCTGCGTTACTGTCAAGCTTTCAATATAAAATGAAAAATGTAAGTGTGAAATACTTAAGTTGTATTTATTTCTGCTGGTCCTAGACATATTTTAACACCTTTTGACTTTTTCTGTATGCTGTAATCCTTATGTCTAAATATTCACATTAGAGCTGTGAGTTAGGACTGTTTACACAATGATCTGGAGTGAGACCTCTTTCTTAAAAGGGGAATCATCTGACAGAAAATACTCAAACAGGAAAAACAATGTACCCTATGTCTTACTTATTGTATAGGATGGATGCAGCACTTTGACCTGAGTGCAAGGATTCAACTGCTCAGCCCTTTCCTGTTTTTGTTGGGTTTTGTGTTGCAGTAGCTTTGAATTTGTCCATCAAGCTAAAGACTTCTCTGTTGGTGTTTTTCACAGGAGTGGGTTAGGTAAAAGCCTCCGGACCAAAGATGAGAGTTAAAGAGGGCTAGTCTTAACCTGCCCTTATACCACCTGTATATTACGTTCTGTATATATAGGCCTTACCTGAATCTTCTCTAACCCTTAAAGATGTATGATGTAACTTTTCTGTTGGGGGGGGTTCCATGAAGTTGTTATCACTTTGTTATTCCATTGCCTGAAATGTTCCACAATATGGCATTACATTTATGTTTGTGTGCAGGTGTTATTTCTAAGCTATTATTAATAATAGCTTGAAAAACATATGTTAGGGGCTTACTATGAGTGGGGTCACCTTTAGATATGCCCTGTAACTTGGCCTGCTGTGCCATCTGCTTTTTTCCATAGAGATGGATATATTTAATGCCATACTGTAGAACATTTTTTGCTTGGTAAATCCAGAATGATATCATTGTGTGTGTTTTTTTAATACAGATTGATATCAGTCTCATCCCCAAATAACTTCTGTTGCATCTCAAGCATGGCCAAAGTTAATCGTTTAATCGCCATTGTTTTTTTCTGTGATGCTTGTGAAAAGAAGGTTACCAATGATTTGCAAATAAAGTCAAATTTATCTAACCTCAGATTAACAGAGTGTAGTGCTTCACTCTGTGATGTTTTTCATCCCCCTCCTGTGATATTTGCTTCCTTTATTTTTTCAAACACAGACAGATGATGTGTGTCCCTGATTGGCTATATCACCTGTCAATCAAACCCATCTGAAACTAAGATTTACCAGTGACCAGACTTATATCTTCATAAAGTATGTAAGTGTGTAAAATAAAGTAAGTGTGTATTCTGGATTCCAGGGTATAACATTTTAGGAAAAAGCAATAAAAAGTACATGGTAGGAAATAGGTGGTGAGCCCTCCACCTGAAAAATGATTTGAGCACTCCTAATTCATTATTGCACTGAAACATTGTTTTGTAACTTTAATGTGCAGGTTTGACCAGAGGGAAATATCATAACAGCAAGATCAAGGTCAGAGAGTTTGAGAAGTGAGTAAAGAAAAAAGGACCACTAGGATGCATGCAAAGGCAATCTTCTCTACCGTAATACACAGGGACAAGTTTCATGGACCTAAAAGGCAAACAGCTCCCGGCATTCCGACATGGCAGATGGATCAGCCTATTCTTATGCACACACAGAGGCAATGGAGAGTCAGCATCCTGCCATGCTCATTTTGACATGTGAGGGCAGTTTTTATGGGGAAGACAGGATTTGAGGAGGTTTACCTGTCAAAGGTAGAAAGGCCCTGCAGCTAAATGGGATGTGTAAGGGATAAAAAAAATCTGAGAGGACAGATGTCTCCTAAAGATGAAAGTACTAATTCCTTTCACAAACATAATATAAAGACAAGGTAGAAATAATTACATATGTGGTGATTAAGTGCAGAAAATGTCAAGTATTTGGGGAATTTTTACAATGGAAAATCACCAGTTAGTTTTTTTGCAAAATATAGTGTCTTTGCAAATGCTAATATTGTTCACTAATTGTATTCTGCATCTTTTGGCAGCAGCTCTATAAATCATTTCATGTTTAGACAATGTCCTGATTTTCTTTTGCAGAAAATGAAGGAGAATCCCATTGTTTTTGGTTCTCCTCAGTTTGGACCCTGCCCTCCCGCCCGGCGCGCCTATCAGCAGGTCTCTGGAGAAGTGCTGGTTTCCGTAAACGTGATGTGGAGATGTTTCCTGTGGCAGGTCTGTCTGCTGCTGATTAGAGCCCATCCATCAGAGGGACCTCCTCGGAGTCTATACAAAGGAGGAGGGCACCGTCAGCCAATGTCTCAAATTCACACACACAAAATAAGGTCAGCAGTGTTGTAGCCTACGCCCTGACCAGCACAGCCCACCACAAAGCTCCCCCTTTTGGCACTGATATAGTCCAAGATGATTCACTAGGTTAAATCTGGGGGTTAATGCAAGTTTAAACAATAAACAATGTGAGAATCTCAGCCAAGATGTCTTTTTATAGTAGTGATCTATTACAATAAAAGACGTAAAATGCGTATGACTGTAAAACAATTGTCTCATCACTTCCCTTTTTTTATTTATTCAAAAACATCCTTGTGGATCAACTTTATGATAATATTAAGTCTAATTTTTTTGTCTTTGAGGTGTTTTATGGTGCTAAACAATTGCCCCAAGGCTCACGGCGGTCACTGTAGCTTTTGTTCCTGATATGATCCTTCATCAGCTCAGCCTAAAGGCGCCGATAGCTCACTGGGATACTTTAGTTGAGTTCTTCTCTGCATTTATAGGCTTTCTATTATAACAAAGTTCTGGAAGTTTTGTAAAACAGCAAAGATACCTGGGAACGCTGTCAGATAATATAAAACTAAAGGAAATTGTAAGTGAACAAAATTCCCAAACTAGGAATTTTTGGTAATGTGCAACATAAAATAAAACATATTCATAATGAAATGTATACTATGATAAATATTCACCCCAAGGTCTTCAGTTTAAAAAGTTATTTCACACCATTACTATTTTTGGGCTAATGCAACTTGGTGCATTTTATAGTGCTTACTTGTTTGTGTAAGTGAAATTAAAGATGTTAAATTTTTGGGTAAGATAGTGACTAAAGTTAATCAACATGCTCACACAAAAAAGTCTGACCTTATACACAAGAGCCGTAAACGTCTTAGTCTCTCAGTTATGAACCTGCATTTAAAGAGCTAACTCCTAAAAGCCTCCCCTTTAGTAATAAATTCCAATTTTGGTTGCCTTTAATAGTTAGCATTACATCTCTGTATAAATCAGCCATTTTTTCCTTTGAGGTATTACCATTCACTTCTAATTGGACAATGTCATGACACAGCAGCACTGTAAATAGACAAATATTACTGCACACCAAAATGAGTCATATTTATGTTGCACTTTTGACTTGAAACCCAGGTTGATGTTTAAGGCTCCTTGCAGGCAGGACTGCGGGTATAGCATTCCACTGAGAGCCATAAGTGCCACAGCCCTAGTGACCACACTCACCTCAACCTGTCAGGCTATTGAACCAGAGGCGTGTTCAGACAATGACTAGGTCAACAGGGCTATGCCGCTAGTACTAAAAGTAAAAGACTCCGTTACTACAATTTGACCTTTCACCTTTGAGGACACAACTTATCAGATCCATTTAAAACAGGTAGGGATGATGTGAAAACAAAGAAGCATGAGCATTGAGATTTTTTACATGCAAAACATCTGTTACAATTCTCCTGATAAGAGTCTACCTTCTGGCAGGAATTCAAACAGAATATGGGTCAAAAAAGTGACCCCAAACCCAATTTGGGCTCATTGCAGAGGGTATCCTGAGCATCACAGGAAAACTGCTGTGAATGAAAATGAATGGGAATGATTCCAGCTGCATAAGGTGGAAATGAGACACTGGCTTGGAAAGATTTATTATCTGAACATAATAGATTTCACAGGAAGCACTACTGTATCCATGTACTGTTGTAGAACTGGGGAAAGGCAGCACTTGGCACACGCAGGGGCACTTCTGTTAATAGTCCTTAAACACAGCGCCAGTTATTGTTTAGCAGACACTACGCCAGGCAGACACTCTTGAGATAGAGCTACTCTGAAAGGCATATGCTCAAATTTCCTCCCTGAATCAGCTTCTGAAGTTACAGACAGTGGATACCAGATTTCTCTACAGATCTCTAAAGTAAAACACAGATTTTGAGAAAGCATGTTGATCCCTTGTTCTTTCCTGCTGTGTGGAGTGTCCACTGGGAAATTTCACATATCTCTCATTCCATTTCAAGGCCTATCTGACCTGGACAGTCCATGGGCAGACTTACTAAATTCCTCAGCTAATAAAGACCATGAACCAGAAATCCCAGGAGGTCTGCCTTGTCACCAAACAGTTAATCAGACCAAATTGCAATTTGTTGCCAAGAGATAAGTTGGGATGTGGACTATTTATCTTTGTTGGTATTTGTCATCTGTATAGTAGACTATAAGAAGACTGGAGTGGCCTGTTGCTGCCCTCTAACCCACACAATGGGATCTTTGCTGGTGGTCAAACTCCTCAGTCACCACGACAGCTCCTACAGAGAGGAAACCGGGTGAGGCACAGATCATCCTTCAGTGGCCCTGTCCCAGGCTGGCACCCTGCCTACAGCACTCTATTCACGTTTCTGTGCATTCTACAATGCACCACTAGACCTGAGGAAGGGTCCCTGCTGAGCTCCGCTCACATAATGAAGCAGCAGTGAGCTAAATTGTGTTTAACAAGTGAAAATGTCTATCTAAGCATGCAGATAATCTGTTCAGACAGTGCATGTGAGCTGGTGGTCATATATGGAGCTCCCACACGTGTTGGGGCCTGTTACAGACACTTAGACACACAGGCCCAAGACCTCACCGGCAGAGCTACAATGCCCAAAGCAAATAGTGCAGATCTCTAGAGATGAGAAAACAAGGGCTAGGCTCTGAGGGGCTCCCTGAAAGCAATTATAGTGGCATGCTTATGCACACACACACAAACACACAAAGGCTCCGGTCAGTCAGCGCTGAACGGCTTGACTCCTGGGCTCTGCTTCTCCAAACACACCTTCTTCCTGTTTTTATAGGGCAAAAACAGCAGCGGATTGCAGGGAGCAGAGGAGCCCACAGCAGGGTGAAGGTGACACTCAAGTATCATTACTCAACACTGGGCCTGTACGGCCCCAAACAGCTGAAACTGATTGATTTTTGGATTACAGTTGCAAAACACATTATTTGTACATATAATACACTGTATGACTGCACAGTATTTTCTAAACCTCAAAAGCATGCACAGATGTAATTATTCAGAAAAATGAATCAAAGATGGGAAGATGTAGCTTGTTGTCGTGTTCATACTGTAAAAGTCACAGCATTAGCCATTTTAACATAATGACAGGCTCTTTGATGGAAGTTTATGACATATTCTTGATACATTAAAACCACTAATGTTTATTGTCAGACAAACACCCCCACACAAAAGTAGCAATCAAAACAGCCTTCAGCATTAGGATATGAATTGTATATTTTTACACCAGCATAATTTAATTTATCTTTAAGGTAAATGACAGTAACACAATTTTGTGATCCCTTGAGTAGAGATAAGAACAAGACACTATCTGTGAAGCATAATAACCCTTTTGATAGTAGACTTCAAACCACAGAAACAAAAACATTTGATCACTCAAAGTACATGTGCAACAAATGTCACATATTAACCTCCTGTTGTGGGGGAGCAGGCATAGTTTTATCAGTAGTATGTTGTAAACCTGTATGTAGTCTTTCTTCTTGTCTGCAGCATACGTCAGGGGAATATAAGAACATAAGGTTAAGCCCAGGACGGTGTAATCAGCTCAGTGTTAGTGAGTAGCCGCTCCCCACATGTCGACAGTGAAATCCCGGGTCCAAGCGCTTCCTGAGGGCCCCTGGGTCTTTAGGGAAACACAGATGAGATATAAGCAGCCATATCATCAGCAATTTAAATGCTGTCATATCTGAGAGCACACTCTGATGCCACATAGTCTGTACTTCTTGCACATCCTAAGATATTGCACATCTTTTACAGCCTGTGCAACTTTTTAGCATATAGGTTTTAATGGTTTAAAGTGATTTGAGGTATGATCATGTCAAACTCTCCCATAACGTCATAGTGGTAGTTGGACTGAAGTGCAAAGGCTTAGCTAAAACAAAGGTAGAGGCACAGCTGGACCAAATCTCCAAAATGTGTGGAATAGCCTCCCAACCACATCCACTCAACCAACAGTGCATAATTCATGGGTGAATAAGCTACTGTATTTACACATTAAGACTTTTTATACAAAGAACAAGAGGGGACTGATGGCTTATTTGCTAGACAGGTCACAGTTCATGTTGATATAATGAGCAGAGTTTATTAGTTAAAACATCCTTAGCTGTGGACAATTTTTTGAAAACCCCGTCTAGGATTAGGTTGCTCACAGCTGAATTATGCAACAGTTCGACCCACAAAGAATCTCACACTTTCGGAAAATTATATATATTATGTATATATGGCCTTTACTTTTTTCTAATCAGATGAAAACAAACTTAGCTTTTTAAATGAATGTAAGTGTTCCTCCCAACATTTTCTTGTACTGTGAAAATATCATCTTCTCATAGCAATTACTACTGATTTTTTTACATAGAGATTAATTGAAGGAAATTAAGGTGTCTTATCTCATCTTTAAAAAATAAATTTTCTCTTGGGTGGTGCTTCCCCCCAAAGTCATAATGATTCAGAGCAGGCTCAAATTATTACTAGGCCTGTAACATGTCACCTGTTATTTAAACAAGTAAACATGTATGCCATGCATGCTGCTCTCACCCTCCTCTTCCTGTCTTTGATCAATATTTATGTGGTCACCCATCAGCCATCAATATGTGCACCAAAGAGAGGCCCATTGTGGTCTAATTACAGGCCTACTGCTCTGTGTAGCTGAGCCAATGCCTGGGTGATTAGGATTAGAAGTCAATTGGGGGATGCTTTGGCCTTTCAAGTGGAACCAACAGCTTGAAAACAGGGAACAGGGCAGACAATGCACAGAGCAGCACTTTCCTGGAGGATATTTTAAAATCTATTAATGGTGACATTTCTGTTAGATGCAGCTCACAGACAGTAGATGTAGCGTGGTTAAGCATATTGTATGGATCATTAAGAGCACATGGGGCATATGGCAAGGCTCAAGGCATTTGTTGCGCTGTGATCCCATGGTGCACCCTTTTTCTTTATGAATAAACCTGAAACACTGAACTCCAGTGAGAACATTGTTAAAACACAGACACAGTTTTCAGTTATTTGCAGTACACTTTGATTAGAGTATACTCAAAGAAATGAAAAGATATTAAGGTACAAAATGTACAATTTAGACTTTTTTTGTCCTTTTTTTTGGACAGACCTGATGTGTAAAAGAGTGAAAGGAGGTGAAGAGAAGTGAGAGGAATTCCCCAAATTGTCAGGGTATTCAATCTCAGGGCGTTAATACTGGCATAGAGGCTATCACATGTGCTGCTGCTCAAACCCTTGGCCTTATGTGTGTGCAGTACCAAATATAAACTTAAACTTAAATTTTAAATTGAACTCATGTAAAGTCCATCAGTGTATTCTAGACCTTATGTCTTTATTGTTTAATGTCCAAGCAGGCATAGACTCTGAATGATTCGTAAAGCACTTCATGTGTGGGCATGCATATTCTTGAGTATGTACAGTTAATACTCTAACCTCCTCCATCCGCTGATAACCACGGCTGTTTTATTTGAATTGCAAACATTTAGCAAATCTGTTCAAGATGGCCCCAAGTCTATGTCTACTCTATGTTAAACCCTGAGTGGTTCATGAAGGAGAACTATACCAGAGGGAACACTGGCAGGAAACACCTTCCACTTTATTATCTTTCCTTGTGTTGTCACTGGCAGAGTTAACTCTCTAATCTCAATGAATGGTGCGGCCAGCACGCCATCTCCACATAACTCCTCTCTTTCTCAGGGCCTCTCTGCATTTATCTTGTACCTAGACCACAAGCTCATTTCTCACTGTGTTAGGTCAAGAATAGGTTGCGGAAACTAATTGTTTAATTAATATGCAAAAATACGACACTTAACCTTTTCACTCATGGTTTGAAAAGTAATTAATTTTACCCAGTTAAGCAAAGGGCTACAAAACATCTATTCATGAGTTTGTACTGATTAAAAATTAGCATTGTGCTCTCATCTGCTATAATCATGTTTGTGCATCTATCACAATTGGGTCCATTGGGGTCTGCACTACATGTAAGGCTAATGTTAGACTATAGGCGACAAGAGAACACACACACACGCAATCACCGCTACAAACGGACTTTAGCAAGATTTATGATATGGCATAATGAGTCTATATTAATGCAAGAACAAAAGCTGCACCGAAGCTCAAAGTCCAGATGTGCTCTGGTAATATGGGTTCCTGTTACATCCGAGATATTTTCTCTTGTAAGAGGCTGTTTGTTTTCATTAAAGGAAAGTTCAAACTAAAGTCATGTTAAAACTGTTCCCTTTCAGCACCATTTGACTGTAGGCTGTTAGATGGGCCATTGGTATTTTGTATGATTTTTATTAGACTTGGAAAAGTCCACAAATCTTCTTTAACTTGGTAAGGTTAAGTGTAGTTTTCAGTGCTGCTTTCTAAGTTCAACCCCAAGGCTGTTGATAGAAAATGTGCAATAAAATGAAACTTAGAACATCGTCGGAAAATGATAAAGTATTCCATTTAATTAAATTGGCCAATGGAACAATGTTTGCAGTCCGAGATACAAAAATGTTCAGTAATACAATGGAAGCTGTTGTCTTTTATACAGTAAGGGAAGGGAGAGTATAACTAACACAGAGTTCATCTACTGAGGGCAAAATTATATGATAGAATGTCAGAACGAGACGTCATTCATTTTGCACAGACAATATAGTATAGAGATAGAACTATTTTAACAACTGTCTTGCTTTGTTCTGCTTCTGAACCTTGCTTCAGGGTACTGTAGGCATAAATTGGCAAAACAGTAATAATCAACATAACATTCTTAATCCAGCAATATTTAGGCAGCAGATCGAGGCGCTGGACTAAAGTTCTCACATGCACTCACTGAATTCTAGAAACACAAGCTAATAATACTGCAATGCAGCTTAATGTCCAGATGAATAGGCTTTGCCCATTATGTGTAGTTCATAGACATTATAAGCCTGTGGCAGGATAGTGATATACTGTTTCTGATGTAAACAACCAAAAAGTCAAATTTCAGATTTCCCAAGCAAAACTTAATCCATTCTAGTCAAACATATGGGAAAATGCTGGACATGCTTGCTTGCCCTAGTTTTCAGCAACAATATAATGTAAGTAGTTTAGACATGTAGACAATAGACATAAAGAAAATGGTTGATGTATTTGACCCACGTAATGTTAAATGGCCTGTTGACCTCTGTCCAGTGCGGATCGATGAGGGTTTCCATAAACAAAACAAGCTGGCAGCAAAATAAACAGATAAAGATTCATGTTAAACTATGTTCTGCATCTTTAAAAATATTCCTTGTCCAAAATGAAAGACAGTACTGGGCAAAATTTCTAGTTTGGGCCCATCTCATAGTATTAGTGCTGTTTGGTGTTTATGGTACAGTGTTTCAGATAAAAGCCTGGCAGCCTTACAGCTTTGTCTTTGTGTTCATGTTTAAGTGTGGAGGGAGAGCCGTCAGTTGGGCACAGTGAAGACAGTTGGACTCATCAAAGACGGTTTAGTGCCGCTGTAGCTCACAAACCAAAAACAATGACAGGAAAGGGCTGCATGTCTCCAGGAGATGAGCCACGCACAAACATCTTGAAGCAAGATTCATTAGACTGGCGCTGATTTTGTACAAAGGGGGGTCTGTCCATTTCCTGTTTTGACCGCCCAGTGAGGTGATGACGGTGTCCTGCATGTGCCAACAGCGCTAATGATTGTAAGGTTATGGGGCATAACTAATGCAGTCATTCAGTGCTCCATTATGTCCACAATAGGAGGAGAGGGGACAATGCATCCGTGGGTCTGGACATATGTACTGGCACCAGCTCCATCTGATCATTAGTGTTGAGCAGAAGTGATGCTGTGACTATGTGCCTCTGAACACAATGGTTTGTTGAGCAGTGAACAGAGGACATCCTTCCCATATGGACTGTGGAGCCTGTCTCCAATACTAATCTGTGCCCACTGTTTATAAAATAAACAGATCCCAACGCCAACCTACAGGCTGCCCAGCTTCCCCCTTCTGTGCCCACCGCCACGCATCTGGCTGACCTTTGACCTGCTCTGTTTGAACTATGCTTCCCGTCTAGTGTAGCCACATGAACCATAGTGGCAAATCTGCACTGTAGGCATTTTTCATCAAGCGGAAAAGGGGATTACCTCTATATCCCATAGTCAAGGCAGATAAGCAGCCCCCCCCCCCCCCCCCACGCATACACAAACAGAAAGTTAGTGCCCACTGAAGTGATAAAGGCTATGTTAGGTTATAGTAATAGGTTACAGTGTTTGCATATCAGTTTCCTTAAAATGTTTGGTTCCTAAATTAACAATATCCTCCCCACAAAATAATGTATGTTTGTCCTAGCTGCGGTTATAGCGTCATGTTATTTGGACATCTGCAATAATGCTTATATGAGTCATTTTAGTGGTGTTAAGTTTCTTCTAATTACTAAATCTGTGCTAATGAAAGACAACTGCATTACTTTTTCAAAACAAAGGCTATTTTCACACAGACTCCCCCCATACTCATAAGCCTCCCCCTCTCCATGAGCCGAACTCCACTATAGGCCTAGTGCTGGTGGAATGAGACGAGATAAGCCTGCGGCCGGCCTCCGTCAACACACGGGGCATGCCAGAGCGACTAGAGTTACAGACAGCTCTCCAGTGGGGCTCAGTGGGAGTGGGACAGCACTGCCCAGACAGGGGAGTGTGCTAATCTGCCCCCGACCGGTCCACTGATGCCCACCATCTGTGTCTGTAACTTATCACCCGCCAGCAAGGAGCCTCCGCAGGCCTAACCCAAGTAAACAAACACCTAGAGAGAGCCGTTTACAGCTAATTCCCTACCTGACTCCCTTAATTACTCATTATCAGTGGATTCAGCACCACCCAAAAGCAGAAGAGGCAACGGAAAGGGTAGTGGAGACTGCTGTGAGGCAAATGCAACCACAATAGTTATCTGACAGTTATCCAAAGTCTTTATAATGTATACCTATCAATGTGTTTCAGATTGATGAAAAATTAGAACCAATTAACAATTTAAAACAAAACAGAATGTATAATATATTCTGAAACTCATTAATACCCATACTTGATACCTTTGTAGCAGCCACCACTGTTGATCCTAAGCCTAATTACAAAAACTGTTAGGTGCACATGATTTGCATTGGAAAATGTCACATGGAAATAATATACAGCTTTTTAGCCCATCTGAAACAGGCCTCTAGTAAACCCTAACAAAATAAGCACAAAGAAATGACTGACTATGCCTTCCTCCCTTTCCTTGCAGATATCTGAGGAGTTGCTCATCACCAAAAGAGACAAACCAGTGGACAGCAGGTAATCCATTCTTCAAACATTAGATAGCGCTGTGTTGTATCAGGCTATTAGCAAATCTGATTCATGTGGCACTACAACATTAAAGGGTCTATAGTTTAAATTCTCTGAAAAACTTTTACATAAGACGATACGGCCAAAGCAAATTATCTCTTTTATACCATATTTATCAGTCTTGTTTTTCAATTTGCATTTTTATTTTATTTTCAAATACAAAATAAAAATGCCTTTCAATATTAATTTCATATACACAAAAATGTAATCAGTGTAATAGTAAATTCTTTCCACAAAGTGCTCCAAACTCCATGCTTTTAATGCTGTAGACCTCTTTATTAAAAAGATTCAAGCTAATTCATCACATTCTCTTATCCATACATCTATACTCATCTCTGCCCTCGGAGATTTTGACATTAGTATCACAATATAGTGATGTGACCACAATTTTAGTCAACCTATGTTTGCAAATTGGACCCACCTACACTGACAGGTTGTCAAGAGTTGTGCCTCCAGCCTTTCAGAGCCAAGAGATGAACAGGGTCAGAAGGGCAGAAGGACGGTGCTCTGGGGGGACACAGATTAAACAAAATGCCTAAAACTCCTGGAGGAGGCTATACAGGTGTGCACCACTTACCAGCACACAACCCCCCTATTTAAAATACCCTTTAGGCAGAGCAGTGGGCTTGGAATTATAACGTTTCATTTAGCTTGTTCACATTCATTCATATGTTTAAATGCATCTTGACAAGCAACCACTACAGTAGTAAACACTGCTAAATTACTTCTCCTCTCCCTTCTAACATCTGCTAATGCAAGGCTGTGTGCCCGCTGGGAGTAGCTGCTGGAATGAGAACGGTGATGACATTTAAAGCACTTTACTAAATGCACCCAAGAGAGGTTTGGGTTGTTTTTGAACGTTAAATTTACCTCAAAGTATTAGCCTTATATATTTTCAATTTGGAGCCCATAAATGGAAGAAAAATGATGGAACCAAATGTGCCAAGACTTAGGAAAGCAGACTGAAGACTTCAACTGTAGTCTTTGCTTATTATGATTTTAAATAGCTGGCAAGAGCTAACAGAAAACATTTGCAAAGTTTTAAAAAAGAGTAGTTTTATCAGGCGAGAAAGAGCACAACATTATAAATAGCAGATATAAATATTTTGGTCTAGGGGTTATCAGTGGGCAGTTGGACTCTTGAGTGAAAGAACAACACAGATGATTCAATTATCCAGCTCAACCTTTGGCCCGGGATCCTCCTTCTCTTGTTCCACCGGTGACATAAATTAGTTTTATTTCTGCTGCTATGGCGAGTTCACCTGCGCAGACTGCCAACACAAAACACAAAGCCCTCATATTTGTTACCACTGCCTATTAATTTGATCTGACCCAAGCTGTCGTGCTCCATCAAACGTGGGAATTGGATACTTCAGAAGGCAACACAAGAGTCTTTAGCTATAGTTTCATGCCATACCCACATTTTTTCTCTCTCCCCTTATACCCTTAAACACACTGACAGTCACCCACATCACATGAATCAAGTACTGTGACGATGAGGTCTGCTTGGTCTGGACTTGCACGGAGGATCACAAGTGTCTGTCTTTGCTACCCCTGTTTGAGTGAAGGGGGCTAGGAGAGACGGGATGGCACTCTAAAGGGGCAGATATTTCCGTTGATGCAGAGATAAATCAGATCATCACTGGAGTAAGGAAGAGAGGGACAGAGAGAGCCTTCTTGGACGAGGTGCTTTGAGATGTAAATGGCACGGTGGCACTGAAAGAACGCCAGGTGTCCCATGCAAAGAGGCAAAGCGTGACGGTGCATGCATTCCTCTGGGAGCGAGAGCATTAACCGTTAACGTGCCTCTTGTCGGCCAACATCAACAGTCTGTAATGGAGTTTAATGGGCTAGTAGACCAAATGTCCAGACTGAAGTACATGTTTTATTAGGTGAGCATTTTGTAACACAAATTTATAGCTGAAGCATACGGTGGAAGTCTTTATTGGAGCACTTGATTGACTATGGTAGAGATATTAATATTTTTGCTGAGAAATTTTGGTGGGGGATCAAAAAAAAAAAAAATATATATATATAATATATATATATATATATATATATATATATATATATATATATATATATATATATATATATATATATATATATATATATATATATAATATATATATATATATATATATATATATATATATATATCTGTAATCAACCGTTAAACTGTAGAACTTGAAATTTATATTTGATTAATGACAGTATGTTTGAAAAAGCCCTTATGGCAGTACATAATTTTTGTCTGCAGTTGTTTATCACATTGTGAAGACTAAAATCTGTATAGACTCTCCTAGAGGCCTTTAAGGTGACACAAATCAGGTCAGGTATAATTAGGTGAAAAACATGATTTGAAGTTCATGGATAACAATAGAATAAAATAGATTAAGGGTTAGGATTTAGGTTAGGGATAGGCAAGTGTCTATGGTTAAGGTTGTGCAAAAATTTTTATGTAAGTAAATGTAATGTCCCCACAAAGCACAGAAGCCCAGCATATGTGTGTATAATGTTCCGCATTGATTTATATGCACTTTTGTCACACTTTTTTTTTAATGCACTAGACTTGCACTGTAGGCCATTGTCAATGGCTCATTTGGAAAGACTTATTATAAACATTAACTGGCTGCTTTAGTCTAGGAAAGAGGTCAGCAGTTGCGTCCAGACCTTCAGGTCATTAGAAATGACTTGGCGGTTTCACAGAGGTCATGCAGGTAGCTATTTGCAGTTAAATCCTTTAGACCTGAGGCACAGGTTTAAATGGTCCCACACCTCGAGGTGGCAGTGAGGACATTTGACACTAAAACAGTACATTACAAAAAGAATAGCAACCTGTCATTAGTGCTAACGAGTAGCTCGACCAGGGCTGACCTTCTGTGGAAGCTGTTCAAGCTGTAAAAAATGGAGTTTACGGCATCTGCTGTCCTACATTCATATGTGTATGCATGCCTATACATAGTTCTCCTTATTTTGGTTCATGACTTCCACAGCAAAAAGGCCTGTGCATGAAGAGAGTTAGCAGGTGTTTTGGGAATGAAAGGACAGTTTACTTTGCCTTATCATTTACATTTAGTTTAGTTACAAGCAGAGATCCTCGCAACTGAGATACTGTCAGTGCCATGCTGCACCTCCTTTTTAGTCGATTAATCTTTGAATGGGGCAAGTCTTTAACAGTATAGGAGCCAGGAAGGATGCATGAATATGAAGTCAACTAATTTAACCCCTTCAACTTTTGGCCTGTTTTCCTAAAACGCCTGACTATAATGAATCTCAGTTTAAACTATCTGTTTAATCTGTTTCTGAGCCCTTTGGAGCACAAACAAATAGCTGGAGTCTTTGTGAAGCTGAGGCCTTGTAGGTTTGGCCTCTGCTGTCCTCTAACATTCTCCGTACTCTCATTATAAGTGGGAAGAAGCTCTACAGAGAGGAAAGTTAGATTTTAAAATCCACCAAAATTTTGGAGGGTAAATTTAAGAAAATAAGTGTGTGGCAGATTTCCATTAATGTTTAACATGTCCATGAGATTGATAGTTACCGTTTGTCAGAAGTAGGACGAACAGAAATTAATTAAGGAAAAGTACAAGGGCTTTTATCAGCCCCCTCGGAACATGAAGAGGTTTTAATGGCCTTGAAGAAACATTGGCTCCACCTGCTGGTGAAAACAACAACAGCAAGTTTGAGGCAAAGGACCCAGTGACAGAATACAGACGCCCTTTTAATTTGTTGTCCTCAAGCTCACAACATGTTTAAATAAAACTGCACACAAGAGAAAAAGTGGATTTACAAACATTTATTTGTTCAATTTGACTTGGATATAATGTGTTTTTTTCATAACCCTGATATGACAGACAAGAGCGAAAAGTTCATTGGTCTAGTGTCAGTTTGTAAATGTGAGAATGTTTATGCCACTGTTCAGGTTATAGCATTATTAACTGAAAATACATTTCTTACAAAATATTTTACAATTTACACACACAGCTTTAAATTAGGTATAACAAACGCAACATTTGTAGAACAAGCAGCAAGGAAAAGTTAAGTGTTGTCAATGTCAACATGAGTGAAATAACTGCCATGCATTCTGCAAAACATTTTTTATCAAATGTAAAAACGCAACATGTGCTCACCATTTTTAAATCTCCCATAACAAAGATAAACAATGAGAAGTAAAAAGATTGTCTTTTCTAAAGAGATCTTTAAAAAAGTGAACACTTGTTAAAAATCCACACCTTAACTGGAGTTATAAAATATTGTCACAGGTTGTGGTCAAAATTACAACAAATATTGATTCACTTTGGAAAATCTAGCAAAGGTTTCAAAAAAGTTAAAAAACATGATCTTGGTTGGCACTAAAGGTTAAAGTAAGCCAAGACATCGATCAAGTGAACTGCAAACATATGTCTCAAAAAAAGTGCACAAAAATTAAAATGATTTGGCCAAGTCAGATGAATTATAGTATTAATAAATCTAAATGTAGCACCCACTAAGGAATGTCAATGTACTTCCGCTGTCAATAGATCCACTAGAATTGGCACAACAGAGAAACGTCAGGTTATGTATTCAATAAATAAAGTGTAGTAAGGGTATGAGAATGTAGCACACCTATTAAATCAACTCAGAAACTTGTTTCAAACCAAAATTGCAACACACAAATGGTCCACAACCAAAACAGAAAACCCCACTTATCACAGGAAATGTAAGGGTAATGCTGCCATCTGGTGACCATGAAATGACTTTAACTGAGGTCAGAAGGGACCTCTTCACTAGTGAACTGAAATAAATGACTCAGTAACCTGTCTCCCTTACAAAAGCATAAAACTTCTGCCCTGATGTAAAAAGAGTATCATAAAGGCGCTAACATCAGCATTGTTTGTATAAAGTGGCATACAAGCAGTTCACCAATGGCACTTCAGTGTAAGCCTCTGGTAAATCAGGCAGAGTGGTGTCTACACTGGAAAAGTTAATAGAAAATACTTAAATGGAAGACATGGATCATTGTGACCCGCTGGTGCTTAGCTGGTGTGTATTCTTTTCCATTTCTAATAGGATGTGCTCACATTTTAGACCTAAGATGTCAAAAGCTCAGATGAAGGGCATATGTGTTAGGAACACTCTGTAGGGAAGAAATCTGAAATTGCCTCAAAATTAAAATTATTAATACTATTGTTGAACCTTACACCTTCACTAAAGCTATTTTAGAATACAAATATTATTCATGTAAATATCCAATACTATCAAAGGTCTATATTTAACTCTTGGCCCTGTAGAAGGTTGACATCATGTGAGCACACCCCATTGTGTAAGGAGCTACAGGTAGGTGTCCTGGTCTGTGCTGCTAAGGCTCTGGGTGGAGGCCTGGAGGTGGGATTCTTTGGCAGGTGGAGGAGGGTCTACAACAGGAGGGTCTGAGGCTGCAGGACCCTGGAGAGGTGGTCCTGGTTCAGTCTCTGGCACAGTCTCTAGAACAGTCTCGATTCGACCGCTGGTGTGTGGAGCAGGTGGGGCTGGTGCTGGTTCAGGGGGTGGAGGGGAAGGTTCAGTGGGAGGAGGAGAGGGTGAAGGGTTAACAGAGGGCGGAGGTGAGAGGTCAGATGGCAGTGGGTATGGATTGGGTATTTCCTCAATGGGCTTAGACTTCTTCATGCTCCTCTTCTTGC
Organism: Boleophthalmus pectinirostris; assembly: GCF_026225935.1. Classification (NCBI taxonomy): domain Eukaryota; kingdom Metazoa; phylum Chordata; class Actinopteri; order Gobiiformes; family Gobiidae; genus Boleophthalmus; species Boleophthalmus pectinirostris. Next base: position 15,646,460 of record NW_026571353.1, read on the forward strand.
TTTTCTTCTCCTCCTTTCCCTTCTTAATCTGTGGGGTGGGCTGCTCCAGGACAATAGTGGGGATCTGTAGCAGGTCCTGTCGACGCGGAGGTTCGGCCAGCATTATGATCCGCGCACCATGCATTCTGGGAGGAGACTTGAAGTTCAGCTCACCGTGTTTCTTCTTCCAACGCTTTAACTGGCTGTGATGTTCCCTTTCCACATCTCGGGCCGTTATTGGCACCTCTAGAATCTATCACAAAACAAAATTAGTTGCACTGTAAATTACAATATATTAAATCAATTCATATTTTTACTGTAATTACACTTGCCATGTCAAAATAATACCTCAAAATATCACAATATATTTAGCAAATTCTAAATGTAATTGAAATTCTGAACAAAACATAACAAAAGAAAAAAGATACCACTTTCTATATAAGTCAGGAGCAGCTGCATGTGTTGGAAACTATGCAGCTTCCTTCTGGTTTCCACTGGGTTCATAATGTGAACTTTTGTCAGCAAATGCCAAAAGGGCTTCCTCTGGTTCTGTGTACGTAGTGTGTCACCCACTGTCAGAGTAGCAGCACGCATAAGGACAAGTACTGTTCATGCAGACAGAGGCTCCCTCACTGACCAGCAGTTTGTCAGGGTGTTTAGTTCATACACTGTCATCTACTGCTGATTTCCTCTGCAGCACTTGTAAACAGTCATTGTCAGTGTCAGCTCCATGGCAACAGAAGCACATTGCATAATTAAAGGATTATAAGTGTTGGTACAGTTCAGTCACATGTTTTCTGTGTTACTTTTACGACTTGTGAAATATTAACCGCATATTTATTGCAGAGGACCAGGAAAAAACAACTTATATGTACATACCGTATACACCACTAATAAAACATATAGTCTGTAATGAAGATACTTTTGTGGACTGTCTAACCCAAGTGTCAACAAAAAAACACCGAAAACACCAATTATCCCACAACAGGTTACATGCCATATCATTTAACACTTTCAGGAAAGCAAGCTCTCTAGAATTACACTAGCATAACAGTTCTTTTTAATATTATGATGTGAATGAAAAATACAGGATTGACTTTGCTAGATGTTTTTAAATAGTAGCAGATTATGACAAGATTATGAACAACAAGGCATTGTCATTGTATTGGCCTTATGTTGGCAACTATTAAAATGCAGAAACAGCTTTTTCAAGCAAAGGTCATATTACCATCTAAGCTACGTTGCTTTTATAGAGAGATAGAGAGTTACAGATCTATTTAGTCTAGTCTAAGTCTATTTATATTTCTATATTTCTATATCTCTATTTATATTTCTATATCTCTGGAGAGTGAGAATACTTTGATTAATTAATGTCTTAAAAATAAATAAATAAGAAGAATAGGTAGAAAATACAAAGATGTCTGGTGTAAGAGAAGGGAAGCATGTTGTGTTGTAGTTAACATTTTACATTTAGGATAACAGTGCTTGTTGTGCTGCTGTATACCTCTCTCACAAGGAAACCCTCTTGCATGTAGCGTGGCTCTATGGCTCGGAGTAGCTCCATTGTCTCATATTGGCCTTGGCAGCTCTTCAGTTTCTCTCGAGTACCCAGCATACACTTGAGCAGCACCAAACCAACACGGAATATAATCTTCACACCTGAGAACCAAAGTGAATTATTAATAGTTGGAAATCATATTTGGTTCTTTTCAGATTCTACATGTAATAATGTCACTCTATAAAAACTCAGAAACTTAGTAATGCATATGTATGTGGGTCAGGATTAGCCAGTGTTACCATCACAGAGGAACATGTCCCAGACGCGCAGCACAGAGGCCCAGGGCAGGGTCCTGGAGAAGGCGCACATAAACCACTCGGTCATGTAGAGGACTGGGTCAATCTTGTGCTTCTCTAGATGACGATAGGAGATTGGAGAAACACGACGCAGCAATGCAAACAGTATCTCTCCATCCAACTGAATGGCTTCCTGCAAAACAAACTCCATTGTGTTCAGACAGTAGTCTCTGGTCTGAAACCAGATACACCAGTGCACAGTGAACAAATAAAAATACACTGTGAATGCATAGTTAGTAATTGGGTTTTCCATTGTGCAAGATTACATCAATCATGTGTCAACTTGTTTTTAATCTTTGGTGTGCTTACAAAGTTTTTTTTAAATAATTAAACTCCTAATTATGCAATTCCAACTAGTTCTCATAGTTTGGTAATGTTTAAGTTAAATAAATGAACTAATCTAGTCATGAACATCAAGAATCTTGAAAATGAAACATGATTGTTTCATGCTGCAGTCTTACCAGGCCAGGGCTGTAGTATCCAGGAAGATATTTTTCACAGATTTGGACCAGTCCCCAGAAGGCATCCTGAGGAAGCAAGTATAGATGATGTCAGGACTTTAACTGCACAGTTCAGTTTTTTAATTAACTGAACTTTTCTAACACTCTTTTACCCCACAAACTATGCAACCTCTAACGTATGACAATACAAAATCACATGCAAATCCAAACTGTTTAATTAAAGTCATTATAGGTACTAATTAATGTCAAACTTCAACAATGCATCTTAAGTGCAAGCCATGATCTTATACATAACCTCAGTGTAATTTAATTAAACCCTTTCAACAAAATATAACTACATGCATGCAACTATTTTGATGTCATCTGAACGCTGCATTATTGAATCAAAATGACAAGCCCGAACAAGCCTTTTAACAGAACAATTGATCCAGTGATACTCTGAAATATGGGATACTAATCATTTGAAACAGCTGCATTTGGCACTTGATAGAATGGTAAAACAATCATCGTACACAATGTCCTATTCCCACATAACACAAAAACATGAATCTGTGTACAACACCTATTAAGTAATCACTGTTTTTGGGGCCTAGAGGAAGTCATTTATGTGCTGTTGCTTTCTGTTACCTCTGCTGGCATGTGCATGAGCAACACAGCAGCAATGGGAGCCTGAGCTTGGCAGTATCCCTCCTCTGGTCTGTACAGGGTGTATGCTTTAAGAACACGAAACAGGTCCTGCTGCCTGTGGACACACAAGACACAAAGGTTACATGGATAAATAAAATGTCACATTGAATTAGACACAATGGACACTCACCCATGTCCTCCCCGTGACACAAACATCTCATGAAAAGGGAATTGTCGGTGGAGATCTTTCTCAATCACATCAACCCATTTGGGATCACCTTCTTGTTGATCCAGCTCCTACATACAGAGTACAGGGAAAATTCAGTTGAAGCTTCCTAGAATATCAGACAAATTATTTATGGCTAAATTAGCCAACATAAAATCCATGTGGCAAAAAACTGCATTAGAAACACATAAACATCACTTTGGACAATTTAACTCTTGTTCGTTGCGTGATATTTAGGGTTGATTTTGTTTTTCAAAATAGATTGGCAATTATATAAAATATTGGAGGATATTGAGGGATTGGTTCATAAATCAATATCAGGAGGTGATTTTCTTTTCCCAATTTTTCTATTTTCTATTTCAAAGCAATGAAGTAGCTGTAGGTTTACATGATCTTCATAAAAAGTACAACAAATTATATAGTATCAGAGAAAATACATATAATATTGTTTGCATATTTCATGCATGTGTTGAGGCATGTGTTGCTCAATACCCAAAGCCACGGATCAGTTTCATTCCCTAAAACCCAACACCAACACAAGTCAAATGTACAGAAGAAAGGGGAAGTGGAAGTGGTTTCTCTCAGACCTGAAACTTTCCTTGGTTCTGCTCCTTTTTCACTTTGCCTCCTGAGAGGTAGAGCCACGCACGTCCCCTAAGCGCAGGGGGGATGCCCTTCTGGCACCGCAACCTCACCTGATGCACACAAGAAAAATAGACAACATGTGAGGAAAAGTGACAAGCTTTATTTGGCTTCTATAAACACACAATTTTTGCCTCCAACTATTCAGTTACTCCCAAAATTATAGAGCAGAAGCTTTACACATGCACCCTACATGATACTCCATCTAACTGTCTATGGAAGAAGCAGCACAGGGAGTACTGACATGCTAATGTAAAGTGTTAGACAGTTGTTATTAGAACGCTAATGGTTTGTCTGTTACTTTTTTGCGGGAATAAGAGTCCTTCTTTCAGTTGTTTCTATGAGAAAACATCCCCTCTTAAGGGCCCTGCTATAAACTTCAGCAGGAATCCTATCCGTATAATCTCACACTAATTAGGTCCTGCCTGTGACACTAAGCGGACACAAAACAATAAAAATAGTCAATAGAAAGATACACAATAATTAAAACCAAATTATGTAGCCAGACGATTTTTGGGTCAAGGAAAAGTCTTAATTTTTACATATTTTTCTTTGAAACCAAAAATGGCAGTTTGAACAATAATTATAATATACACTCTAGGTGTTTAAGAGCAAATTTGAGTAAAACATGAATACATACTTAAATATGTAGATACATTTTATTATAATGCATTGTATTATGTATGGCTCTTGCTCTTGCAAGGTTTGTGTTTAGCTTACGACAAACTATTTACTACTCACACTTTAATATGTTAACAAGACAATTACACAAATTGACACTTAACTTGAATAGATTTTGTCTAAAGATACATTTAAATGCTTCATAAAACATGTGATGGGCCACTGTTTATATTCCTACTCAAGCCTTCAGTAGAGCTATAAGTTATACTTTGAAGCCCTTTTATTACAGAGCCGTTTCTTATGAAGTTAACATGACTCCACCCTGAATGTGAGACATGGCCCGTGGTGCGATAAAGGATGGGTCGTGTCCTGCCCGACTGCTGCTGATTCATAGAAGTGAAGTAGAAGCTTGGTGCTGATATGCTCCTGACTAAACCTGCTGGACAACTGAGCAGCAAACAGCAGCCAAGTAGCAACCATTTCACTCACTTCATGTGCCTGCTTAGGTGCATTTAATATTTGAGACATGTAAACATGACTTGGAGTTGTGAAAATATACACTGGCTAAATTAAAGGTGCATTGTGTCACTTCTCTGGTGAAGGGTCCGTCAAATACTTTTCACCATAGAGATGTTAATGTTGCACTGTATAATATTAAACCTTCCTATTTTCATGGAAACGAAACCAGACCAAATTACAAGTGAGATCTGTGAAGAGGCAGCCCCACTCACAGTCAGAATGCCTTTTGCATTTTTCAAGGTATTTTTGAGCTATAAAACCACCTGTAATATCATAAATGGTAAAGCTGTGGGTAAAGCCAGGAAGAGCATTGACACAACCATAGAAACAAGTAGGTGAAAAAGTTACATAGAGCACTTTTAAATTTGGAAGTCACTGTATCTTCTGTGCCAAATGAAGAACCGTCTGGAGAGCCTTGCATTGCTATCATCAAATCATAATGGTGAATGGTGCAAACATGTGCAAGTAGAGCAGACTGTCACTTGCCTTATTGAACCTCTTGATCATCCACTTGTCCCAGTGGCTGAGCATGTCGATCCATTTCAGCTCCCTTTGCCTAATCACCTGTATAGGCACCTCCTGAGCTCTGCAGATTAATAGGAAAGACTTTTTTTTTTTATACTTTTAACAAAAGAAAATGTTCATATTAGAATAATGTGTAAACAAACCAAATCAAAAGAACAAATTAATATCTTTGTTATTGGTACTTTTGGTATTGGAGTTGCAATGTGTCCTTTTTGTCATTTACATCCAGCTAAGCATATACAGTTTCTGCCTTAATCCCTACCTTACATTATGAATGAGGCCTGCTGCTTTACTATACCATGTAATTATCTCATCAGCAAGAGCCTGTAATTGTAGGGTTCAATCACTTTCAAGGAAAGCTTTTTTAAACTCCAGACAACCCCCTACAACATTGTAACATAGAACATATAAAGTATTAGACTGTGCATCAGTCCTAATTGCCAATTCATTATTACCAACCAAGCATTGACAATCTAAAATTTTGAGCCAAAAGAGGCCCTCTAGTAAAGAGGCACCAGCACTGTGGTTAAATACTCTGCCAAAACTGAAGAAAAAAATGGGAAAGCTCCAAGCCAGCATTTATTTCTTCCAACGCTTTTCTATGTGTGCTGTAATGTAGACCTTAGGTCCCTAGTGAAAGGCCACAATGAAAGACCCTTTATACAGAACACTATAAATGGAAAGTATGCCAGTCATTGAATTAAAGCTGCCATAAAGAAGACGACATGCGTGCTTTCTCAACTGGAGTGGAGCTAATTAACAATAGTCATGTGTTAATACAAATGGGTGTTAGCTGGAATATTGCTTTAGTCGCTTTAAGTTTAAATATTAAAATTGTGCAATTAAAAATATTACTACAGACATGATTAAAGAAAGTGAATAACAAGGGTCATAAATGTGCCACGCAGCTGTGTGTAGACGCTTTGTTGAATGACACCAAAACATCAACACTGACCATGCAATTGAAAATGAATTACTTTATACTTTATATTGATTTATAACGTCCTACGTGTTTAATTAAAGGTGGACATAGCCTGACATTTGGTCATTTTATTCGAGACTGGTCAAACGCAATGGAAAACACTGGATAAACACAAAAATGTTACATTTAAAAGGACTTACGACTCCTCCGAGTACTGTTGTGCCCCTCCAATGAATCCATATTTGTCGGTCTGTCTTTCGCTGGTAAATCCATTGATTTCAGAGTCGGATCCGAGCGAGCTTTCGTCGTCTATGTGGCTGCTGCTGACAGTCCGGATGCTTCTCGTGTCCGCAGACTGACGACCATTCTCTATATTTGCCATTTTAACCCGATAGCTAGTCTTACAGTTAGCTTTAGTTAGCTATCCAGGCTAGGAAATGCCAGCAAGCGGTTTGACAGTAATCCAAAGTCAAAAACACTTCCCTCCATACGCTCCCCGATCAAATGTAAGCAATGCCATGTTTTTTCGACTCGTATACTTTCACAACCCGAGATAAACACTTTAAATTGGCAAAGTGTGTTACTATTGAGCTCTTGACATCAAAAAGGTAGTTTCTTTGCTAGCTGGCTAGTTTTTTCTTCAATGCTAAACAGTCTAATGCTAGCATGCTAAGGCAGCTAACGTAAACTTGAGTCTCCCGTACCAGCACAGCAAATAAATCTTCCCTCACCACTGTAATGTTCAACAAGTTGTCTAAACCCTGAGTAACAGTACGAACATTACGATTAACAAATACCAGGGTCAGTTAAAGCGCTTAAAGACAGCCGTAATGAGAGCGGCTGCCATCGCTGTCATGCTCCCGAGTGCGATGGACAGATTTCGCCTGGAGCAGACCGCTGTCCTGGGCTGTCTGGGATTGATGTTGTTGGCCCCCCAGTGGCAAAAGTAAGTAGTGCAGGAAAAGGAACTCAAACTACAGTATGGTTTTGATTTGGCGCTTTTATTGTGGTTATACAGGCATATTATATGGAAAATATTAAAAAGACAAAAAAGTAAAGGAAAACAGTAAAATACATCACTCAATAAACCAGAAGTTGCCAATTCAAGATAACATTTTCCCAACTACTGCACTTTTTCAGAGAAATCACAGCAACCACACAAGCTGGTCAAGACATTTGGCAGATTTTTTTTTATTAATCAGTGTTACTGTATTTGTTATATTACATAAAAGTTGTTGCAACAATTCAAGATAACAGCAAACATTTATGGGTAAGCCTGTGTTCGAAAGCACATTTTATCTATTATTTTATTAAACTAAAACCACAATTCTGAATATAAAGGTGTATTATCAGTGTTGATGTTACATTTACTTCTTCCTCCCTCCTCTCTCTTTCAAAGCCAAGTGAATGATAGACCCACTGACCATGTTGTAGTAAGCAAGAGAGTTGGAATCCTTGATGAAAATTCCCTAGAAAATCAAGTCAGTTGTATTAGTAACATAAAACAATCACATGCAGAATCCATATCACCAAAGAAACATACCTCGTATTGAAGCTTTTGTTTTCCAGCGGGCATGCCAGTAGCTTCATGGATCTTGACTTTGATGACAGATACCTGTGAAGATATTGTAATTGCATGAGACACTAGTAGCCATTGTTTACATTTAATGGTTCTAAGTAAAAAATAGCACACCTGGTCAGTAAGATGAACCGTGAAATTCAGCACTTGGCCATTCAACTTCCATTCAGTCTTATCCTGCATGTTGGGAACCTGCACTTTGACGGCCACTGGACCCTACAAAAGAAAAACAGATGTATGATAAAACTAGAATTAACTGCATAGCAGTGTAATGGTTTGTTTCTATTTAAATATTTGAATAATACCTTGTTTCTGCGAAGAAACTCCTCCTCTGGAATCAGGTTGTCCTCAGTCTTCATTTTCTTGTTGACCGGTTCATCCTCGTGAGGTGGAGGGGGGTGGACAGGAGGTGCAGGAGCAGGAGGCTGTGGTACAGGTGGAGCTGGAACAAATGCTGGAAAAAAAAAAAAAAAAAGAGGGTGTAGATTTAAGATTGAGCATATGCCTTGGTGTGATGTGTTGTATATTTTATGTTTATTTATTACAAGTATTATGAGTCTTTTCCATTTACCTGCTGGAACTACCATTGGAGGTGGTCTGGGGGCCATAAGATGAGGAGCTGAAGGTGGCATGGGGACCACATTTATACGAGGAGCAGGAATCATTGGTGGCATTGGGGTGATAACCTGCCCTGGAGCCAAGCGTACAACAGGGGGCACAGGTGGCCTTGGAATAACAGGTACAGCAGAAAGCAATGTGGTACGGACTGGAGGGGGCACCTATAAGAAAATGTCAGAAATGCAGAAGATCAACCAAATAAAAAGCAGAAATGGATTTAGTAGCATTCAAAACAACTTACAGCAGAAGGTGGGCGTGGCACAGCAACAGGAGAGGGTTTGGGTAAAGCTGCTGAAGTTGTGGGAATGGGAGGCTGATGATGAATTTCACTGGGTTTGCTGGGGCCAATTTTCTCCTTGGTGTCATCTTCTCCAACCAGTCCTTTGGCTTTATGAATGGCTTCAATCTGCTCTTGGAGAGTGATATTGGCCTGTGCTGCCTGCTGTGTGCGTGCCATGCTTCCAGAGTGCCCATCCCAGGTAACCTAGTTTTGAGTTAAATATTAAGAACATCTGCCAAAACAACTCCTTACTCTTTTACTGAAACCAGGCTTCATATTATTATGCAAAATCTACTTTTAAGAATTTTTAACCATGTCATAATGCAGAGGTCTCCAATCTTTTTTCCTCTGTGAGGAATATAACAATATTTAAAACAAAACAACCATAAACTACTCATGTTCATTATGGTTTCCCCCCATCTTTAACCCACTCCAAAATTGCTACCAAAAACTGTAGGCGGGACTAGATAAAAGATAGTTTTTAAGATATAAAATGATGTTAGAGCTACCCACCTTTTCCTCTGGTTTCTGAATTTCTTCTTCACCAATCTTTTTACCAATAGCAGTTTCTTCAACACCAAAGATATCAGTACGCCTTTCAGCCAGCTGTTTCAAGCTACTTTCAATATCCAGACCAGGAGCATACACTTCATCCTCTGTCTGTCTGTCCCGGATGCTGCGGTCCCTCTGTTCCCTCCAGCGTGGATCTAGAAGGCCAATACGCATGTGCTCCTGCATCTTACTGGCTGGAATCTTCTCTCCAGTAATGGGTGAGATGAGGTACTCATCTGGAACAGACACTGAGGGCTGTGGTCTGGAAGCTGGAAAAACAACACATGAATTAGGTCAAAACACAAACAACAGACCTAATATGAAATATTAATTAATACCTTTGGGATCATAATCTCTCCGGATAATAACTTGGTCTGGTGTTGGAGGCAGAGGAGGTGGCATAGGAGTCTCTGGAGGCAAGGGTACCTTCATTCCTTCATCTTCATCATCTGATCCCTAAACAAAGCAAAAGGAATATATAATTAGCACTGTAATTAAGTATGGGGTGCTGCCTGGGGCCAGGCTTGGTCATTTCCTCCTTATCGGAGTCTGGCAACATGTTATGTTTCCTTTTAGGTAACTGGATAAATGTCATCAAATGTAGATAATAAAGTATAAAATCTAATCATAATATTTTATACCTCATCCATGTCTTGCACTTGTGTATCCTGATCAGGCTGAGAGGGCTGGCCTTCACGCCTCTCCTCTCTTTCATCATCTTCATCCTCACTTTCCACTTCCATCTCCACTTCCTCGCTTTCCCCAAACTTCTCATAGCGCTCTTGGATGAGAATACGTGCCCCAAGCTCCTCCGGTGTTGTTGGTGGAGGAAAGTGTCCTGTGAACAAAACAAAAATTAAAAAAGGCTGACATTTTGAGTCTACATCTAATGATGCATGAGATAATACCTTGTTCATTGGGTTGGAAGTCCACTGTCTCCACCACTACAAAGTCATGCCAGTCAATTTGTGCATACGCAACGCGCTCCTTCTCTCTTTCTTCCTCCTCCTTTTTCCTTTCACGCTCCTGATACTTTGCCCATTCAACACGGTACTTCACCTGTTTTTTTCAATTATTTTGTTAGTCAGAAATATATTGTCTTCTGTACACATTATTGTTTTATTTGCTTGTGACTAACCTGATCCATTACTTCTTTTGCATTTTCAGCCTCTTTCTTAAGTTTATTGAGAAGGCCTTTGGGGGGTATAAGAATCTACAGGAAGAAAGAATATGTTAAAAATTTATTTTCATTTCCAAAATCAAATCTCAAAAACATCTCACCTTGGTATACTGTTCCACCAGTTTGGTGAAGTAGTTGAAAAGACTGTGTTGTGGTCGCAGAAAATCAAATTGATAATTCCTCTGTTCCTTCTGCATCAGTTGAGTTAGAAATTGTCTGCCATTCCGGGCCACAAACTGGGCAGTGAGTTTAACCACATCCAGATCAAATGCTGAGATGGATGGCGGATCTGCAATGAACTCAAATTCAGGAGGAGGTTCTTTTGGTATCACAGTTTCCTGGATCACTTGAGATTGCACCTATGATTAAAAAAAGAGACATTATAATACTTGACAATATGATTACCAAAAGTGAAAACAATTCAAATTAAATGTAGCTACCTTTTGTGGGAGCTGTTGCTGCTGTTGTTGCTGCATAACTTTAGGAATAGCAGCTGATGGCTCCTGTGCCTTACCCTCCTTAAATTCATTGACCTTATGGCGATAATAAGCATGGTATGGGTCATTGGGGTTGAGAAAATTAAACTTGGGATTGTTGATCTCATTTTGACGGATTCTTGCTTCAAATTCTGGTCCATTTCTGCAAAATTATAGTGACAGTGCTATAATCACCAAAGTAGACACAACAAAGACAATATATAAAAAGAGACAAACCTAGCAACAAAGCTGGCTGTCTTGTCAACAATATTTCGGACCTCCGGAGGGGGGTAGATGATGCCTACAATTGGTTTAGTGGCTGGAGTTTCCTCCGCTGTATCATTCTGTAACAATAAAAAAACAACAAATGATTAAAAGACTGTAGCTATTGTGGGTCCCACAAAAATTATTACATAATTATCCTGCTACCTAGCATGCTCTTTTTAAGTAATATAACTTACCTTGTTAGGCTCAGGAGTAACAATTTGAACAGGCCCTGGTGGCATGGCTGATTTTATTGAAAATGGCCGATTCCTGTAAGTCAACAGCGATTAATTTACCATTACTATATAGCACACTGACACTTAATAACAAACTTAAGGAGTAAAAACACAATGAAATAGCTATATTAGATAACTTACTGCGTGTCGCGCTTTCTTCGTTGCTTCAACAATGGCGGACAACTACTTCCGGGAATACCGTAAGGTATTCTGGGCGCTGTAGTCATTCTAACAAGTTGCTAAGGGAACAAGATGACAACAAGTAATATCCATGTGTCCTGATGTGAATTTTCACATCTTCTGCTGACAGAAACCGCTTAAACCACCATGAATGAATTCTTGGGCCGCCAGGATTGTATTGAAAGTCTGCGAAAAGATTTGGTGGATCTACAAGGAGCTATTTTAGACGTGTTTTCTCGAACGGGTCCTGTGCGCTTTACCTCCTGGAAATTCCCCGATAAACTGTCCTGTAATCTGGACATGGTTGCTCTGTTGGACCAGTATGACTTCATAGAAGGAGAGGACATATTCAATCAGCACTCCCACATTGTTTTACTGGAGCTTGTGATTGACAGGTAGGCCTATTGATAATGCTGCGTGTTATTTTGTTAATATGGGCTATTATTATATTGTTTTGTCATCATTCATAAAACATAACACGTGTCCATTTGTAAGTGATATGCCTCTATGCAGATGTATAGGCCTACAATATATCTATACCAATATACAAATGTTGCATGCATTCCACTATTTTGGTGGTTGCATACAGATGCTGATTGTTCTTATGTTAAAAGTTAAAATATAATAACTTTCTTCCCATATAAACTAGACTGCTGCTTCTTCTACAAAGTTTCAGTGTTTTTGTGGATCAAGGGCCAAACTCATTCAAGACAAATCAAAATCAGGAGAAGAACGGATTTGTGTCGCTTGGCCTTGTGGTCAGAAACTATTGGAGTAATTTGGTAACATATAAGGTATGTACATTGAGAACCCAGATTCTTATTGATTCGATGCTTTTCATCTAAACTTTGTTTTATTTCAGGCTTCCTACAAAAAAACATGCACTTTGTAATGACGTATTATCATCTCTTGAACCAAGTCAAAGTTCAAGAACTGATCACTGTTCATCTGCAAAATCCTCTAACAGCTCACTGACATCCTGGCCACAGAATCATGGTGTACACAGCTCTACCCAAAACAGTACTGCAAAAGTGGACACTCAAAATGTCGGCTCTCAGACGTTTGAATCATGTCTTGTCCCTTGTGATGCCTGTTATCAAACCCAGTCTGTTTTGAGAAAGACTGGAGGAGCACTGATAGAGCTGTTTCAAAGCGAGGGATTGCCTTCTTCACTGCAGCCACTGTCAGTTGCTGTGCTGGACACTGTGGAGCTAGGTCGAATGACTGCCACTGATGTTGTCCAATGGGGATCTGAGGAGTACAGAGACATGCGGCGTCTGACCAAACACTTAAAAGATGTGCGTGGGACAGTGGAGCCACTAAAATATAAAATAGTGACTGCTGAAAGGGAGAAGGATAGATTAAAGTCTGATGTGAAAAGACTAGAAAAGGAACTAAAGGAAAAGGTTGAGAACTACCAGGCCACCAATGTCCAACTTGAGTTTTTATTGAAAAAAACAGAAAGATCTGCAAAAGAAACACAACAGAGCCATCAAGAAGAGCAACAAAAAAGTCAAAGAGGTACAATAAGATTATATTTAATAATCATAACATAAATATATCCTTTTGGGTAAACCTGCAATACTTGTAACAGAGATCTCGTCCTTGGAAGGAAAAAACACAAGTTTGATGGAGAAAATCTGCGTGCAGCAGGACAGAATAAAAATCCTTGGTAATATGTTTATTCAAATACAACTAAAATAATATAGTGTACTGAATATCTTTAAGTTCATATTGATGCAGATAAGATTGCAAATAATATCACTCTGTATCTCGTTGCAGAAACTGAAAATCTTTTATTCCAGGAGAAGATTAGGCAGTTGCAAGAAGAAAAAGAAAGCTCCAGCCATCAACTGCAGAATGAGATTCAGAAGCTAGAGGTCAATATCTCTGAACTCCAGCTCTGTTTGCACAAAGAGAAAGCCAAATACAACAGTGCATGTCGTCAGCAACAGGCAAGTCTCCATCACTACAAAATATCTCTTATTTATTTATTTATTTATTTATTTATGCTCAGTTATGCAATAGTTATATTAAAAAAGATTTCACATCATCTGTCTAGTCAATGCAGGCCAAACAAAAATGTCTTGTGGAACGTGTAGATGCATTGGATGAAGAGTGTCAAGAGTTGCAGAGACAGCTGGCAGAAAGTGAAGAGAAACTGATTGAGCTTCATGGTCAAATACGACAAATGTCAGAGGAAAAGGAGCAGCTACAGGCCACGCTCAACCAACTCCAGGTAAACAAACTACCTAAAAGCCCTCATATGTAAAAGCTATATATACATGCAACAATAACCTAATAAAAGTTGTGGAGTTATGCCACTGCACAGCACCCCTCCTTGAAGTGGCTGCATTGTATGTGGTCCCTGAAGCTTGCTACTGAAAATGTAATAAATAGGACCTAATAATAATAAAATAATAAAAAGATGATAAGTTGCCTATACTCCAGCTGACCACTAGTGGCAGTGGTTGAATTAGTTGTTAATTAGTTAATTAAGTGCAAGGTATAGATTTTACTATAGTTTTATAGGCTTTTGTAAACCATGCAATATTAAAGGTCCTTAACCATTAAATGTGGGAATAGTGATATTGTAATTTATTTATTCATTTGGTTCAATTTACAGAGCATCGCACACAACTAATTGATCCCGCTTAAAACCTTTTATCTCTCTTAACAATAGGAATCTCATGTAAAACTTGAAAAAGACAAAGAGACACTCCTCACAGAGATATGTGATCTGGAAAACACTGTGGCTGAACTGAAAGAACACATAAAGGCCGGTACAGAGAGGGAGCAACTTTTGGTGGCTTTTCCGGATTTGAACCCACAGGCCCCACCACAAAGTCAGTCTATTTTACCTTCTGCTATTAACAAATACAGTATGCCGCAAATTAGTCTTGTCTTCTTAAAAAGGTACAGGCAATGTGACTTTGGATATGGAGCAACAGTTCAAAGCAAACTGCGTCCGTATTCAAGTTTTGGAGCAGGAAAATAGAACTCTGCATAGTAGCCTTTTGAAGCTAAAGGAGAGAGCTCAACTCAATAAGGTAACTTGAGAAATGTGTAATAGTTACCCTGTAAAGGTTTGAAGGAAGGTAAATAATGTAAATTGATGCTGTACTTTTATGTTGCCAATATTGATATAAAGAAAATAAGGTAACTCTACTAACAAGCATACATCAAACAGGAGGAGCCTCAAAAAATATGGAATGACAGACCAAGAACTGAAGACTATCTAAATAATGAGGCACAAGGGAATCTACTGTAAGTTACTGTGTTTAGATAAGTTAGTTAATAAAATGTTTCACAGTGTCCACATTACAGAACCCATTGTGTCATAACTAATGAACAGCCACTGATTTTGCCTTGTTTTTTCCTCTGGTGCAGGCCTAGTACCAGTGCTGAGCGGCTTCAGCGATACAGTAACAGCAGGAAGGAAGCTGGAGGGGAAAGTAGCCTGAAATCAGTTACATCGGAGGATCAAATATCTGCCTCCTCTCTCTCCTCTGTACAAATCCACTTTCAGACTTTACAAGTGCACTCCTCTTCTGTTCAAACTAGAAAGACCAGCCCTACAGCACTGTTTCACTCCAGGATATTTAAACACAGAAGGAAGTGACAGTGTTTAAACTTTGCAGAGTGTGTAGGGAATTTGGAGTATTTGTGTGGAAAAAAGATGGTAACTGACTGGTGTTTCAATGTACTTTTTGTATAGAGTGTGGCTATGAACAATATTTAAATTATTAGTCCATACCACAGTAAAATGTGTGTTTTGAGATTATTTTAATGAGGAACTAGAAAATGTCTGCATCTATGTGCTTTTTGTTATTTTACACAACTGAATTTTCCTGCATACTGGCAAAAAAAGATTTTGAGTAAAAAAAACACATTTATGACTGTGTTTTCTGTGGTTTTTGAAAGGCTATTTAACAAGGGTTGCCCGATTTTGGCTACGATTTGCTTCTTTCTGAGTCTAGGAGCCTTTGCGATCAGAGATTTAAAATTTCATAAGATTTTCCTCATTTCTGTGGTATTCACTTTTTGATGCATGTTTAAAAATTGTTTAGGACCAAAAAATCCTGTAGTGAAATTCTGTTTTGAACAATTAATGATAAACACATGTTAATGCTGCTTCAAAACATTTATTTTTTTTTGTCTCTTTTGTGTTGTTACAGACATTTAACAGAAACATAGGGGACTTTAGTGCTGTACAGAGCTAACAGTTCCTGAGTGAGAGAAGAACTGGGTCAAACTGTGCACAAAAGACAGAAAAGGAGTGGGAGGATTCAAAAGCACCACATAAGTCACCCTGACAACAGAAGCATAACGCAAAATGTCCATAGATTTCAATGTGCAAATTTATCTTCTTCTAAAAGCCATTTGAACAATACAAGTTGTTCACTGTACATTCTCTGCCATATATATTTGGTGTAAAATATTCCTTTACAACAACTATTTCAACAGGATATGAATTTTGACATTTAGAAATTGTATATATTTAAGGCTATTGGGTTGGTCACATGCAAACTAGATAAAATAACAAGTGCACTGCCAGCACAAACCAAAAAGAAAACTATTGTCACGTTTTGTGTTTTAACACAATTGGTAAAAGAAATAGCAAAGGTTGTGGGAATGTTGTCACTATTGTCACACAGTATGTGCTTTTCTCTAATCTGGGTCAAACTGGCTGACAACGGGACTGCTGCAAATCTGACAGGATTAAGAGTCCCATAGACATTACAGAGCCTATGCATCCCCCTTACTCATACCCTGTGTGATTTTTATATGTTTGTGCTTGGATAATGAGGATATGTAACCAACATACAATAATATAATAATATAACTGAATACCAAACCATTATTAATTTAGTACATTAAAAGAACAGAAATGTATCAGGAAAAATCACTTATAGGTCAGATATATCGGATGCATAAAGTACATAACAAATGCTGAAAACAATAAAAAAACAAAACATGAACACACAAAAAAACATTCATGCGATATTTGAAAACATTTAAACCAGTTATGTCAACGGATTTAACAATGTGACCATTAATGTGGCTATTAAATATTATGACTTTGTACAAAAATGAAACTAATATACAGACAGTTTGAAATGAAAATAGAGAAGTCTGTGCAGCATATTTTTGCCTGTAAGGCATATCTGATGGAGGCAAGTGGTTATATTACATTGACAAAGGTAATAAAATATCTAAATTGTTTTATTAAATACTGGTATTTCTACGTATGTATGTATGTATGTGAGATACAATGTGAAAAAACTTTTGATTGGAAAAAAAGATAAATGTAAACTTGCACACATGATTCCTGTGTGACTACAAAATGTGCATTGAAACAATACCCTAGTGATTATGATAACTGTAGGCTAAATAAGAATAAAATAAATATTTCACTGTGATTTTAGTATATTTGTTTTGGTGCTTGGATGTACCAAATGTATTTACAAGTAAAACAATAGTATAAAACAGAATAAGCAAAAGAAAATGGGTCTTGGTCAGAAGACATTTGTGATGCTGGGTTTTACAGGGCAGTTAATAAAGCTCTACTGTACATTCGAGTATTACACGTTTTACAGAAATCACATTGACACAGAGCGAGCATCTCATCCTGTTGTGCTGACACAAACCTAAAGCAACGTGTACAAACTGTGGCAGACTTCACACTAAAGGGAGAGGCTGGGCAGTTAAAACCAGAGGTGGGTGAAGAGATGTGTCTTTTTTTTATTTTTTATTTTTTATGAGAGACACTGTTTTATTTCAATGCTTTGAACATTTTGTTTATGTAGAAATTACACTTTTTGAATGTTATTTTGTTTGATTAAGATGTAACAATTTTTCGTATTTTGTATTGTTTTAAGAAATATAAATATTTTGCCAATATATTACATATGTTTCTTACGAAACAGTAAACTACTAAAAAAGTCTTAGGGACTTTCTAATTAGATTTTCTCACCAAAACACATTTTACATGTACTGAAGTACTGCACTTTGACTATTCTACCCACCTTTAGTTATAATGCCAAGGAATAGGAGTTGCCCAATTACACCAGGCAGTGTTTTTATCATAAGTGTGCACACAAATCATCTTTTCTCTCCAAACTCGCTTGCTGTGTTAACGTGGGGTGCTGAGGGCTCCACCTGTCCATCAGGCTGCACTGACTGAACTGTTTCCACTAAACTGCCACTGGGGAGCACCACATAACGTGCTGCCATGTCTGTGGCCTGGAGCTCCCGCCTCCCCTCTTTACTGTGCCAGATCCCATAGCCAAAGTACACCACAACACCTAGAAACACAAACATAATCAAGTAAATCAACTATAGGAACAGTTTCATTCACAGAAATACATTAAAGAGGAATTTATGTGGAATTGACTAGGTCATCATTCCAACATGTTTCTAATATGTCTAGTGTGTCATTTGCGAAGTAAATGCATGTGTTAGATGTGTCTATATTACATTTACTGGTGCCATTTCTGTTATATACCGGTACTACAAGAACACAAAACCTTTAGCAGCCTCCATTTTCCCAAGGGAAAACGAGACCTGAGGCAGGCCTTAATGTGCTGTCAAGTGTAATGTGTATCCTGTTAACCTGCTAAGGGCTGACAGTTGTGTTTAAATGGTTTAGTGATGGAGAAAAGCCCCAAGCTAATGCACATAATCTGTTTCCACGGTGATCCCCTTAGTGACCACACCATACAAATATTGAGTGAAGTGTTTCCCTAAGAGGAAAGTACTCTCATTCATTCACCAATATAAAGCAAATAAAACAATAATATACTTTTTGAGGAACACATTTAAAAAAAAAAATGACTTAAATATCAAACACTTCTATTATTTCATGAAAAGAAATGGTGCACATGCTTTTTTAAGTATAAAGTATATGCCCTGCAGAAAGCCTAAACTATATACTAAAATAACACATTTTATATTACTTTAGATATGCAAACACAAACGCATCTATACATTTGATCTGGGGGAAAAATGTCAAAGTGAATGGCACATGCTTCTTCCACTAGTGATGGCTTGCTTGTTTCTGTCTCTTTATGGGACAGATTAAGATGGGTCAGTGCAAATTTAGTAGTGGAACAGTTTGTTGATGGACATGGATAGCTCTCTGTTGACTGATTGACAATTTACAGATAACTTTTTAATAACAAAAAACTGTAGGGTGAGTATTCTTACCTATAGCGATCCAGACAGCAAATCTGATCCATGTCATTACACTTAACTTCATCATTAGGAAAACATTGACAAGGATACTGGCCCCTGGAGTCAGTGGAACAAGAGGTACCTATGCAAAAACCAAGGATTCAGTCACATTTAGTAAGAAAAAAAGTACTGATGAGGTATACATTTATACTTCCTATATCTGTTGGTTCAGACCACATGGCCAACCTTCATCAATCATCCTTATTAAAGATTGTCTCAAACATTCAATTTCTCAAGATGAATTTTCTTCTTGTTTTTTCTTTTTGTGGTTTGGAAGAGTGAACTCAAAGCATGAGAGATGCATGTTACACACTATTCTTCTTAGTTTATTCCCATTACCATTTGCATACACTTGTATAGATAAACACTGGCGGGAAAGAGGTGAACCATCCTCCCAGTTATTGGAATGGTGGGACTCTATGGTAAGTCACAGTCATCCAAATTCTAGATATTAACATATCACTGAAAGCCCCAGTATGCAACTGTTGTTTCTTTGGCTATAATTTTTCTGTATGCATGGAACCATGCAAGGGATGTGCTAGGTACTTTTATTAGTGTTCCAAGTGTTTTGTCTTTATTGTAATTATCAGTAAACTGTACATTTAGCTTACCTGGAATGTTTTGGTGTCTTTCTGTGGCTCGTGAACCCATATAAGAGCCAAGCTGACGACAAAAGCCAAACTAAAAATCACAATCAGCATTGAGAAGCTCCACAGCGGTAATTCAAGTGGTTGGTTTCCGAATATCAGCACAGCACACAGGGACACACCGCTAACCAGGAGGATAAGCACACAGAAGGCCACCACTTCACCGGGTTCAAAATCCCCAACCAAACGCCCGAGATATGGTTCCCAACATGCCTTGAGCTGCCCTGTTGCACGCCTCTCCTTCACCTTGGTCCTTTCCACCAACTGGAGTTTGTCTGAGAAGGATTCATACTGCTTTAGTTCACCACTGTCCTCTTTGAAACTCTGGGACTCTGAACGTGTTGGAGAGGGCTCGGCGTTTACATTAGGAGATGTGCCATTTTTCACTGTTGCTTTTTCTGGCTGGAAGCGTAGCACAATAACACTTGCGGCCACAAAAGTATAAGCCAAGAGTGTGCCAATGGATAGGAACTGAACTAAGGCCTGCAGGTCAAATATTAGAGCAATAATAGACGTAACAAAACCAAAAACCAAAATGGCATTGACAGGAACTTTGGTGACAGGATTCACTCGTGCAAAAAAGGAAAAGAATAAGCCATCTTCAGCCATGGCATAGATGATTCGCGGGAGGGAGTAGAGATTACACAGCAGCACAGTGTTCATAGCTGGAAATAGAAAAAGAACAAGAAAAAACATTACATTATGTAGTAACAGAAGTTTATTCTGTCATTTGCAACACTACGTCATAGACAACATCCCCATTTGGATCATTATATTCATGTATCATAACTGGTTACCAACTATAGGCCAGTGTAGTGTTGATGTGGTGGCATACACAAAAATAATTTTGTATTACTTACTTTTTGTTATAATAATGCTTTAGTATGGCTATGTATATTTGTGATTGGATAAATATAGTGAGATAATAATAATATGAACAATAATGTTCATAATAGAAATAAAATATTTTTAAAAATCACTTGCACTTTGCTCACACCAGAGACTAAGGCATCATCACATTCTAGAACTATCATCTACATTGTTATTACACTGAAATACATTTTTAACAGTGTGTGTGAGGTTGGCCACTATATCGATAAATTACTAATGAATATTATGAATGAGTATTAGCCACATGCATTCATAACTGACAAGTGAGAGTGAGAATGATATAGAAGAAAACCCCTGCTAAAGGTAACGAGCTGCACATTCCAAAACTAACCTTATATACAAACAAAGATACATGAGAGCAGAATAAGAGATACTGTGAAATCAATATACATCGACATTTCCCCTACAAAATGGTAGCCATAAACCATATGAAATAAACAAGTGCTTTTTCTTACTCTGAATACCTTAAATCATAAAGTTAGTTCAATTTACATTAGCACTATACTCTACTCAGTAGAGTCAATATGATCAATCATATTGTGATAAGGAGTCCATGGAGATAACTTTGGATGAGTTGTTGTTACACACAGAAACAACACTTACCACAAATAGAGCCCACAACCACAATGATCCCAGCCCAACTGTAACCACGACGGAAGAAGGCATCTGACAAAGCTGAATCTGGGTCCAGAGTATGCCAGGGCACAATTAATGTAAGCACTGTGGAAACCAGGATGTAAGCCACTGCTGCTAGTCCCAGAGACACAGCAGTGGCGATTGGTACAGCCTTCTGAGGGTTCTTGGCCTCCTCACTGGACGATGCAATTACATCAAAGCCCACAAATGCATAGAAACAAGTAGCTGAACCTGACAGTATCCCTGAGAGTCCAAACGGTGCAAAACCTCCTTCTTTTTGACTCCAGTTTGCAGGCTCAGCAAGGATGAAGCCAAAAATCAAAACAAAAACAGTGACACTCATGCTTATGATTGAGAAGATGTGGTTGAGGTATGATGACACTTGGACTCCAAATGAAATAAACAAAGATGCTACAAGAAGAATTCCTGCTGCTAGTAAGTCAGGGTAATGGGCTACAAACGGGACATTCCAGGACATAATGTGTGACTCTGTATAGTTTTGGATAGCATGGTTAAAGACGGAGTCCAGATAACCACTCCATGCGCGGGCCGTAGCTGCTCCACCAATCATATTTTCCAAAATGACATTCCAACCAATGAGAAAAGCCCAGACCTCTCCAACAGACACATAGGTGAACATATAAGCGGAACCTGTCTTTGGTATGCGCGCTCCAAACTCAGCATAGCATAGTGCAGACAGGAGAGAAGCAAATCCTGCAAATACAAATGACAAAATGACAGCAGGTCCAACCATGTTTCTGGCCACTGTGCCAGTCAGAACATAGAGACCAGAGCCAACCATGCCACCAATTCCCATAAGAGTTAAGTCCAGGGTGTTGAGACAGCGCTTCAGGGAGGTGGCCATCATATCATCCTCTAAAGTCTTGAGACGGTTCAGTTTCTGACAGAGGCGCACAGCTGGAGCACAGCCTCTCTGACAGGACGCCATGGTGACAGGGTTTAGAGGGGTTTAAAGGGTGGAATGATTTGGTACCACTCAAAGCAGATTCATCAAGTTAGAATGAAGGTGTTCTGTAATAGAAAAAGGCAAGGTGTTAGATTAGCTTTAGATGGTTTCACAAATGTTTTCAAAGAAAAGAATGTAGAAGGAATGTCTGTCAATAGTCCACACTGGGAAGCAGGATATCTTACTTTTTGTTTACATCATCATAAAGTTGCCTAGTAAAAGAAGACTACGACTACTATCCTCCTAGGCCTACTAATAATGACAGACTTGGCTGGCCAGGCAGTGAATAATATTGACATCTTTACGAGTAAATAACAGTAAAAAACGAATAGTCCAGGGCACGGCCTATTAACTTTTTCGCATCCAGACCACAGATACACAGGTGTTATTTGTAGTTTCTAATAGGCCAAAACATGGACATACGCGCCAGCATCACAATAGTGCCTATCTGTTCACGTACGCTTCGATTTGAACAATGAAATAACACGCTTCGCTTACTGATTACATTAACCGGTAGTGCTGAGGCTGGACCCTTAGGGCGCAGCATCCTGCCCTCAGTGGCATACGGCGAGAGCAAGAGCGCCTGCCGTCATTACGTAACGCTTTATTCCGCACTAGCATTAAAACAGCTGTCGCACAAAACAGCAAATTGTAAGATTTCTACACTTGTCACAGTCGTATGCTACATTTAGCATTTTAAAATATAATTTAAGCATTATATTAATGTTTCCTAACAAAATGGACACAAATGGACGCTCATTGTAGAGCCAAGTCGAGACGCAGAGCCACATCACAGAATAAGCAGGTGAGGTTATTTCGAACACCATTATAGACATCTAGAAACACACACGTGCATGGACAAAAGCAGTCACGGGAGGTAGTAGAAAAATACACACGTTATAAACTTACCGATTTTGCAGTGAGCGAGGAGCGGCTGGTGATGGATTGAAAGGTGCACCGAGGAGAACAACATGCAGAGCCTGATCCACAGGCTCTTAAAGGAACATCGGCCTCAACCACGGCTTTTCCCAGCCCCACCCTCAGACCAAAGGAGGAGGCAGGGCTAAATTTTTGGCCATTATAATTTAGCCCCCGACCCACCCCCTAGCTCAATAGACCAGTAGTGTGTATATGTATAGGCGTAAGTGAGCACGTATTTCTCAGTGTGGTATCTAAAATCTGTACACACGCGCACATGGGGGACGCTTCTCTTACGGGAACAAAAATCATGACGTAAATCAGATCAGCTACATGGTTTAATGTTCAGGTTGGGTTAAAATAGGTTAAGTTTAGACTTTAGGTTAATGTTAGGCAAGTTGTGACTAGGGAACTAAAAAAGACAAAAAATTTAAACTGTTGTGTTGAAACTAGGGTAACCAAATGTCCGTGTTTTGCGTCCTGTCCTGGGCTTCCAGTTTTTTGTTTTTTTAAGTGAAGGAAATGTCCGGGTTTTCATTACCGTTCATTGGGGCCATTGAATTGAGCGGCTCTCGTAGTTCTGTGCACTCAGAAGGAGCCAGCAACCACAAAGTCGTACAGCCTGCAACATGCCAAAGCGCAAATGCGCATTTAACAATTTTCTGTCCCGGTCTGGATAAATCGGAGGCCATGTGCACAGGTTGCGAGGTGAGAGTACAGTGGTCCTTTGTTTATCGCGGGGTTACGTTCTAAAAAATAACCCACGATAGGTGAAATCCGTCAACTTTTAGTCAACTTTTATTTTACAATTATCAGATCTGTTTTAAGGCTGTAAAAGCCCCCACGACTTACTTTATACACTTTTCTCAGACTTTTTAAAGCTTATTGCTGTGGTCCTTTTGTTATTTTCCACCTTCTTTATGTAACGAACCGAAGATTAATTTATCCAGTAATGGAGCCTACAGCGCAGAGTCCTGCATGGGTCCATTTTTGGAGACCAGCACCCCGCAGTAGGCCTACGCCACCGCACCCGCCCATTAACCCGAGATTATATCAAACTTTTGCGCTGCCTATGCAACGGACTGAACCAGGACTAACCCAGGACTAACCTGATTCCAGGACTGAAGAGGAGGACTAATCCAAGACTGAACTAAGACTAAAACAGGAGTAAACCAGGACTAAACCAGAAATGAAACAGGACTCACTGTTGGGACGGGCTCGGAGGTGACTGTAGGAGAAAGGACCGGTGTTCCGGTTCTTCGTGGGATCACGTCAATATGTGATTTGTTTACACTGGTGTTTACATATTTGCGCCACCCTCAGGCCACATCAGGCACATGCATGCCAAAATGTTCTATCAGTTGTATTTGACGTACCGCTTCATTTGCAGATTCGACGAGAACAATGCCGACTCCAGTCAAACTTGTCTAACATGACTGCGATTAATACATGGCTTCAGAATAAAGTAAAACAATGGTTGCAATTGTATATACGACCATAAATTGGTGTCCGTCAATGACTACGATAAACAGGCTATAAAAATATGAGGAGAGAGTGCGTGGGTCTCGAACTCAGGTTATTGGTGAGGAAAATAAGAATATTCATTGTCTTTACCTCTAAGCTACGCCAATACATCGTAAGTCATTTTCAGCACCTGTATCTGTCGTGCGTGTTACAGTCACATTCGAGGCATGTTAACTTGTGAAAGTTACGTTTAATTTTATCATTTCTTTCTAGATGCCCTGTATGCATATGCACCACGTACCACCACCTGTCAAATTCTTTATAGGTCACTAATGTCAATCAAAACTTTGGACAGAGTTTTGCCAAATTGCCACATTTATGATGGACTCAAATTATTCCTGATTGAGACTCCTTTTGTTGAAGTTTCAGGATAAGCTCAAGAAGATTCATCTGCATTGTCAGCTCCTAGAAAACAAGAGATCTTCAATTAATTTAAGTAGAGAGCATCGCCATCTGCTGGACAGCTGATATTACTACTACAGGATGAGATAACTAGATAGTACTGGCATGCCAATAATCCACCCAACAAATGACTGTAGAAAATTCAGTAAACAAAGCAATGTTTACCTGAGGATTAACAGTGACATAAAACCCAGGCACTCCAGCCTTCTCAAGAGTGTTTTGTTGGTCTACTACTTTTTGATCCATTTCTGCTACAATCTTTTTATCCATCATCCTTTGTTCTTCTCGAACACGAACTTCCAAAGCCTAAAAGAGAATTACAGTTTATCAAATGTTTAAATATTTTCATAGATATAGATTCAGCACAGCTGACCTCTAGCTCTGCTTGCTGGTTAGACTTTAGAAGAGCCAGGTTGTGTGACTTGCATGTCTGCAGAGCATCTTTGTGCTTCCTTACAAGCTCTTGTTTAAGTGCTACACAAAGCCAACAGGCATTTAGATAATTCATGTTTTAATAAAACAATTGCACATGTGGTTATCATAATTAAACATTACCTTGGTGTTCACAGTGTAGCTTCTGCCTTTGGTTGTAGAGATTTTTCTCTGTCAAATGTTGAATATCCAAGAGTCCCTGCACTATTTCATACACAGTCCCATCGATCAGAGCCAAGGCCAGGTCACTGAGGGTGTTGTAGGACAAACGCTGTTGGAAGGAACTGAACAAGAAAAGAAAAATGGTATATAATACTTATAAGAATAATACTAAAATGTGATTTATTTAAGAAAGAATACCTGGGTAGATCTTTGACTAACGTTTGCAGTTCAGACAGGAGGTAATAGTGCCTCTCTTGCTGTTTTGTAGTATCACTGCCAGATACTCCAGGATAAGCGTCCATCATATTTGGTTGCTAATTGTAGATCATTTGTTTACATCATGGATCAGATCTGTACCTAGTTGCTATCAGCTAGACCAGCTAATTGTGGACAAATTGTGTAATTCAGGAACAAAAAAAAACCGTCAGTGTAATTATTCGATAACAAAAGGTGCTTACATTAAATACATATAACTGCCTTGAAATCAAATGTGTGCGACTAGAAGAGAAACTGCAGGAAGCCTTTTCTGGCTTGCTTTAAAACCACGAGGACCCTTTAGCTGTCTTGTACAATGCCTGTCTTTTCTTCATGTCGAGACAGCAGTAGCACTTATTGCCGCCAGGTGGCGAAGTGTGTCACATTTAAAGAACCTAAAGCTCATCAGGTATGACCACACACGCACAACACCAAGAGCAGGCATTTACAAAACATACATCGTGCTGTGAAAAGGCGTCGTCGCATTTGGCGGTTCTTTTGTGAATGGGGAAGGTACAGCGGCTTCATTTGCGAGTGACTTTTCATACAGAATTAGGCAAAATTGTTGAGTGTTTTATTGACCTGTCTTTAGGCTTAAGGAGGGGCTGCTGGGGGTCACCGTGACATCGCCACATCAAATCCAGTTGCCCACACAGTTGCCTCGCTGTGTAACCTTCTGGACTGACTGAGTGACTCCGTGCGCGTCTCTTTGGCGCGCTACTGTGGGCTGTGCGCCGACACTATGAAATGAAGAAAACTCAGCTTCTGAAGAGAAGAGCGCTATTTAGAAGGACGCACATGGAAACAGGAGATATCGCTTGATCTACTAAACCTCCAAAATGGCTAGAAATACTTCTCTTTATTTTCGGATTGTAGAGGGCAGGAATCTCCCAGCCAAAGACGTGTAAGTAACATTTGCACCCCTGGCATTTCTGGATAGGTGAGAAATTAGATTGCATTTATCTCTTTAATTAAGACTAATCAACAAGCATGAATGCGAGCATGCATTTAAATCTTAGACAGTATAATGATAATCACAAACCTCTCTTTGTCTCTTTTGTGTAATATGTTTTGATAACCAGGTCTGGAACAAGTGACCCTTACTGCATTGTTAAAGTTGACAATGAAGTTGTGGCCAGGTGAGTGTCTTTCACCGTTGTGGTAGTATGTAGTTTTATGTATGTACTGGAGATCCACGTATCAGGCTGTAATTTAGAGATGAATATATTTAAACAAGGTGGAGTTGTAGTGTTTGGTTATGATAGTGGTGCCAACAGCATGGCTCCTCCAACACACAAAACCTGATACTGGTTTGGCTCAAAAACAACCACAGGTAACCATGGAGAGGATGCATGAATTAGCCCATTTCAGGTTTGTAATAAACAGGAACCTCTCAGAGGGACTAGATGTACATATTTTATATTTATATTTTTTGTTTCTATATTGACCCCTCCTTTCTCTTTCATAATCATATGTATTACCAATGCTTAAAAGTTGTGACCATTAACAAGAACAGGAGGCGAGTACAGTAGCTCCTGATCCATCTGGTATAGTGCAGGACACAGCACAATGAGTCACTGTGACACTCTCACTAATTATCTAGTACTTGTGGAGTTTCTGCCTAAATGACTGTATGATGTTCACAGATAATGTGACAGCGAATACAAGTGGGAAATAGCTTGGCCCACTCACTAAAACAGTGATTATTAGTTAAGACCATGGACACAGTATGCTTTGAGCCATCTAACTACTTAAGTCACTGCAAAAGGCAGGCCCCATCTATTTAAAAATGTTCATCTTTATGGAGTATTGTCTTTGAATCTTAAATAGGCACCCTCAGTCAGTTTGGTCTTGACTTTCCGCTGGCATAAAGTTGTTAACTGTTACTAAGTAAAACTTTTGTGAACAAAGTTTGCAAGATGCAAAGACATTTTGTAAAGTTTAGTTGTGTTTAGTTTAAGGACAGGTAACAGTTATAATTAAGGGGCTATTGTTTGTGCAACCCATATCTGGAAAAGTAAACAGGAGCAATGGATCAGGCTGTGAATTTTACTAAAGGTATAGTTTCTAATGAGGCAACAAACAAAACAGTTTATAGTGCAAATATAGTTAGTGCTCCTTTTGACTGTTTTTTTTTGCTTCGCATTAATGTGGCATCACTCTGGCTATAAGTTCTTTGGTAACCTTAACATAAAGAAAAGTTCAAAGGGTTTTCTAGTGTCTCATATTTACACTTAGTTCTCCAAAAAATGAAAATTAATCAAATTTATTTGGCTTAGTAAAATCTGCCTAGAGGCAGTATTATGTAGACACATGCTGTGTAATGTGAGTTGTCTACCTGTTCTAGGACAGCCACTGTGTGGAAGAACCTTAATCCTTTCTGGGGTGAGGAGTACACGCTGCACCTCCCGATGGGATTTCACTCGCTGTCTTTTCATGTCATGGATGAAGACACGATTGGGTAACATTGACATCTGTCCCTAAATTCATTTTTACATTCAAGTCCTGGGATACTGGAGATGATTAAGATGCAGTTTTCCAAGCTATTTCTGGGCTGATTAATGAATGTATTGGGTTAAAGGCTCACATTAAGTCATGGAAAGACTCAAATATTTGAATATGTCAACAGTATTGGACAGATGGTAGCTCACAGGAGTGATTAGTTTGTGCTTTTCCTTGTAATGAATGTATTTGGAATTAAATTAAATCAATTAACTAGAACAAACCTTTCTGTCAATTTGTAAATCAATTTTCTTTTTTCACTGCAGCCATGATGATGTGATTGGCAAGATTACTTTGACCAAGGAAGCTATTGGATCTCAAGCTAAAGGTAGATATGGGAAGGGGCATGCATAGTCATTAATAATGTCTGGAGTGCATGGCTGTTGCTTTGAGGGTAAACATGCACAGACTCCTATAACAACACAGTGAAAAAGCCAGAGCCACCGAGGAGCCAGCCTGTTTCACAGTTTATGGGAATGTCTGCAGTGTAACTTACACTAAAAATGTTTTACTTCAGTATTGTGCATTATAATTATAATTCTATGTAGATATTTATCAGGCTACATGCAAACACTGTACATAAGAAATAAACTAGAAGCTGCCTTTTGGAAATGTTGTGCATGTTCATATAGCAATCACGCTTTTCTCCTACATGTAGCAAATCTCCTGAGAGCATAACACTCCCTGCTCCTTAATATAATCCACCCACAAACAGGTGTCTCGGTAAAGACTTAATCTGTGATATTCCCCCCAACCTATCAGAGATCTTACTGCTATAGTTTTTTAGCATGTAGCTACCATACTTCTTAAGCAATGTCTATCTTTATCTTTGTGCCTTTGCTTGTTGATGCCACTCTTAAACACCACCTGGCTGGCATGGCCTTCAAAACTATGATTCATTGCTACATGTCGCTACTGAGTCAGTTCCTCCTTCTCAAGAAAAGCTAGCTAGAGTCTAGCTGTCACACTGTAGCGATCCCTATGTTTTGAATTGATAAAATAACTTCTCTTAAAATTATACATATACAGAAAATACATAAAAATAGCAATTGATAATACTGTTTGTTAAGGTTTGGACAGCTGGCTGAACTTGACAAGGGTTGACCCAAATGAAGAAGTTCAAGGGGAGATCCGCCTTAGTCTGGTCCTGCTCAAACACTCAGAGAAGATCAGCCTGAGATGTCAAGTCATTGAAGCCAGGTAATACAAGCAGAGGAGGTAACGCTGTTCCATACAAACAAACGTCATTATTTTTTTGTGTAAATGTTGGTGCTTTAAAGTTAACTTGTTTACTTAGTACATAGTGCACACAGTATGTAGGGTTAGTTTGTCCTGGTATTGTTTTAACTGTTGTGTAGATGCGCCTTATCAATGATGCCTCAGGCCTCTTCGCTCCTCTCAGAGTCATTCTGCTGCTATCACACCATTTAGTCAATGCCCCATCTGTGTGTCCCGGGCTGCAAGATCCGTCTTTCTGACATCTTGCTAATGAACATGCCAATCAGGATTTCAGCACAAGGTTATGTTTAGCTGAATGACTTTAAACTTTAAATAATTCTAAAGCACAGCCATTCAAATCTTCCTTTTTTGCGGGAAACATGTAACACTATAAAATTTTGTTTTGCATTCATTGTTTTGTTTTTTAGAGATCTTGCCCCTAGAGACACCTCTGGCACCTCTGATCCTTTTGCAAGAGTCATCTTTAATAACCACAGCGCAGAGACCTCGGTAAGCTTTGTCCGTGTACACCATGTTCTTTCTGTGCTAAGGTCACAGCGTCTTGTCCTTCTGATGTCATTCACTACTAGAGGAGAAAATATTGTATGACATATGGCACAAAGAGGATTTATTTGTGCAACGTATTTTGGATTCAGATTATTAAAAAGACGCGGTTTCCTCACTGGGGGGAAACTCTGGAGCTGGAGCTTGACCCAGAGGAGTTGTGTGAAGAGGGGCCTATCACTGTGGAAGTGTGGGACTGGGACATGGTTGGCAAGAATGACTTTTTGGGGAAAGTAAGCTATCAATTATAACAACTAAAATAGTTTTTGTACAGGCTCATTGTTGTTTTTATTGTATTATTGTATATCTGTGACCAATCAATATTCCACATTGCTAATTCTCTATTGACAGGTGGAAATCCCCTCGCCGTGTTTGCACAAGTCGCCTCATCTGGAGGGCTGGTTTCGTTTGCTGCCCCTGGGAAACAATGAGGTTGATGCTGGGTGAGAATGTGTGTTCCTGTTTATGAGTTGTACTGTGGATTGTTTGTCTGAGTAGTTCCAGACTGAGAACCTGAAGCAGCAATTAGTGTGTTATTTTAAACCATTCAGTGAGTGATGTCCTTCTTATAATGCATTTAAATTGTTTTGAGCTGAGCTGAGGCAGCTAGAAGTATTGTTTTTAACTGTATTTTGAGTTTGGTTTGACAAGTGCAGGTTCTTGTCCTTATCTAAATTTGTACTCATTGCATTCAAATTTTAAAATAACCTATTTTGTGTTTGATTCATTTTATGTTGTACCCAGTGGTAAACTCGGGGCGCTGCGTCTCAAAGTGCGTTTGGTGGAGGACCGTATTTTGCCCTCAGTGTATTATACACCTCTTATTGACCTTTTGGTTGAGTCAGTCATCTCTCCTACAGACGTACGTCCTGGTATTATGTGTAATACTGTGTGGTTTTCTCAGTTACTTATGACTGAATTTGTAATGTATCCTTGTGTGTGTTGTAGTTTGTAATTGAGCTGGTTATTCTGTTATCAGGTGGAGGAGACTAGTGCTCTCACCATGCTGGAGGAAGTGACCACAGTAGAGAGCCGTCAGGATGTGGCCATGACGCTGGTGAAGATTTACCTGGGCCAAGGCCTCGTGGTGCCATTCTTGGATTACCTCAACACCCGCGAGGTCAACCACACAAGTGAGCTCAGATCTTTAATGAGTAACACAATGAAGAGCTTGTGCATTTCTATTTTTAGTCCAATGTATACACTGCAAAATGCTATTGATGCCATTGGGATGCGCCTCTCTAATAATTTGTCTTGATTTGAGTACATTTTGACAAGATTTTATTACAGTATGTTTACTTACTACTGCACACTTGAAAAAGTCTAGCCCTAAGCACTTATTATCTTATTTAATATTGATAGCTTTTTCCTAATAAACATAGACTGATGGATTTATGATGTCTTTCCATAAACAAAATAATCACCATGTATTTAAATCTCACTTTTTAGAGTTCATGTGACATCAGGAGCTGTAGTTACTCTGTGGTCTAAGCATTCACCCATCAACCTGAATGTTGGCAGTTCAATCTCAGCTCCTACCAGTGAATACTGTTGTTTTTGGGTCCTTGAGCAAGACACTCTGCTCACCTCACCTGTGCATGTGGTGTGTGAGTGATTGGAGATGGTGTGGTCTAGTAAATTGTTGTAAAGTAAAGTGCTACATAAATGTAAGTTATTAATACCCAAATGAATGAATGTCAGTTGTTGTATGATATTAAAATTACATTTTTACCAATGTAGCACTATTCAGACCAATGTAAATTTTAGTTCTTAAATGCATGAATGTAAACATTCAAAACAAAATCTTAGTTTGTCAGTGAGTTGGACATAATGTATTTTCCCTTCTGCACTGACCCGTTAAAGGATGCGGCTACTCATGTTTTGCGTGGGCATAAAAACCTACCAGTGCTGTATTTATGGCCCTAATGACAATCACTTACTCACCACAACAGTGCGTTTGTTCTCTGTGGTTTGTGTGTTAGTCATGTGAAGCCTCCACAACACGTCCCCATGTTGTAATTCACACTCAGTTTTGCTCTGTCGTTTTCTCAGTTACTTTCGGATAATAAGCAGAGTGTTTCTATAGCAACGACTCACTATTCAAACTGTGCTTGATTAAGGAATAGATACTTTGGAGGTATTGACTCATAGTTTTCAATACAAGTGGTAGGTTATTTCCCTATTAGTTAGTAGGTATAAGCTCTTACTTACTTGACTCCCCCACTATTCAATTGGGAAAACATAAATCTGAACCAGTCTTACATGTAGCTGATTGAGTGTGAGTTTCCATATAGAATCTATAATATTTTGTAGCTATATTTATATTTTATTGATATTCCACAGTGGTATTTTTTGAAAATATGTCAGTCTTCCTCAATTGTATATGAAGTCTGACTTTTCTATTTCAAGGCAACATTAATGACTGCCTAATTGATTGTAGAAGATTGTCAAACAGAACGATACAGGAAATACTTTACACCGCCCACCCATATACACAACCTTACAGAAAAAATGTGCTGAAAATTAAGTCTTGTTGCCATGGCTATATCAGCATTGTCACCATGAAGAATTTATGTAATGCAGCACAGAGCTTGGTGTGTCCCCCAGTTTGACAACATTTCTGAGTCAGACAAGCTAATTATAACATTGTGTAGCTACAAAATATGCAGTGTATGGCTTTATAAAATGATGGCACATTATTTAGTTTCATTGTATACAGTATTTAGGACCACCTGTTGTAAATGATCAAAGTGGTTTTCATCTGAATGGTGACAACCTTAGAAAGATTTGGGTATTAGATTTTAGAAATTCTCAAGTTTGGTGAGCCTGGTGACGTCTCAAGTCTAACTAAATGGATGCAGCTTTTTTCATGTTTCTCAGGCATATTTCCCCTAGAAATGAATATAAAAGCGTTTTAGATGTGATTGAGATACTGCATGTGAAGTAAAAATAATCATGCAAATCTGAAGCTTTATTTGCAGTGTTTTCTAGTCATCTGTGGGGAAGGAGTTGGGATAGAAAATAGTAAAATGAAGTGGCGGTACATAAATAATCTAGAGTTCTCTTCCTTTTTTGGGCAAGTAGCAAATCTGTAGCCATATCTGCTTTCTGATTCATTGAAATAGTCTTTAAGGTACTTAAGATATTAAAGCAGCTTGATAGACATAATTGCTCAGCTAGATGCTTTTTTCATTCACCTTGTAACCTGTTAATTAAAAATATTAATTATATTTTTTTGATAATTAATTATATTTTACCTGTTTTACAGCTGATCCTAACACATTATTTCGGTCCAATTCTCTTGCCTCCAAAGCAATGGAACAATTCATGAAGGTGTGTAAAATGTAAAAATGTCTTATATATTGGATAGGTTCATGAGTACATTAGAAATACAGCCAGATAAAGAATTTTGCTGCATGTTTTTGTTGTCAGGCTGTTGGCATGCTCTATCTTCATGAAGTCCTGAAGCCAATCATCAACCGGATCTTTGATGAGAAGAAGTACATTGAACTGGATCCATGCAAGATTGACTTGAACAGACTTAGGTAAAGATACTCGGCATTTTCAGCTTCTCTTTTCAAACATAAAACCATTGAACCACTCTTGATCCTGGTGCTGCGTGACACATGTTACACATGGGAATTTGGTGCGTGCAGTTCACGACGTAGGCGTTAAAATGGTCAAATGGAAAGCTGCCACGGGAGACAATCTGCTTCCTGTTATACTTTGCCCCTGAGAGGAAGACATTGGTGCAAAAGAAAACTGAAAAAAAAAAAAAGTAAAAAGAGAGAAGGCTGTTGCCTGGCAACTGCTCTGAACCCCCAGAGATATCCATCAGAGCGGGAGGGGCAGATCCAGGATCAGCCATGACTGCAGCCGTCATAGAGTCTATTTATCTTTCTCTGTACACTCTGGTGTGCTTGGCATGCACCAGGGATTGGCAAAATCAATAACTGAAGCTGCCAGCTTGTATAATTAAGAACGCAAAAAATTGTCATGGATTATAATCATGGACGCAATCTCATATTATAATCCAGGCAGATGGGCTCGCCAGTGCAGTCTGTGCATAATTTCTAAGACAGGATAAACACCAGGTTGTGTTTGGAGGAACACAATAATTATTAAATATTTTAGACAGTTCATTGGATTGATGCACCTCTGTAGATACTGCCATTTCCAGCCTCAAAGCATCCAGTATAAAAACATAATGCCAATGAACTTTTCTTCCATTGTGTGTTTTAGAAAAGGGTAAAAGACAATACAGAAACATTTTCAAGATAAATTAACAATGTCAAAAAAATCACTTGTTCTTCCTTTTTAAGGCGAATATCCTTTAAGGGTGGCATGTCTGAGGCTGAGGTGAGGGACAGCAGTGTGGAGATGCTGCAGATTTATTTAACCAGCATCATCGACTCCATCGTGAACTCAGTCGATCAGTGTCCGCCCGTCATGAGAGTGGCCTTCAAGCAACTGCACAAGAGGGTCGAGGAGCAATTTACTGAACCTGAGAACGAGGTCAGTGTGGATGAATGTTCCTGATAGAAAGCCTATAGCAGCCAATTGATTTTACATTAGGCTTGTATGTTGAATGTTCTGCTTCTATAGCTCTTGAGCTAAATGGATAATGAAAAACACAATAAATGTCTTACATTTAAGAGTATTTTATAATAACTCACACTTTTAAAATTAGGTTGCCTAATTTTCAAACCTGTGACTAAAGGTGAGCAGATTATCGAAATAATGATGATACCGTGAATGCTGTTTTGAAAATGTAAATATTAAATATATTATTTTTATAATACAAATGCAGCAAACAGAGAAGTATAAAGCACCCATTCTTTACTTTTGTGGGTAATTTCACAGTTCTTTTACATTTGTCTGATACTTTAACTTGAATTCTTTCAAGACATGTTTTAACACATTTCTGTTGAATTGACCTAATATTGTTATTGCAGTCCTCCTAAAGATTTACTTTTTTTCCCTACCTGCAACTCAAATTTATTTCTAACTCTCACAAACCCATTTAGAACATTATATATAGTTACATTATATATAGTGAACACATGTATGTATTTTTTCTCTTTGTTTCACAACCAATAAAAGGTTATAATAGGTTTTATAGACACAGATACTGCTGATTTTGGTACAAACCCAAAACATTTACTTTTAAAGTGGTACACTGCCTTTAAATATTTTTGTAACTGTTATTACCAATTTCACCATCCAGTGCAATAGTGCAGTTAACCTCTGTGTTTAAATATTTTTAGGATGTGAAATATTTGGCCATCAGTGGATTCTTCTTCCTTCGTTTTTTTGCTCCTGCGATCCTGACACCGAAACTGTTTCAGCTGAGGGACCAACATGCTGACACCCGCACAAGCCGAACACTGTTACTATTAGCCAAGGTATCACTCAAAACATGCATTTAAATCTATCCAGAAATAAACACAGCATGAATAATTTAGCTGTGTCTAGACATGACACTTACAGTAAGGGCAGGAAAAAAACAAAAGCAGCTTAAAGTTCTGAGTATATTGATACGAATGGTGGTGGTTGCAATTTATTTCTGTGAAAGTAATTTGAAGGTAAATCAAAATGACTGCAGGAAGCAGCATAATCAATAGAGATGCATTCACAGGTAGGTCACTCTGTCTCTTATAAGGTTATTTATGGAAGAAAAACAAAGCAAAACATCAATAGGAGAATTCTGTCCCATGGTGAGATTAACAATATTTTTACCATTTGCATCAAAGTGTTGGTAGAGTAATATCCTGTTTGCCGTATTTA
This sequence comes from Boleophthalmus pectinirostris, assembly GCF_026225935.1. Lineage (NCBI taxonomy): Eukaryota > Metazoa > Chordata > Actinopteri > Gobiiformes > Gobiidae > Boleophthalmus > Boleophthalmus pectinirostris. The sequence goes on from NW_026571353.1 coordinate 15,682,342, forward strand.
AATATATTTTTTGATAAGAACGTCCACACAATTGCAGTTAGCTGTGGAGTTTTTAATTATCAGAATTTGCTTTGTTGAGAAAAAAAATTTAGGGTTATTTATAACTAAGTATTGCAATACCGTATAGTGCCAAGTCATTCAAACAAATCCAATTTCAAGCAAAGTAGGTCAAGCTTCTAGGAAATGTGACGCCATTAAAAACCCATTTTCTCTACACTGACAAGAAAGGCTTTTTAGCTATCATGACTAAAGCTTAAGTTACTGTCTGTCTTCTCACCTCGTTCTTTTTGAATGAAGACTTAGTGGTTGGTTTTATGCAATGTTAGAGATTGTTTATGAAAGCTAATAGCAATGAAATATGTCATAGTACTAAAAACTCAAAAGCACTGGAAAAGCAGAATGCTAAAAGTAAAAAAAAAGATCTTATGCACTAATACATTTCAGTCACTGAGGAATTCTATGAGACCCATATTTTAAATTAAGTATTATCCCTACAAGCAGTATTATTTGTAAGTTATACCTAAAGTTAGACCTTAGTAGCTTGGTGTTGGTGGTTGCTGTCCATGGTGCTGAAGCACTGTTGCCATGGTCTTGAACAGAGAAAGGGGAAGGTGCTATTTTTACCCTGTGAGCTATGGCCTGAGCCTGGTTCAAAGGGGAGCTTCAGAGAGGTGGTCGTGAGGGGACTTCCTCTCCTCCATGGGCCAGGTGTGGGCCCCACAAAGAGCCACGCAGCAGGAGTGGCCCCAGGGACCCATTTGATGTCACACTTTTAGGTACATATACTGTGTACTTTTAGGTATATATAGTGTGTAATTCACTGACAGGCACTGCTCAGGGAAAATGAATGATCAGCTCAGATTACATTAAGGGGAAATATTCTTGTTATTCATAATGAAGGTTTCATAAGAGAAGGGTGACTGTACCATAGATCTTTAGTTCTGGTTTTGAGGCACCTACTTTTAAGCAGCTGTATTATAAACAGTTTTCTTGTATTGTCCAACTTTTTTTCTATCCTTTCTAAAATATTTTATTTCTAAACACATTCAAAACATTTTTTTTTCTGTAATACCTGAAACAATACTCCTGGATCTTCCAATGTGATTGCTATATATGTATCATAAATAAAATAGATAAAAGGTCCCAGGTTGAATGCCTGGACCATATGGGACTGGAGGGAACTGTATAGGGTTTGCATATCCTCCCTGTGTAGATTTCCTCTGGGTGCTCATTTTTCCTTTACCACTAAAAGCCTGTACATAAAGGTCCACTGCTTTGTAGATGATATACAGTTGATAAACAGGGTTACTTTTAAGGGAATACATGAGACAAAATGTAAAAAAGAATGTAAAGAAACATTGATATATATTCAGTCTTCTTTCTACTGCTTATTCTGCTTAATTTGTGATTTTGCCTCTTTGTGACTTATTAAACTAACCACTGTTTAGATAATTCCTTTATAAAATAAGACTTGCTATTAGAAAACCATACATTTTTCTCATGCAGGCTTTGCAAAGTGTTGGAAACTTGGGTCTTCAGCTAGGCCATGGGAAGGAGCAGTGGATGGTACCCTTACACCCCATTATCCTCCACAGTGTGGCTTCAGTCAAAGACTTTCTGGACAAGTTAATTGATATTGACCATGACACAGGTAAGCACACTAACCACGTGAAATATCTTGCTAAGGTTCAGGGCTCACCCTATAAGCTTATCGGCAGCAAGACAGGTGGTAGATAGAGAGATACTGCTGTTGCCTGGTGTGAAATATTCATAACTAGTTGAGACAGAGAAGACATGGTTAATGAGCTGGCTGGGCGTTGAGGTGAGAAACTGCAAGTGCTCATACACGCTACACTGGTTAGCCTACATGTCTTAGCTGCTTTCTTGTCGTCTTATGTCAGAGGTTGTGGTTGAGGACTAACCCTCCACCCCCCCACCCCCCTTCCACCCCCTTCTGCAGATCAGGTTTCACACCCACTGTTTACCCTGAAAGGCCAGTTTGACATTTAGTGCAGGTCAGGGGGGTTTGATAGACATAAGAGGGCCCTTGTTATGTCATGTCAGGTTCTCTCCGTGATAATGCATGGCCCTAAACATTGCCATTGTAATGTAAGAAAATTGTGATATTTCTTTCACTACAGCAGCACCACCTTGTGCTTTTGTGATAGTTCTGTAAAAAAAAAGTTTTAACTGTGTGCTTTATGAGAAACTATTAGAAAATAGACCATGGTCAGGGCATGGTATTGTCAAAGTATAATTACCACCTGTTGTGTGCATGTATGCATGTTTCACAGTGTCGGAGGTCCCACAGAGGGCTGTTTTTATGCCCTCGGTCACAGTCAAAGAGGGCTACCTGCAGAAATATAAAACTGAAGGACCACAGCTGTTGTCCAGGTTTGCCTTTAAGAAACGGTATTTCTGGTTGACCAGCGAGACTCTCTCCTATGCCAAGACATCGGACTGGCAAGTGAGTACTGTTACCTAGATTATGTGGTAGAAAAATGCTTGGTTAAAATCATCTGAGCAATCTACCCCTTTTATTTATAAGCAGAAATAGTTTCAGGTTTGTATAAAGCCATTAGGGAAACACTATGTAATGTATTAGCAATATTTGGATGATTATATTAATATCTCACTGAATGATGTTTTTACAATATTAGATTTCTATTACTCATCTTTATTAACCAAAACTGTTGCATATTATTGGACAAGTTTTTAGAGGAATCAGGCAAGTGTTGTAGTGTGAGTCATTGCAAAGTGTTACTCTGTCTTATATTTAACTGCAAGAACCTATAGTGTTTACAGTAATCTTTCCTATACGACCTGTGGTTTTGAACCAAAAATAGTTAAATAAACTTTTGAATCTAAAGTGACTCACCCATTATTAGCAGCTGATATGCACCACTGATAAATCAGACTTGTCCTGTGAAGGACACTTATCAAGCAGTTTCATAAAGAGGGACATTTTAGTCATCCACAGCTTTATGCATTTGCGTTGATCTTCTTGTGTGGACACATTAGTTATTACTGTGTGCTGCCTTAACCAAACCGAGCGATAGGGGACAACCACTATCTGTGGGCCTGGAAAAAGCTTAGTCTTTGAGCCTTCCTTCTGCTTTGTGTTACTGGAATAAAGGACAAGGGTTAATTGAAGGCTGTGGATATTCATGCTAACATTGCAAATCAGATTTTAGACAATGTCCTGACCCCTTTCTTCCATATTGGAGCAGTGTAGCCTTAGTCAGACAAGCTCCCAATGGAAGTGGCTGATTTACACTTTAAAGTGCCTTTTTCTGCTATGTTGATCTCATTAGGTCTCCCTTCTTGTCTCATAGCTCCTTATAATCTTATGCATGTAAAATATTTCACCACGATATAGGGCTGCTAATTAGCCTCCTAATCATGTTACATTCAATTTACACTCCTGACATATGTTAGTATGAGTCGTGATTACCACTGTGTACACTTGTCTTAATTGGAGTTGTTATGTGGGCTGAATTGTTGCAGGTGCGCTCTTCAATTCCCATTCAGTGTGTCTGTGCCGTGGAGAGAGTGGATGAAAATGCCTTTCAGCAACAAAACGTGATGCAGGTCGTCACCCAGGACAACGACGGACAGCTGCACACAATATACATCCAGTGCAAGGTTGGCCTGTCAACAGCACTTACAGCACACAGCACACCTACACATGTACAACAACTATGCACTGTGTGGTTAACAATTACTCTTAAAACAGCATCAATTTGTACCACAAGCATACTCTTTGTCTATTCCAAACTTTGGTATATATAACTTATAAGAGAGAGGAATGTCTGGAAAGCATCCAGCTAAATGTGAGATTAAATATGAAAATCACTGCACAACAGAAAGGAGATGATCAGATGAAATAAGCTCTGTTGCTACTATATACACACACCCAGAATCTCAAAATAGCATTGCATTTGTATACCTTGAATAATATGAGTTTAATTGCATTTTCCTGCCTTAGAATGTCAATGAGTTAAACCAGTGGCTGTCAGCAATCAGAAAAGTCAGTATCTATAATGAACGGATGCTGCCCTCTTTCCACCCGGGAGCTCATCGCAGTGGCAAGTGGACGTGCTGTCTGCAAACAGACCGAAATGGTACATTTTACTGACCTTCAAATTAAACATTCTTTTTACATAACCATCTTTGAAGCAAAACAGTTATGTCATTTGTCTTGGCACTAGTGAGAAGAACATGGATAACTGACATTATTTTAGCTAACTATATCCTTGAAGAGAGTGACATTTAATTACAATCTAGTGTATTTAATCTGTAAAATTACATATAATTGAATTATGTAAAGCAGGGTTTTGAAGGGAGATTTTGTATATATTTTTTCAGTTACAGGCTGCAGTCGGACTCACTCTGCTGTTACCCTCGGTGATTGGAGTGACCCTCTGGACCCTGATGTAGAAACCCAAACCATTTACAAGCAGCTACTCCAGGGCAAGGACAAACTCAGGTCTGTGTAAAAAAAAACAACAAAAAAATCACTAGCAGTTTGCAGTCTGAACACTAGAGGGCAATGTTGCAACAGTCTGATGTCACTGTTCGCCATTTTTATTGCAGAGATGAAAGAGTATGTAATGTATGGTAATACTATGATTATTGTTGCATATGCTGTAGGAAGAAATATCTGGAGATTTCAGAAGCTGATCAGAAGACAAGCAATAAAGAAAAGAAGATCAACTCAGGTGAGGCAGCAACTCTAAAAATAATCATGTACAATGACAAATGGTGGCAAAATGTATATTGAAATGTATCATAAAGTAACCCAAACTAAACACTGACCCAAGTTCACACTCTATAATCACATTATAAAGAATATAAATAAAATGTTTAATCAAGAAAACACCAGTAGTCGTACCAATTCAAGAGGAGCAGTGTGGTTTTCTTCCCAGCTGCGGAACACTGGACCATCTCTATACTCTCCATCAGGTGGATGGGATTTTGCCCATTAACCCTTGCCCAGTCCGCATGCGCTTTGCGGGTCTGGAGAAAGCATTTTACCATGTTGCTAAGTTCAATCCTGCTTGACCGAAGCAGAAGCTGTGCTAGCATAGCTGGCACTGGCAGTAAGTCGGACCTATTCCCAGCGCATGTTGGACTCTGCTGGTTCTGTTCATTTGTTTATATACAGCAGGGTCAGTTTCCTTTGCAAGGTGGCTGGAGGAAGTGTCCAGGGTGAGGGAAGTCTGAAAGTCCCTTACACCGCTGCCCCTGTGAACTGGTCTCGGATAAGTGGACCCGGTCTTGGATAGAAGGATGAATGGACTAATAAAGCATTAAATATATTGTATTGTCTATTCTAAATAGTGCTAATTGTGATTGTGGAATTGTGTGGTACTAATTTTGGTGAAGCTTTGTTAGCTACATAGTAGTAAAGTTGAAGTTAATGGTAATAGTGTAATTGTTAATGTAATTATTTTTGACTGTGTTGTAGAAGGTGCACAGTGCAACGTGAAGTCAAAAACAGGTCTAAGTGTCCCTGTCCGTCTGTTGGCGGTGATCACAGATTTGGAAAAGGCTCATAACGCGTTCCAGCGCCGAGAGAAGGAGGACCCCAACTGTGTCATACTTAACCACTAAAGCCCAGTCTGCCCTAAGACACTGCACAACTGAGGGTTTAATGCACTGTCCCATATCTGAACCTATGAACATGATCTTTGAGTATCTCAAGATCTCTAGACAACATTTCAGTGAATTCTCCCCAAAGAGACAGACATCCCTATACTCACTGCCACCAGCTGCCAAAAGAGGGAGTGATGATGACACACAATCATAAAGGGGACTTTGAAGCAAGATCTAACATGATACTTTATGTAGATAACAAGCTATCTGTTGCATGCCCCAGTCCACTTATTATATGTGAAAATAATCTTTTATACTGTATATGGACATTGTACAGGACACAAGTCTGTTTTTATGCAAAGCAAAGCTTTTTGTTTTAGTGTAATGTACAGTTTGTAAAGCATCTTTTGAATATTGCTTTTTATGATTTTTATTTTATTTTATAAATAATTTTAATTGATCACATGGATGTAGCATTTCAGTCTATAGTCAGACCACCCGGTCATAGTGTACACTGTAATGCTTTTGTTTGGTGCTATTACTTAAGCTAGTGCTTTTCAAATGCAGTTCAATTTTCATCTGCTTGATTGGTGTTTTTCTAGTTTAGGATAAATTGTGGAAGCCATTGCGAATGTTTTATGGGTAACATTTACCTTAAAGTGCATCATCGTTATATAATGTATGTGCCACTGTAAATGGCTTATGTCTTCATGTTTGATATGCCAATTTCAAGAAGATAAGGCATTTTTTGAACAGTTTCATATGTTAACTGTAGATGTGCAACTCAATTAATTAAACTAATGTGGAAAAAAGTTTTACCCAAAAGTTTATCATTTTAGATACATTTGTATATATTGTTTGGAGAGACTACATTTTAAGCCATAACAATAGTTCCATTTATAATAAAGCACTGCACTACCCAAATCTATGTTTATATTTTGAATTTAAAGCTATTGAATGTAACTACTACTGTACTTTTATTTATTTCTAAGACAAAGTCCCAACATGAATTGTAAATCAATTTTAGGCCTGTGAACACACAATGAATGTAATGTTGGCACAGTCTGTTGATGTTGTTTTCCTTTAAAAAGGTAAGATTGTAAATACATTAACTTCAAGATGAAGAAGTGACAATCAAAAGACAACAATGAATATAATGCTTTAGGAGTGTATTATTTTGCCTTGAATTATTTCACTATGTAAAACTGCCTAAAGAAAGTATATCTATTTCAACATCTTGTATTTTATTTCACAATCACAGTTATTGGTTGTTAACTGTGAAACAGAACCAAATGTATTATTTGGAAAAATCTCCATATACAAAAATTAAATCATTAAAAATCTTGATTATTATGTTCACATTATTCAGTGATAACAATGGTTGACTGGGGACAAAATGACATCCATTGATTCATGAAATTACAAGGTTGATTGTGGACAAAATTACATCTTTTAATTCATGAAATTACAGGAAATGCTCTTAGAGATTCCAGAACAGTACTATGGTAACGGCTCTTAGTTCTAATAAATTATTTAATACGAAAACAAAGAGTTCAGGAGCTGAACAGGAGCCACTTACTTGAAGGTCACTGTAACAGTTACCTTCTACACTGAGGTTGCATAACAAAGGATTTTTGGGAGAATGTAGGTGCATTTACATCATTTTGCTTTGCTTTCCATTGTCAAAATCCTCTAAGGTATTTAAGGGACTGTATGGAGCCTGCAGTCTTACCATTTTAAAAAGGGGAACTAAATATGAGTTGCCAGTGCCTTAACCTGCAGATAGAGGACACTTACATATTATTCTCAGTACATGGATCATGCTAAAGCTCAGAGGCTGCACTGAACATTCCGAGTCTATTTAGAGTTAACCAAACTGAATTTCACCAAACTGACAACCCAAATGAACAATTTGGTCATCGTGTCCAATGTTTTTGTAATAATACGGTAAACATGTTTGTGTTGATTATTACCGTATTATTGTTATGTGGTGTTATTGTTATTTACTCTTATCTGGGAATGGGGATAGAGTTAGATCATGTTTATGGAACTAAAACATTATTCTGTCTATCTCTGTATACAGTCCCTGATAAAAGTCTTGTCGCTTATCCATTTTGTAGAAACAAAAGCTTATAACCTAACTTTAAATTAATCGATTGGTTTTAGAAATGTCTCATATGAAAGCTAAAACCCTCCCAAATTATGCTCAATATACTAAAATAAATTTGCTTCACTGAAGAAAGATTGATCATTTAATGAACACAGAAAGGTCAGATTTTGGCAAGACAAAAGTCTTGTGGCCTTGTCATATGATGCACCCAATCCTAGATTACAGCCTCACCTGTGATCAGTTACTGATCAATCAGTTAGTGGGTGTGTATAAAAAGAACCCCAGCACACCAGACCTTCACATCAACTGCAACTTGACCTCTGACAACATGCCTAAGATCCACCCTGAGACCAAAGCGTTAATTATCAAGAGGCTGAAGACCAGATCCACTGCTGAGGTGGCTGACACCTTCAATGTGTCTCAGCATCAAGTTCAAAGAATAAGAAAAAGATCTGAAATGACTGGAAATGTTTTTGACAAGCCCAGGTCCGGCAGACCCCGCAAGACAACTGTTCGGGAGGACCGTTTGTTGATTCGAAAATCCAAGGCCAGCCCCTTTTCCACTGCAGCAGAGCTCCACCAGGCCTGGTCACCTCAAGTCCCTGTGTCAACCAGAACAGTTTGTAGAATTCTGTCTCGAAATGGCCTCCATGGTCGAATCAGTGCACAGAAACCAGCACTAAACAAAAGGCAATTAAAAAACCGTGTGGCATTTGCCAAGGCCCACAGCCTGCTAAAAGGATGGACACTGGAAAAGTGGCAGAAGGTGGATTTCTCAGATGAATCCTCGGTTGAATTACATCACAGCCACTGCAAATATTGCAGGAGACCTACTGGAGCCTGCATGGATCCAAGATTCACCCAGAAAACAGTTAAGTTTGGTGGCGGAAAAATCATGGTCTGGGGTTCCATCCAGTATGGGAGTGTGCGAGACATTTGCAGGGTGGAAGGCAATATCAATAACCTAAAATATCAAGAAGTATTAGCTACCTCTTACATTCCCAACCATAAAAGGCATCAAATTTTGCAGCAGGATGGTGCTCCATCGCATACTTCCATCTCTACATCAAAGTTTCTCAAGGTGAAGAAGATCAAGGTGCTCCAGGACTGGCCAGCCCAGTCACCAGACATGAACATCATTGAGCATGTCTGGGGTAGAATGAAAGAGGAAGCATGGAAGGCAAAACCAAAGAATCTTGATGAACTCTGGGAGGCATGTAAGACGCTTTCTTTGCTGTTCCTGATGACTACAAATTGTATGAATCATTGTTGAACCGCATGGATGCAGTCCTTCAAGCTCATGGAAGTCATACAAGATATTAAATATGGATCTCACAGCACCACTACTTAATTCACTGACGTTATGCAACATATTTTTGTATTTGAAGTAAATTATTTGTTCAATTTTCTGTAGGCGACAAAACTTTTGTCTTGCCAAAATCTGACCTTTCTGTGTTCATTAAATGATCAATCTTTCTTCAGTGAAGCAAATTTATTTTAGTATATTGAGCATAATTTGGGAGGGTTTTAGCTTTCATATGAGACATTTTTAAAACCAATCGATTAATTTAAAGTCAGGTTATAAGCTTTTGTTTCTACAAAATGGATAAGCGACAAGACTTTTATCAGGGACTGTATGTGTATATATATATATCTATCCATCTCTCTTTTATTTCTCTTTTTTTTTTTTTACTTTTTTGTCAGATAAGTTTTAGTTACAAACGTGGCAGTGAATTGTTATGGTGGGATTACTAGTCCAAAACTGTATTCTTGGTGCTAGCCCCAAATATTGACAGGGTTAAACTGGGAAGGACATGTGAGTATGCTAAACAAATATGCTGCCATTATCTAGTAGTAATGCAACAGCTGTAGACCTTATTACCCAATAGCAAAATCTCATTAGAGGTGTGTGTAGTGCACTGCACATTGAGATTATGTATGTTTTTTGACAGCAAGGTGAAAATAAGTAAAAGTACTGGCAGCAAGACAAAATCTAGCTCAGTTCATTTCTATCCATCTAATGAGCTGCACATGAGGGAATTATGGGAAAAAAAATACTCAGAGCCAAGGTGACAAAAGGTCAAACCAATTCCCCTGCTGTGGGTATGTTTATTTTCCACAAGAAAGACACATACATGCAACAATGTCATCACCATCCAATAAAGACTGATTAGGAATAAGAAGCCCTTTATAGTTGAACCAGTGACTATATATGTGTTAATATGAAGACACTGTTTACAAGAGAAAGTGTGAAATGGGCACTTGAAAATGCTAAAACAATCATGTGGTTTACAGGTCAGAGGAGCGAGGGGAGCAGCCAAACGCCACTCCGTGACTCCTCCCTCGGCTAAAGATGCACAGTGCTAAGTCACCACTCTATTCTGGTGATGTCTCCTACTGAAGCTATGACATTTTGTACACAGAAAAAGGCTATTTGTTGGATTTGCTCACAGGTTAACATGCACCTCTAGGAGAACATTACTGTACTTTTAAAGGACATGAACCCAAATTCAATTCATTCTCACACAAATGTAGCAAGACAGCATTTAGGAGCAAGTAGCACAGTTTGCAGTGGACATAGAAGATCTACACCGATCAGGTATAACAATGACCATCATCAAACACGTTCCTATAAAAGGATCAACATTAATCTACTGGTTTGAGCGACAAGGTGTGCTGGTCAAGTTATCTCCATGGGCTGCTGATTCACCACGGGTTCATCTTTGCTCTGCATTTGAGGATGTGGACCACTAAACATTTTGAGATGTTGAAAATCCTTTAGCCATACATTTCTTTTAAGTTATTATACACATATATAAAGTTATACTTGATCGGTGTGTGGAATATATAGAACTATGTAATGCCTGGACAAATATTTTGTCATTTGTAATGCAATATAAAACAAATATTGTATGTAACACATATTGATAAACAACAATGTTATGTTATAGTTCTTTTAAGCACAATCAGTCATAAAAGACATAAAAATATATGTTTTCTAATACATTGCATGGACATCCTCAGATCTCAACCTTTAGTTTAAAAACAGAGGTAGGCACCCCATAAGGAAAACATCCATTGTCATTGAAAAAAACAAAGATCTGCCATGTTGCTACACATAAGTAATGAAGAATATATATGTTTTGACAAAAGAGTAAATTGCATAAACACCATCATCTCTGACTTATTTGAGACAAACAAAAGTCCACAGAATCTGTACACACCTGAAAAGTCTAAAGGGCCGGCGTCACTCATGTTAGTTAAAACTGACAAATGGAAACGCAAAGATACTTGAGGCCGCAAGATTCCCTGAAACATTGGAAGCATTTACTGGTGTTGTCATGTTTTTGTAAAGGGCATTGGAATTGTGGAGTTCAGAGTCAAAAGATGTTTACAGGAGCATACCAAGAAATTTGAGTTTTGAGCAAAGTATTTTTTGTTTATTTATAGTGAAAGCATATGGGTTGTATGACAACTAGAATGCTTACGTCTAAACTAAAATATTTTACAAGTGATTATTGCTTAAAGTTAGTACACCCACAAGATGTCACAATTCAGTGTACACATCTCCAAACGCAGATAAAGGCAAAGGGCATCAATGGTAGATCATTCTGAAAGATATTGAATTTAAAAACAAAATTGTTTACAACAGAATATACAAAATTACTATGCATATTATAATAATGAAGTCCGCCTTACTGTGAACTTTTCTACCATACCCTAATTTATCAAAATGCACCAAGAAATATTTTTTCTTTCTTATCCTGGTATCATGTTCTTCATTCCCTTCTCTTTAAATAAACAAATACTGACAATTACCATGCTGGCCAAAAAATGAAATAGAATTTTGGGGTAACACTTGACAATAGATTTGATTATGAGAACCCACAACTCCACGAGGACAGCTGTACAATGCTTCACTCCTTGTATTATTAGACGCTCATAACATGTCATACATATTTCAACAGTCCCTGACCCTGACAAATGTCTCTTTGCCAGATTTGTATGTATTCATGTTAAAATGTGCCGGTCTATATCTGGGCCCCTAGAGTCATCTTCTGACATTAATATATCAATAGATTATATAAAAATAAATAAACTTACACCATTGACTCAAACTGAGCTTAAGTTTAAAGGTACATACCGTATAACACTGGAAATGTAGAATATATATAATTTTCAAAGCATTGCAAGCTAGTTATAAACACCAACCTAAAAAACCTGTTGTAAATACAATTAAAACATGAAATCAAACAGTTGCCTCAAAGTGCTATGGAAGACTGTGATTCACTCCATAATGTAGCTCACAGCTGGTTGGTGCCCACACAGTAGCTCTGCAAACTATAATTGATTGGATAAATTTATGTAGAATTATGCAGCTTAATCTTTTATCTCTGAGTGAAGAAAGCATTCTCCATCTTGGACCTTCAGGATGTCCTTAGCTCAAGGACATTAAATCTAAAAAGGGAAAATAGCAAGACTTGGTTTCAGCTAATAGAGTTGCAGTAATATTCAAATTGTATGCTGGTGGAAAGGAGCCAAGAGAGTTTACAAATGGCCCTAATAATAGCACTCAAGTAAGAGTCACTTTAACAAATAAGCTAGCTCTAGACCTGAATGCAATGACTTAAGAGGTATACTAAAAGTTGTTCTCAAACTGTATGCTGCCATAGGCCCATACTGATACCGTGTATGGTGAACCACTGGTGAACCTGGTTGATTTGTATATTTCCTGTTCCTAATTTGAGTCAGATTTGGTTGGGTGGTTTGTCATTTTTTTCATTTAAACTAAATTTTGCGCCTAGATTTTTCTGAATGACACATTTTATGCCCTAGTTTAAACATTGCGTAGTCCTGATTTAGCTACAATAAGACAGTTTTAAAAATACTTTTTTTGAAGGGCTTAAAAAACATTGTGGTTTCAGTTGGGGACACCTGTGTTGATCTTCTCTTCTCAATATTGCCACAGTCACATGTTACAGGGGCCTGTAATAGGTCGTGCCAGTGGCTGCTCAAACAGTGAGAACCATAATGTGGGCAGTACATTTGCAAAAGTTGGCATGAACATAGTACAGACCAAAACAAACTAGTTTAACCTTGGATTGCAACATATCTGTTTACTAACCACATCTTCCAACAAGCAACAAACTGCCCAGTTTGCAGCCTATAATAGGAATTCTCTCCAAAACTGACAACTCCACAAGGTTAAGCACAATATACAAATGCAATTGACAAAAATCCTTCATGTATCTATTTCATGCACTCCATAGGATTACTAAATAGAGCTGCTTATAAAATGGCATCATTGCCCAGAGCACTTTTGAAGCCAAAATCCATTTAATTGGATAAACAACAATATTTTACTAGAAGTGAATTTCCAAAAAAGGATAAATTTATTCATTTGACCTCAAAATCAGTGCTATATTTTTAGCCTTAAAACAGCAAATCCTTGAACATCGCTGTGTGGAAACATTAATGCGAATAACATTCATTTTGAGGCGTTAGCCATTTGACATCTTTCCACTCTTTCTACTTACACAGAAAGTCAGCACCGTCATCATCACTACAAAAGCAACGCGACAAGCAATTAACATCCACTGACCTCCAGCTGCCAACATTGGACCACGTCAGTACATTCTTACACCTTAAAATATGGTGTGAACTACATGCTCACAGGGGAAATCTCTGGTTACATGAATCAAAATATTACTCATAACCATATCATGTGGCTGCTCTTTTGCCACTTCCACAGTCTGAGTTTGTGGGCGGCATGTTGGACCATCATGCAATGCACTCTGGCATGAACGGTGAATCAGCAAAGCAGTTGTAGCCGCTTATCAGTCCTTTAAGTTGTCTTCGCCAACCCCCTGCGCTGCCAGCTCAGTGAGGACATTGTCGAGATAGTTGGGGTCTGGGTAGCCATGGCCCGTCAAGTTGGAGCCAAATTCAGTTTTGTGGTGAATCTCGTTCCACACCACAGTGTCCGACTCCCCCGTGGTGCTGGATGTCCCAATGGTGAAGATAAGGCGGCGGTCCCAGGCCATGATCAGCAGCTTCAGAACCTAAGTTTAAGGTTATAGCAGATATGGTTTTAACTATAAACCGATCAAGCATAACATAATTATTACAAAATATTTGTATATAATTTATTGGAGAATTTCCTGGAATTTCTGACAGAAAAGTAACAGAAAATGCCATGCATCCCAGTTGCATTTGGGATGAAATATTAAGCAATAGAACAACCAAAACTGCAAGTGAACACAATAAGTGTATATTTTATGTACAAAAGTTGAAATAAAAAAAACACCTGCTCACCTTCCTGCCTTTGTCATTGTCAGGGAGGTAGCAATGTCGTGGAAAACCTCTTGCACTGAACTTCTTTCCAGGGTTGGGATGTTCACTGGTCTGAAAACCATAAAATATAAGACATAGATAATATGTCCAGACACAAAAGGACAGAACTAAGAACAGAAAAAATGAGAAAATTCTATCAGGGTACATAATAAAAGCTACAAAACAAGTGCTTCACATTGATGAGATTTAAAAAAAAAAAAAAAAAAGGTGACTTTCTGGTGCCATGTTATTTAACATTTGCATAAAACAACAAAATATTACATTAGACAAATTTTATGAATTTAAGTATTTCAAGGATTTGGGGTATTTGTGGGAACGCTTCTCTCATCTCCCTTTCTCTTTTCGTGCACTGATTCAGACCCATTGGAGCATACATAAACAAATCCAGCCTCCCCCCTGGACTAAACAAACAGTGTTTTAAAAAATACATTAAACTTTTTTGATAAATTGATTCAAATATCATGGTTATGATTCTCTTCACACTAAAGGAATATCTGTTATCTTTGAATTCAAAGTGAGTGAGCGTTGGGTGTGAAATACTGCATTGTACTCTGCTGACCTGACCTGTCCGATGACCTCCAGTATCATGGTTTTCCCAGGGGACACTAATCCTGCTGGTTTGGTGGGAAAAGGTCAGTTTATTGACTCTATTAAAGCTGGTCTCTGCAGTCAGGATGAAATATGCCGCCCACTTCTCCTGCACAACCTTAACAAATCAACCCGCAACCCAACACTAAAGAAGCAAATGACCTTCATATACAAGCTATAAATCTACATTAATTCCATAATTTAACAAATGCATGTTTCTGTGCTACGATTTATAACGGCACCTCTCAATTTGTGTGATTATGAGAACCAATGTTTCTCCTCATCATTTTACTGAGGCTATTTTTCATTATTCTACCATGACATGGGTAGATATGGCAAGTTATGAATAATTATGAATAGTGTATACATTAATATTTAGTTTAAGTAGTATGATATGTATTTACTTCTGCTGTTTATTAATTTCAAATGATCATTAATGTCATGAATTCATGAACATTCATAATTGCATTGGTTTAAGAGAAATAGACTTAGAAAGGGAAAACCTCTGACCTGGATGCCAGCAGGAATGTCATAGACGATGCGAATGGTTTTGGAGTCAGGGTACCCAGGAAGGCAGTGGGGGATCACATGGTACTCCATCTTCCCGGGCGGCTGTGTTCCTGTTTTTTCCCCATAAATGGTTTTACATGTGGGGCACTGCAGACTGCCATCCTGGATAAAGACAATACAGATAACAATACAGGTAAATGATCCTCAGTTCAATAGTAGAACTGTGCATCCATCTTAAAACAAGCCAATGCGAAAATTGCACTTTATTACCCATTACTGAAATTACATTGTTGGTCCTAAATGAGGACGCTCATACTGAAATCTGACAATGCCATTTAAGTTTCTAAAATGTATTTGCAACTTCGGTCATTATTTCTCAAATCTTGTATGCAAAGTACTGTTGCTTGCAGTGACATCACACCAATGTCTGGCTGCCGGGCCTGTACCCACCTTATTGCCATTGTTGTACATGGCCACCAGGCACAGCAGATGGTACATGTGACCACACTTGCCAAGTTTGCCCACCAGCTCTGGCTTGACGCCTCTGTGCTGCAGGACGCCCTCATATCCTGACGCCATGGACAGCCTCTCCATACAGATGGTACAGTCCTGGAATAACCAACCAAAATACTTGAGCTGCCATTGGGTCTGACAGTGTGCGTTTATGACACTTTCACACTTTGTTAGGATGTCAAACTGTGACAGACTGTGTCCCTTCCATGGGCACATTTTTCTCTGGTACTTACTTCATCTGGTGCGACTTTAATCTTGTCTGTGTATCTTCTCACAACATCCTCAGGATTTTTTCCTACAGGAGAATTAAAACAAAAGATGAACATCGGAGACATACAGCTTGGAGAAGTAAGGTGGGTAATAATGTCACTAGGGTTGGATATTTGCTGTTTGCTGTCCTGTCACTGTTGAAGTTTTGTTAGTAAAAAAGACATCACAAAATCATGTTTGTATATAGATTTTGAATTTGATTACTATAAACACATGTAGTGTGGCAATAATACACAAGTTAAGCTTTTCAGTTATTACAATTCCTCACTGCTGTAACAATGTCAAGATCAAATTTGTCGCAACATTTTGCCCTACTTGGAATATACCATAAATAAGACATAGCCCAGACACACCACAGAGTGAATACGTCTGTCTTTTAAAATGAATTTTGATGGATGACTAAGTTTCCTTCAGTTGTTGTAACAAGGGAGTGACTACATCTTGCTTTTTTAACTGAAACACAGTATAGATTTCTGTCACTTCAGTGAGGTCACCTTCAAACTGACACATAGCAAGCAGCCATCCAAGCACTCCATGTTAATCCCAGTGAGCACGGCTGAGAGCACCCCTGGCTTAAACTGTTAATACGCTTACACACAACCTCTATTACCCCTTTGTTTGTTCATTTGGGCAAACGCCAGCGGTCGAGGGGGCAAACCAAGGCAGAAAATTGTCAGGTGTAAAGGAGAGGAAGACAAGAGAGTCGTGTGTGAACTGCCACTAGTATTTGATGTCTTCATTAGTCAGATCACAGCTTTGACCTTTTAAATTAGTCAGAGTCAAGTTCACTGCACAAGAGAATACCACATCTCCAGTCAAGCATTAATTCAACACTGTTTTTCTAATTGGCATATCACATAACATTATGACCCCTAAAATGAAAATTAAACAAATTACTATTATAGCATCTTGAGACATGTTGGGTAGCAAGAAAATTATTACCTTATATAGGACTTTTCTAGAACCTCAATGTTACCTTAAACTTTGGTGGATAATTCAAAGTATAGAAGTATATAATTACTGAATTTGACCAAGTTTTTCCAGGCAAACTGGAATGCCTGGATCAGAATATTATATTTATTTATAATTTATCATAATAAATGCACCACGACTAGTGTCTCTGGTCTTCAGTGATCATTGTCTAGGATCAAAGACACTCAAGAAAAGGCTGGAGGCAGGTGATGCAATAGGGACAGAAGAGTTGGCTGTTGGAAGAAATCCAAGCAGACCAAATACAATTGAGAAAAGTGAATAAGCTGCTGGCTCTAATGGTAAGTGAAAATGCAGTTTACGGCAGTTTTAGCACATAAGCAAATGTAGTAGATGGGGTCATAATGGTAAGTTTAATTTGTGTTTTTTTTTCTAAAAATAAATAAATAAAATAATAATAATAATGAAACAAAACCCCACAATGATCTTCTTGACGCACCCCCCAGGTATATCCGTGTGCAGAGTAGAGCAAACGTCTACACGGAGGATGAGGAAAAACAAGCTCTGTGCAAGCAAATAAACCGTACAGCTTCAGCGATCAATTAGGACAAAGGCTCCCGGGAGAGGCCAGGGTTTCCACAGCTCGAACTGACCAGCACTTATTTAAGTAGACGGACGTCCGACTGGCCCCTAGATCCACTCTGAGACACTGGTACAACTATCCCCTGTTAATTACTGTGCCTGCAAATGCCCCCATCAATCAGACTAAAGAGTAACACCACTTACTTTTTATGGAGGTCTGAAATCTATGGCTATTATAGTATTCACAGTAAATGGAGAGGATTAAAAATATAACAGTGAAAACACAAGCAACAGTGTTTATGTTGCCATCTAGTATGATGCCATAAATTTGCCAATTGCCAATTGTACTAGGAAAATTTTATTAATCAGCAGAAACTACATTCATATCACAGTTAAGTGATAAGTTAGTTATTTGTCCAGACAGTAGCAACTCTAGACAGTATTACCAAGATAAGTCTAGATGTCAGATATCATACAGCTTACTAATCGGATATTAAATGTGTAGCTTTATCACCCAATTCTCAGATGGAGCAAAAGCATATTTCTTTTGGTTAGCAAGACAAAGTCTACAAACTGTCAGTGGTCGGCCCATTCTTCGCTCCAGTGAATTTCATATTTTTCACTTTACACTCTAAAAATACAGACTCTCGACATTTGCGCTCCATTGCTCCCACTGTCCTTCCTACCTCTCCTCAGGTGCTTCTTTTTGGTTTTGCGCCGCATGCCGTTGATCCCTGGGACAGGCTTTAGGTCGCTCTTGTTGATGGGGGGCGGGTGCAGGATGGGCTTGGGGGCTCTCGTCAGACAAACGGGTAAACCTGCAGCGCACATCAGGATACCTGTCATACCTGACGCATGTGAACAGCAGCAGCCACATCACACCAACAAACGAACAACACACAGGAGAGTGGAGAAAGCAATAAATACAGCGTGCTCGTCAAGGCAAGTCAATAAGAGTAAGAATAGGTATTATTAGACATGAGACAGGTATGGGTTCTGTTTGGCTGTGCACATGAAAAGTTTTTACTCCACAATCTTCTCTTTTGAGGTAAATTTTATTATGGTGTTTTTATTTGTTTGTGCTTTTAATGGCTTTCCTATTTTGTAAAGAACTTTGAACTACTGTACAAATTCTGCTCAACACACTTGCTTAGGAATGGGATTAAAAGCCACACCACCGTTTCCAAAAATTTAACCATGGCATGCCAGTATTGGGCATCAATTCCAAAATTATGTAAATACATTTTTTGTAAAATGCTATGCTTGCACTAGTGTACTTATTTTGCAATTTCATGCACAAATTTAGACAACTGAAACATTGATCCATTGCTTTACTTTGACCCAGACCAACTCATGCCTTGACATAATATTTTTGGGATGCTACAAGTCAAACTGTACCTGCGAGTGCTGGATGTACTGGTCCGGATCCGGTGAGATTCTTCACTGGGAGAGCAGGAACACTAGGTATAAAAAAACAACAAAAACACACACATATCTTCCATTAACAAATATGAAAACACTTAATCTCAGGGGAGCTAATGCCTTCTTCGCACCTTGTAAACAGCACAGAGAGGTCTTGGGTTGTGATTGCCATTAAAGTGAGGGAGAGAGGAGCATGTTGTTCCCTCTATGTGATATAAAACAGAGGTGATAAAATGTCACATGCGTTTGGCTATGGAGACATGGACGACCACGATGGGATGAGACAGTCTGAGTCATGGACAAAGCAGAGCAGCTAAAACTGATTCGGGCTGACATTTGGGGAGGATGGAGTTCACTGCATACACACAGCATGATTTCAATACAAGAGGTGTTTAGAAGTAGCTTTTTAACAGTTGTCACCCTAATAATCTGGAGAAATGGTGATTGTGAAAAGAAAATCTTTGTTGCTAAATTAATATTTTAATCAAATTTTGTAGATTGGACACATGCACTCTTTATTTTCATATGTTTGAATGCCTAGTGGGTATTGAGACAGCACTATACAAGGTTCAGCAGTGCCACCACAAATAATCAAAGCTACTGCATTTACTCAAGCAATCAAGATTAAAAAAAAAGTATAATTTGTGTACCGGTATTGCACCCTGATATAAGCAATGTACTAAATCCAAATTCAAAGTAGTATATATAAAACAGAAATATAGTGCTGTTTTCACACTTAAGTTCATGTTGCTGACCATTTTTATTAGATTAATTCATAAATTGTAATTATATACAGGCAAGGTAACAAAGGCCACAGAATAATGAGGTGTTTCCTAGCCCGCATTTACTGATGTTAATAACCGCAGAAGCACATAAATATGAGATGTTGAACTGCGCGGTGGCTCAGGTCATTTGCCTGCAGCGTTTCACAAATCTGCATCAAGAGAGCGCTTTGATATTAGCAGAGCTCTGTTCCTGTGCCAGAGTGCAATAACAAAAAGGATGTGAGGCCCGAGCGAGGCTGTCCAATCTCATCTCTGTGCTGGGGAGTAAACGCGCATCGTTTCGCACACCATTGGTCCGGATACAAGGAGAGAAGATCACACCTATTCTGTGCATGGACCACAATAAAGGACAAATAAAAAACAGCTCTTACATGAAATGAATGCAGGTTTACAGGACTATAAAGGGCTCTACTTTGATTCAAGTAGAGATGATATTGGCTGATTTCACACCTTCAGTCAGAGCGACAGAGAGACCGACAAAAACAGGCTCGACTCAGTACCTGAACACACTGAATGTCATTGAAGAACACAACTGAGAAAGAGAAGCAGCTGGGCTCCTCATCATCCAAAATAAAAGGATAGGCACACTGATCTCTGAAAAGTGATGCCTAAAAATTAAGTTCTCTGCAGCAAAAATTCCATAATGTGGCATGATTGCGATCTGTCATTTTTAGTCTGGCCAAAGATTTTTGGAGGTATAGTTTTTTTTTAACCAATGCCAGTTTCCAAAAAAACAAAGGCATTTTTACAGCGTGTGACTCAAAACAGAATAAAATTAACCTCAAAAACAAAGGCATAAAGTACTGAGGATCTTATGCTCATGTGTAAGGAAACCCAATTAAAAATGCCTTTTCATCTTTACACTGGTTGTGATCAGCTCAACTGCACTGCATAATAAATATGCAAGGTTGATGAAACGGCTGCACACAAGCACAAAAAAAGCCCAAGCCAGCAGTAAAAAAACTTATGAACATTAACAAGACCACTGTAAAACAGTCCCACAACAGGACAATACAACTGCCTCTGTACTTCATCTGTCATGAGTCATCAGAAGTACAGCACCGTTATTGTGTACACTTCAGTTCTGAGATATCTACCTTCAGCACAGTGGACTCAGTCCCCTCTCCAAAATTAATGTTGAATGAAGGACAGAACTTATGTTATATGTACAGTGTGAGTCTCTCTTAGCCTTTTACTGTTCTTTCTTAGTCCTGGTGTTAACATCAAGATAGCTTTTTGTGATACTTGTGAGTTCACAATCCACCTCGAGAGACTCCTTCTGTAAGGTAAAGCATGCAGGCAAACCAATCACAGATCAGCACTGAGGTTTGTGTGGAAGTCAAAGGTCAAGTGCCCAAACAAACCAAAACAAACATGGCAACGCCAACAGATGTTCTTCAACCTATATTTGCCACAAAAAAAAAAAGACTTTTTTTTTGTGATTCAAGAGAAATGGATTCAACAAATGTTTTTCGGCTTATTCTGCTGTGATACTTCAATCAATCAGATTCAAATAATCACACTCCTCATTTTCTGATTGCTTTCAACAAGAGCCATCCCAGACTGACAGAACTCAATTCAGAGTGCTACACGCATCAGTCCGGCGTGAACCAGGTTAAGTCTTATCCTTATTTTGTCCAAGAATATGCATACCCCAAAGCAATACATCTTTATGGAGTCAAGAAAAGTTGCATCGTGTACTTAATGTGAACTACTGAAAGGCAAACATTTTCTAAGAATCCCAGAATACATTACATCTTCTCCTACTACCACTGAACCAAGTCTCCTCTGTGACTGGCCACCGGTTGCCCACTGAGAATTCACAAGCCTATCTAGTTGATTTAGGAAAAAGGGCACATGGAGTTGCCATGCCCACACAACAAAAATAACCAGTTGGCCTCTTTTAATATGTATTCACAAAAACTCAGACATAAAAAGTGACTTGTGTCTTTCACTTCAGATTAAATATGATTAATGACATAAAATCACTTTCCACTAAAATATATTGTGAAAGAACATCTAATCCTACAGACATAAAAGTGAAAAGGTTCAAACAAATATTCCTGCAATAATATGTAACTGATAATAAACTCAGATTAACATAAGTGTTAGTTTAACAGTTTAGCGTCATGATAATGGAATATTATATATATAAAATTTATGATTTTTATAATAGGCTAGAGTAAACACATTTGTGAACTGTATTTAGTTCATAAACACAATACAGATGAAATTAAGACTCATTTCCTGTTATTCCCTAGTCTTACTCAACCTAATCACTCCCAAATTAAGTTTCTAGAGCACTTCTAGTACAAAAATGCTGATGCCAAAGTAATATGTAATCATGCGCTGATTACGCAGCATGAAGATGACGGGAGAGGATTGAGGGAGAGCCCATTGCAAGTATTTAATTACACTGATGCGAGTAGTGGGAGGCAAGTCCAGCCCACAGAAACACAAACACTGTGCCACTACTTGAAATGCCCCAATAAGCAATAAGCAGTAGTACCAAAAATGCCCATAAATTTGAGTCTAGTCCCACTTGAGATCCTTTATTCACTCATTCAAGCAGTATTACTCTATATTATTCATATATATTATATTAATTTGAACAAGAACAAAGTATCAGATAATTATACTTTTTGCTTGCATAGCATTGTTTTGCCTTGTACTTAAAAGCAATGTCCATCCAATTACATTAGATACACATCCTTATATTATCAGGAGCTATATATATGGTCCAAAATCCTATAGAAGTAGTGGCCCTGAAACTGATCAAATCTGTATACAATTGTTTCTAGATTTACAAGATACAGATCCATGCCACTTTTTTTTTTGTCTTGTTTTCATGGTCCATTGTGGATAATTTTACAAGTGCCAGTGAGGTTGACAAAAATACAGAAACCTAAAATGCATTGCACATGTGACAGATGTTCACAGAAAAAGAGAGGAAGTGGTTAGCATGAGCCTGAGAAACAAATCATGTGAAATTTACCTGTCATCATCAATTTGAGGTGTTGTGTTAGCATTCACAGCTAAAGAACTATATATCTGACGGCTTAAAAGGCACATGTAAGCAGTGCTCCTGAACTGGACTGTTTGAATCTGGATGCAACTCGGCACTATCTATAAAACATTCAAAATCCATAGTGACAGCGGTATTAAGTTGACAGAACTCAGTGAAGGAAACATAATGTGTTGACACAAACAGCAGACTTTACCAGTCTAAATTTTCATCAGGCAAAATAAAAATGATTTAGTAGGCAGAACACAACCTCCTCCATTACACACACCAAAGCATATTGTTCTTTAACGTCAGAAGATCAATATATAAGCTTTAACCTTTGACCTCTCTAAAATGGGGATCTTCTAACTTGCATTGCCTACACGAAGCGTAATCACAGAAAAAAATCTTATGCTTCTTTTATAAACAATGGTCAACACCTTCCCTGTACCTGTAGTGTGTTTAGGCGTGTGAAAAGTAAATCAGAAGATTGAAGTGATGTGTGGGTTCACCCTGTCATCTCTTGCACTGTTTGTGGGAATGTGCATTTAACAACTGAGCCTGTATGATTGTGTGTTTGTGCGCGTGTGTTTGTGTGTATGTTCATGTCCCACAGGGTGCATGTTAACCACACTCATCCTGTACATCGAGCCACCCGCCTGGGAACCTACGCTGCACCCGTCCTCTTCCTCTTGGCTGCTCAAACTTTCTCACATTTGAACCACCTCACTTCAAAACACTATAAATGATTGTCACTCTAAAAATATGCAACTCTAGAACAGTGAAAATAGTGGGTTATACATTATGATGACACAAATAATCACTCTTAAGATATTTATTGATCTGTACAGTATACAATTTTTTGTTGATTTGGTCTCTTGTTTGTTACACGTGATGTATGCATCTCCACTGATCACAGTCATCTTACTGTGAGTCCTGGTTTTGCAGGAACAATAATTTTGAAATGTGTGCAGTTCAAACTGTTAAACTCTAGTTACATTCCCGCCTACCCAGGGCAAGTCTACAATAGAAAGCTGAAGATGTGAAAATGTGTTTATAAAAAGAAACTACTCCCTTCCCTTCCTTTTCCCTTTCTTGTACTTAAAGTTTTAAAAATAGCAATAACCATGCAGCCAAGGACGCAGATTCTGCCAGAGCACTTTGGCAGTACCCCAGCTCTCCCTATAGAGAAGGTTATGGGGGTTGCTGTTTACCAATAAATCCTGCATATCGCCACAGATATTCTCAACGTGTGAAACAAGGTTAGGCCTAGTCACAATGAGGTGATCAGAAAAGGGCCACAGCAAGACTTTGTGAGGGACTATTATTCAAACTTGCATTAAGTGTGTCTTCCCCCATGAGCGACAGACCTAAATCAAATTGGATCAGAAGAGTTTATTTTGGTAAAGAAAGCAGGATAGGGACTGGAGCGTTGGTTATAAAGGCTGGGCTCTATATTTTTTTTTTTATACTTTGTTCATTTCGGCGAATTGCTGTGAGGTCAGAGCGCTCTGCTGAAGCTCCCATTTTTCCTTGATCCATTATTCATCCTTCCCCAGTGGAGCTGCGCCTCTATGGTAAATGGTTTCCACAGCTACACTAGAGCCGCCTTCCCAGTGAC
Source organism: Boleophthalmus pectinirostris (assembly GCF_026225935.1). Taxonomy (NCBI): domain Eukaryota; kingdom Metazoa; phylum Chordata; class Actinopteri; order Gobiiformes; family Gobiidae; genus Boleophthalmus; species Boleophthalmus pectinirostris. Next base: position 15,706,629 of record NW_026571353.1, read on the forward strand.
CATGCACACATCATGAAACAAATATGCACTTCTTAGTTGTGATGGTCCATACTGTACATATGAGACTTGCACATCCCATGACACAGCAGCAGAAGCACACAGTGTGATAGTAACAAATGAGTTCAAAGCAGGAGCCGAGTGAATGATCCAGTGGAGCTGCAGTATTTCACGCCTATTGGGGCCAACATAAGCTCATTATGGAGCGGTAACCATGGCGCACACACACAAATGAGAGACAAACTAGTCCTCTGAACTGTCAACACAAGAGAAATAAGTAGCAGTTTACTAAACATAATCACAAATACACCGATAAGAACATTTTTAAGTGTCTCAGCATGAGGTCTCTTTTGAATTAGTTAATTCTGAAAAAGCTATTAGACTCCACCCTCTCTTTGGAACAAAACCTTATTTGATGTGCTATGTTTGTATACTTTGATTAACCAATTACTGCTTGAAAACAAAAGTCCTTAAGATATAAGTGAGTGAAATGTCACAAAAGCCATATCACTATTTTTTAGAGAGTTTACCTTCACCGGTATTGGTTAAATCCTGTCACCCAAGAACTTAGCCTGTTAAATCCAGACTGATATCCTGCTGTTTTACAGTCTGGTCACAGCTTCCAAACTCAAACAGAGCTGTGCAATCAAGTTCTGTCATTGATCATGTATCATTTAGAGCTGGGCTGGGCAATTATTTTTTTCCCCAAGAGCCATACTAAAATTGCATGGCATGTGGCTCATAAGTGATGAATAATGCTGATGAGTACATTTCTGTAAAATATACACTACTTTAATCTATTAATATGCTATCATGAACAAAATCTTGCTTAAAACAGGCCGAGGGCTAGATGCAAGCTACAGGCTATGTGCTGCAAAACTCACAGATTTGATTTAACAGCATTTAGTGCTTCATTGATTCAGGAGTATGTCATTTTTAAGATTCTATATATTTTTTATTTTTGTTCTGATACAGCCTTGACAATCAAAAAAAAAATCTTTCTCCCTCAGTGGCAACATACTAAACTGATGCATTATTGAGTCATGTACCGGATGTTCCTCTTACCCTGGGGGGATGGCTCCTCTGGCTGTACCCATGGAAATCCGCTGGGTGCCGGGCCGGTTGAGATTGTTCTGCCCATTGATGGTGAGTGCATGGTGGCCGTGTGAGGAGAGCGAGGGCATCGCAGGGGAGCAGGGGAAGTTGGCTTTGGACAGCGGCACTTGCACCTGTTCAGCTTTGGCTTGTCCTCCCCCCACACTAATGTTATTGTCATTTGTGCCTGAGGAGTTGGATGTTGGTGACCAGAGAGAAGTCCCAGCGAATGTGTTGCTTTGTCTCACTGTTGTTAACGTCCCGGTAGCGCCTGCGTTGCCCCCTTGCCCATACAGTTTTCGTCTTTGAGAAGCGAGGATTGCATTAGAAGCTGCTCGTGTACTGTTAACCAGAATACACTGTTGACATGAACAGGGCTGACCGGAGCTTGCACCCACGGGCCAGGATTGAGATTTGGGTATAGAGCCCATGATGAGAGGGTATGCCAAATCCATGCGTCTGCGAAGCCTGCGTTTGCGTTGGCTCTGGCGGTTGGTTTGAGCCATGCTGTTGAAGTCGATGAGGTAGCAGAAGCCCAGAGAGGTGAGGTCCAGCCAGGGGTGCTGCTTCTCATAGGCGTTTTGGATGGTGACACAGATCTCCATGTCGTATGGCGTCCATGAACCATTGTCATTCTCCCATTCCCACACTACACCTTTCCCTGGAGCTGACGAAGGCTCATAGAAGTTCCTCTGCACTGGTCTCATTGTGCCTAGAAGAATAGACAAAACAAATGTCAGTATAACCACAATAGTTAGCAAACTATCAGCTTATCAACCACCAGGGCGTGATATTATGTATTTTTATAATTAATCCCATCAATGTCTGGGAAGTTCCATAAGTTTATCAAACCACACGCCCCATATTTCTTAAGAAACAAATACAAAAAGAGGAATCGTTCTCAATTTAGAAAGAAACTTCAGTGATTCCAGAGCCATCCCAGTACCCAACAGTGCATACCATACCTGCACATTAGCAATTAGATTTATCATTACTTGACATTTGTGGCACTAATTAAAACGTGTAATAAATGACTAAAAATCTTCTTCAACAGATGCATCACCAGTGACAGCGCAGAGCCACAAGGCGCTTCTTTAGTCACGATCATTAAGAAGAAGGTTGACACAGCAACTTGACCGACAGCAGGAGGCAACACCCACCATCTGCCCTGGGACACACACAGCAGTGCATTAGAACTGCCACTCTACATTGTACATTAGTGTAGGGATTCGGATAACACAATGAAAAATAAATAAAAGTAACTTTTACTAAAGTTATGGAAGTTTATTTCCATTTTAACATTTTGACATTTGTTAATCTCTCAATGCCTATTTCCCAGTTTAATATGATCAGTAGGAGTTGAAGTCAAATATAGAAAATAGGGTATCATCAGTAAATATTTAGAAAAAATTAGCAGTGCATTAGTAGAAAGTACTAAACAATCATTTTGTCAGATATAAGAATTGACTTGTTTTTAATGTGTGCCTTGTCTTCTGTGAAGCACCTTAGCTGATGTCAGGGCTGTGATGGAGTTCTTCAGTAATATTGTTTAGTCAGTTCTTTTACTACATTAAATTGCAGCAGGAAGAAGAGTGGCATGCTGTCAGTAACATTGTGCCTCTGGTTGATGGCTCTTCAGCTCCTTCCTCCATTATAACACAATTACATAGTCACATGGGAAATCAGGACACCTTTGCCAATCCATCTCTGCAGCACACGTCAGCAGCTGAGTTCTGGCACTACAGTGAGGACAGAAACAGCCCCAGTCCCCTTCAACGGCTAATTTAACGTGCAAATGCTCAGTTCCCCTGGCAGGGAGGACCACAATGATAATGGAGGGAGTGGGTGAGGAGGGGCGATGTGTGAACCCCTCATCTCTCTGTGGTGCTACTCTGGACTAGGAAATGCATCAGCAGAAACAGTGACCTTGAGTCCATACTGCTAAAGGACCAAGTTAATTTCATTTGGAGTGTGCTCAGTTGGCCAGTTCCTTCAGTCACATGACCTTAGCCACTTGTGTAGATTTCATCCATCATGAACTGATCAAATTATATAATCATCATAAAAGCAATATTCTCATAGAAAATACATGCTTTGTTGTATTATTGTCTATTATGATAATCAATTTGACAGAAGTGTAAAAATGTACAAAACAAGAATTCATTATTCTTTCAGCCTCCAGGCACAAACGTCACCACAGTCACATTTGATCATAATTATCGTGCAGGATAGATTTTGAAAGAGACATACATCTACATTTTGTTAATGTATTTATTCTTCAAATTGTAATTTTTAATCTTTTTGTTCCAGAATTATGCTTAAAATGCACAAGACAGATGCCAAACTTTTCTCACCATTTCCTGAGGGATGCATTAGGTCTAATACTTTGCACTGAGTACAATCAATAGAGGGACAGTTTCAACTGAAACTTTTAAATGCGCTTCATAAATATTACAACATATGTGGAGATGTTATATTATAAGACACAAATTCAAACACAGTAACACTGATGATTACCCCCTTAAAAGATAAAAAAGAAATTACAGGTACCAACATACAACATTGCCACTAGTATTACACACAAAGAGGGTTTGACTCAAATGCTAAGCTGAAGATGCAGACTATTTTGATAACACTTTTGCATGGTAAACTAATAACAAAGAGGGCAATGGTATGCAAAAGGAAGTTACCTTTGTTTTGTTTTGGGTTTTTTTACTACCCTCCAAGTATGCTTCCTTCCTTTATTTATTGGAATATTCATCATTGTCAACTTGCAAAGGCAGGCAATAGCCCACCTATAAAACGATCTACCACACCCTGGTTCTATGCAATGCTTTCTTTTAAAATATAAAAATCTCTAAAAATGTCAGTTTTTATATTTTCAAATGTCAATAATGGTTTGTGTTTCCTGATTGATTTCATCTGAGCACATTTACTTTTGCATCCCAGGACAATGAAGCTCAAACTGAATGAAGGGTAGTATTGTTGATCAGACTACAGTCATTTACTCCATTGACTTTCAATTCACTGTAGTTCACCGTTTGAGAAATTCACCAGCAGACCTTATGGCCATTTGTGCTCATTCCGAACAGGAAACAGAGTTAGCACTTCCTAGTTGACCCAGTGCATGTTTGGCAACCATCTTTCCTGCCCATCCTGCCGTCATGTCCTCCAGTTGTCCTTGGCTGACACTGCAGTGGTTTCCCTTTTGGTCAGCTGTTCTCCTGTGATGTATTAGATCTACATCAGGCATCTCAAGTGGGACACTGACCCACATGACGTATGAGGCCAGGTGAGTTCAGGGAGGCATCCTGCAGACTGTACTGTATGTCAGATGTCAATGTTACCAAGGGGTGTTTTAAATAGTTTGAGTAAATGGCTCCTATAGGACCTTTAACAAAATTAGATCACAAAACAATGTCAGTAGTGGGGCTTCTAGATTAATTGCAATCAAATCTAAAATTTTATATTACTAGCAAATTGCAAGTTCTGCCATTATTTAGGCAAGACTTGATTTCTCTGCAAGCATATACTCTCACAACCTGTTAACCCTGTAGTTTAGACTTCTACAGGCATAGGATTTGTTCAGCATTTCATAATTCAGTCTTTACTCTTGTGTTTTTCTCCTGGACATGCTAAAAATGTGCTCTCTCTCTGAACAGAATTCTATAAAATACAATGTGCAAATCTAATCGTAATCACAATGCTTGTCATAAAAAAGAAAAAGAGTGACCTGAATAAAAAAGCATAATGTGAACGAAAAGACTAATGCGTGAGGACTAAAATGCTGTAACTGCAATATAACTGCTGTTTTGTCAGAGCAAGAGAAACATTGTTATGTAGACTATCCCAGGGGCCCAGGAGGAGGATTTCCACTACTGAGCAGAAACACTAGAGGTTCATTCCTCCAACACACTCTGCCACCTCCATTCTCTTTTAGCTCTCTCAATTGTTTATCTTTCTCTTCCCATCTTTTGCTCTTCTCTGTCTTCCTCACTCCATCATCTATCTCCATCTCTCCCCCTTCATCTTTCTCTTACCTCCCCTCTATCATTGTCCCTCTTTTCCTTCATTTCTGTGTCCAAGAAAGTGACACTGTAGAAAACACGGGGAATCAGGGGGACAATGCCAGCTTGAACGCGTGAGTTTTAAAAGTGATCTGAAGTGCTGCAGTGAGTCCGAGTTCCTGATGGACTGTGGGAGTGAGGCGGTGGTGAAGGCTCGGTCCCCCCTAGGTCCAGTGCTTTGTCTGATGAGGGAGTGAGGAGTTTGGTGTCGGCTGATCTGAGGCAGCGGGTGAAACAGTGCTGATGGAGGTGGTTGGTGAGATATGGACAGGTCAGGTTATGGAGGGACTTGTAGGTGATGAGGAGGACCTTGTATTGAATGTGGTATTGTATGGGGAGCCAGTGGAGTTGCTTGAGGACAGGAGTGATATGGTCTCTGGAGCAGGTGTGGGTGAGGAGGCGGCCATTTTCTGGATATATTGCAGTTTTTGGAGGTGGGTGGAGGGGAGACCGTACAGAAGAGGCTATTGCAATAGTCAAGTCTGGAGGAGATAAAGGATTTCTGTGGTTGGTTTAGAGAGGGAGGGGCGGAGACGGGCAATGTTGCGAAGATGAAAAAAAGGGGTTTTAGTGATGTGGCTGATGTGGGCTCTGAATGAGAGGGTAGGGTCCATGATGATGCCAAGGCTGCGTAGAGAGGGAGAGGGGGTAACAGTGCGACCATTGATGAAGAGGGAGATGTTTGGAGCAGAAGGGAGGAGAGCTTTGAGTCCGGTGATGAGCAGTTCTGTTTTATTGCTGTTAAGTTTGAGGAAGTTGTAGTCCATCCAGGTTTTAATGTCAGACATGTAGTTTGTAATGGTGGAGAGAATGACTGGGGTAATCGACTTGGTGGAGATGTAAACCTGAGTGTCATCCTCATAACAGTGGAAATGGAGTCCATGGTGACAGATGATGTGGCCGAGGGGAAGCATGTAAATGATGAAAAGGAGGGGGCTGAGCAGTGAACCTTGGGAAACACCAGTGGTGACAGGAGAGAAGTTAGATTCTGAGTCATTTATGGAGACGTAGTGGTGATGGTCAGAGAGGTAGGAGGAGAATCAGGAGAGTGCAGTGCCGGAGATGCCAATGTACTGTAGACTGTGTAGGAGGATGGTGTGGTCGATGGTGTCAAATGCTGCGCAGAGATCAAGGAAAAGGAGAATGGAGAGAGAACCAGTGTCTGCGGCGAGGAGGTGGTCATTGGAGACTTTTAGGAGGGCTGTTTCAGTGTTGTGATGGGGGTGGAAACCAGATTGAAATGTTTGAAGCTGGAAGTTGAGGAGTTGGGTTCTATTTTTTTGGAGAGGAAGATTGGAGATGGGTCTGAAGTTGTCCAGGTTGTCAGGCTGCAGGCCGGGTTTTTTCAGAAGGGGTGTAATTGTGGCTAGTTGAGTGCATAACGGACAGTGCCAGAGCTGAGGGAGGTATTTAGAGCTCTCTAGCTTTCAGGAGAGGCGACAGGAGAGGGTCCAGATGGCAGGTTGTGAGTTTCATGGTGGAGAAGAGTTTGATAGTGTCGGAGAAGAATAAGAGGTAGAAGGAAGACAGCCTGTGGTTGGGTTGAGGCTAGATTCTGGAGAGGGAAGAGTGGATCAAGAGTTGTTTAAGTGTGGAGTGAATGATTTGGGTTTTGGAGTGGAAAAATTGTAAGTAGTTATTGCATTTCTCTGTAGTGAATGAGGTGGTGATATTGTCCATGGGATTGGTGAGCTGAGCAAATGTAAAAAAAACAGGGTGCGGGGTTAGAAGAGTTGGAATGGGGTGTAGCAAGGGGAAGAGGTGGTGAAGGAGACCGGTTTTGTTTTGTGGAGAGAAAGCAGATCAAGGCAAGAAGAGAGGGATTGAGGGATTTCTCTCCCACCCTCATCTCTCTTTTAATCTTCCTCACTCAGTCTCTCTCTCTAAACTTTCTCTTCCTCATCCCCCCTTTCACTCTCACTCTCTTTTCCAGCCTCTTCCCCCTCAGTTCTGTCTCCCTCCATCTCTCCGTCTTTCCTCTTTCTCTACCACCCTCATCTCTCTTCTTATCTTCCTCAGTCCTCCTATCTCCACTTTCATCTTTCTCTCCTCCATCCCCCGTTCACTCTGACTCCAGCTCTCTTCCCTTCATTTCTGTCTCTTTCCATCTCTCCCTCTCTTTCCCCTTTCTCTACCACCCCCTTCTCAGTCTGCTTCACTCCATCTACCTCCATCTCATCTTTCTCTTTCCCAACCCCCTTTTGCCAACTCTTTTTCTCCATTCTTGTCTCTCCCCCTTCTTTCTCTCCACCCTCGTCTCTCTTTGGCTCACCACCAACTCCGGCCCTGAGCCATTCTTCACATTTTCCGCCCTGTCACTCGCGGGACCACAGCCTGCACTTACGCACTGCTTCTTGGACAGAGAGCAGAAACGTGTGTCATTGCATCACAGCCTGCATCACCTTGTGCTTAATGCTATAGTGCTCCATAATACATCCTTATAATTGACAAGGTTCTCCAATTTCCCCAGGGGCGGCAGCGGAGAGCCCATTAAAACATTGCACTGCATTTTTACCCGTTAACTAAAAAGGAAGAGGACATTATGCTCTATGATGTTAAACTCAATGCACAATGTTGCCTGAAGTGTGTTTGGTATGGATTCAACCCACAGACAAATGACAAACCAAACATGATGAGATCAAAATGATCTCCTAAGAAAAACAAAACATTAGTTCAATGAAAAATCCAACAAAAAGTCAACTATAAAAGACATTTACCTTACAATTGACAAACAAGAAAATATGCAACATTTATACAACCAGTACATAAAAGTGACTAGAGTGGAGAAATTATTTACTTTTCTAAATTGATTGTTGATCGTGTTTCTACCCAAGCTATTCTATTTTTACATAACTGAGCAAACAATTTATAAACTGTGTGCAAAGGCAATCAGTGTGTTCATTACATAGCATTCATAATGTCATATAAACAGTGCATGAATATGCTAATAAATTCAAATATGTGGGACGTGAATAAAATAATTGAAGCATGTTTGTTCTCAAATCCCAGGGAAGCGCTTGAAAAAAAAAAACAAAAAAAAAAAAAACACCTTTATAGCCACAAAAAGGACATCGACAAACAATAACTTCAGCCTTGACCGACTTTAAAATGGAAAAATACTTTTGAGGAAAACTTAAGTCATACCTGTACATCAAAGTAAAAATCTGTAATAAGTTATAATACAATTACAATAATACATTATATCCTGTAATACAAAAACTTAATATGGATAACAGCCTGCATTTATTTTGTAAATCATATTTATTTAGGGAAAATAAATATTAGTTCCAATATCTATATCTGTGACAAAGAAAAATTTAAAAAGAAGCAAAATTTGGGAAAAATATGTATGTTTACACAATCATGCAACAAAGTTATTGGTATTTTTACAAAACTGAAAGTTTGTCAACTTTACTATAACTTAATATACATTTATGGGCCTTTGCAATTATAATAAATAAAATTGGTATCTGCAAAACAGCTTTTTTTTTAAATTGTGGATTCATTGTTATTTGTACTTCATGTCCATTTAACAACAAAACTGTCCAAGAGTAAAAGAAACAACATTGTACAAAAGAAATCACATATTTGGGCTTTTTTTTATCTCCATAATTCGTGAGATGACAGTTAATTTTCCTCTGAATGCACGTTTTCATAATGAGCTATGGTAGCGAGAAGCCACTTGGATTCCCCTAAGCGTCCTTGTCTCTTTGTCAGCAATGGTGATAAATGCAAAAGAGCAAATGGGCTGTTTGGGTGGAGAGAGAGAGGGGAAAAAAAGATGCAAAGAAAGTGCTGTGAAAAAGGAAGGAAGGTCACAAGGACACTAGGAAGTTTGTAGAGGAGAGACACTTTCTGCCAACAAACAATAAAAAGATGCTTCAATCTTCAAAAGTTAGCGTTGCAGTAAAAAAATGTAGCCTGCTAATACAGTTTTCCTGCCAGCGTGAAGACAAAGTGCTAAGCAAAAGTGGTGAAGCTGCACCCTAGCTTCATGTACCTCCCCTCCACCCCACTGCTCTCTTCAAGTCTCAATACAATACAGGGGAGCCAGCCAGCCAGTTGTGATGCAGTGTTTGCGTGTACTAGAGAAACAAAGAGAAGCCAACAATGAAGTTACAGTGCTGTCCGCATGCCAAAAGCCTATAGTACTGCAGTGGAGTAACAGACCCTGAAATAACCTACTGTGTGAATCAAGAGGATACAAACTTGAGCAAAAACACTTTGCTGTGTACAATAGTAAGTCATGATGTGTAATAAAATGAACAAATTACAAACCTTCTAAATGTACAGCAATAAACACCATACATGGACAGACACCCACACTAATCAATACTAAAACTAGCAACAAAACTATACTCAAACAAGCATTGATAAAGGGCAGAATGAATTAGTATTTTGTGTTAAAATGAGTACTATTACCTAAAATGAAGTGTATTTATGTTTTTTAATCAGATTACAACACAAAGGCCTATATATTATTGTATATATGAAGTTACATTATCTCTGTTTTGCTGAAAAGTATTTTTTCAGCAATTAACTATCATCTGTACTTTTCCATAGTGATATTGTGTTGTCTAAATAATTTGGGCCCATGATTTAACAAACAACTAAAGGACATCAATGCAGTGAAATGGCCCTGGAGGACACCTCATAACACTGTTAGGAGCGTAGAAAATAATTTAGGAGTATAGCACACATTACGCTGATGTTTATTCCCATCATGATCTAGAAACTCCCAAGACACAGGTGAAAGTGTTGATGTAGCAGCTTCATGCCTCAGTCCAGCACCTGTCACTAACCCAGGACTACATTATAACTTTCTTTAGTTACAAGACTCCTTTGTAACAACTTGAGCCAGATTTCTGTCTGAACTTTTCTTTCAGCAATATTCTGACATTATAGTTAATTATGTGGGCTTCGTGCTGCTTTTCCTCAGTGAGGTAGAGGCTCATTATTGCAACATCCTTGACAGCTGCCACGTACTCTTCACGACCGCATGCTTCTGAGCTTTTTAACTTGGCAGCACAATTTGCCACAGAAGTAGCAAGCAATAATATATTGTGATACTAATTGGTCCAGTGTATAGATAATTACTATTGTCTAGCTTGACTTGAAGGTTATAAGCAAAGCTATTTTAAATACACACTGGACACTGCATTTAAGTACATTAATCAATGGCAACAATTCTATTCTAAGTGTTCAGTTGTACAAAATGTAACAATCTCACCATCTCACAATATACATATTACAAATCAACTCAAATTGTGTTGAGATGCACCAATGCTAAACAGATAACAAATATCCAATGAAAATCAACCAATCAGTATCACCTGGTTGGGCCAATAAATTGATGTAATAAGACTATTTACTGATCATAGTTGGTGACATAATATTTTAGCTTTTTTTAATGCAAAGTTGTTCTGTAATTATTTGAAAGATAAAGAAGAGCTAAACACATTTTGTCAATATATACAATATATCTTGTTTTTAGTCAAATAAAGTCTATTTTTAGTCCCTGCATTGGAATCAGTTGATATCGGCAGATACTTAAAGTCACAGTATCGGAATTGGTACTGAAACAGAAACAGCTAGGTTTAGGTGTGCTCCAGAGTTTACAAGTTTTAAGTTGCAGTTTATTTGCTTTTATTAAGGACTTTGATTTATGAATCACAATGGAACACAACCCTTGATTATTCGTGCATTGTAAGGCTTGTATGTATAGACAAAGTTTTTATTAAATATTATTCACGTGGTAGCACAGACCGCTCTGTTGTGACACACGTGTCCAAACCCACAGCTCTGATGCAGTGCACCATTTATCTGTGACAACACCATATTTTATGTTGGCCATTACAGCCCCTGTACAGGAGAGCACTGGTCTCTGCAGGGCCACAAGTCTGACACAGCACACACTCTGAAGCAAAGCACAACATTTTCAAACACACACATGTAAGGACTTGCTTGTCTGCTTTTGAGTATCAGTTTTGTTGTGAATATAAAAAGTTTCAGTTGTTTGAGAATATATTGGAGATAAAACCAAAACAAAAATCCCACTTTGATACTAGAGAACAGTGCAACACTTCCAGTTGGGGAATAAACTCCCCTCACAGGCTCCACTTTTTCATAAAGAGAAAAACATCTTAACCACTACATTGAAGAAACAGAAAGTGTTCCAAGAAACTGTGACAAAACAAAAGCCATTGTGAGGTCAGCCAGATTGAGTCAGATCTCCTCCTACTGTTTGACCTTATTCAATTATAAGACAGCACAGGAGGCATAGAAGGAACAAGTTGGTTGCAGGAACTTTGAGATGTAAATATGACTTTGCTGAGGCACGATTTTCATCACTTTTGTCAGCCACACTTAAGTCTTATCAAAGGAAATGTCTGCTGGGCGGGACACTGTTACTGTAGCTTACATAATGGTCACTTTTCATCAGTGTTAATATGATGGAACTGTGGGAAAGACTGAATGACACGGTTTCATTAGACTGACGCAAGTTAGACAGTCAATTCTCACTTTCAATTAGTGGGTGGAAAGATCTATATTTCAGCTTATGTTTCAGCAGCCCAAACCAACATTTCTAGATTTCCATTTCAATAGGGTAAATAAAACAACTCTGTAGCATTATATAACCACTAAAAACACATGATCACCTGTTTTCAATTAATAAAATCACTATTAATTTATGCATGCTAAGAACCACCAAAAAGACCACACTGGTGCCTCACCGCCTGTATCTTAAAGTAAAATTAATTGAAAACCACAGAATAAAGTTGAGAATTTTATCATTTTTTTTCTTTTTCTCCTGTCCCAAAATGATGCCTGATCTTGATTACTAAAAAAGAAGCCTTTTTTCCTATCTTTGAGAGTGAGTGAGCATTAGCAGTCATAGAAACACCTTCGTGCAGTAGGTAAATGTCGCAGGCTGCTATAAAATGAGGGACATGTAATGATGAAACAAGCAATGTATCAAAGACTTAACACTACCCAGAGTGAAAATGTCAAGACCAGACGGACTTGTTCACTTGGTCCTGGGTCATCAGTTGGACTGTGAATAAGGGGAAGTGGAAAGTGCTGAATTATAGACTGCTTCATCGTGGGAATGTGTTTTTTAGGAAGAGCGTTATCCGTTTTCTCCTAAGTACAATGAGAGGACTGTCCTGCACACTGATTTTTTTTTTTTTTACATGGAGCCTGCATGGAGCTAGAATTAGGCAGTTTAAAATAATTTAGTAATTTCTTTGGCAGTATTTCTAGATAAGTAATTTTGCACAAATATGTACACTAACCAAAAGTTCAAAACAAGTTGAGATGCCATGAAAATATCAAAAATAGTAATGAAATTACTCAAATTTGATAAAACAATAATTCACAGGAATATCTGTAATACACAACCTTAATTCTATTATGTAATGGTTGAGAGCCATCTATTATTAGCAACGGCCACATCTATAATAAAAATTCAACTCAAGGCGTTTGTGATATAAATCTCCACCTCTATTCCAAGCTGCAATTAATAATAAATGTTGTAGGGAAAGGCAGTATAGTGCGATGGGCATTTTAACAGGTGCAACAGTGTGTCTGATGGGTGGTATTCGAGCACTCACTGGACCCCACTGGACTCTTCCCAGGAACCGTGATTTAGAAGCACTTTACAGGTGACACAGACAAAGGAACACCTACATTAATATTCTACAGCGTGCCCTGCCTAAGAACAATCAGAGTAAGTGATGGACCAGAGAGCACACAGAGGATAGTGGACCTGTTGTAGACATGTTATGCAACTTCTCATTTATAAAAAAAAGCAAGGCAAGTCATACACATGTTACTTCAAAGTTAAAGTCTGCAGGCGGAGATTTGTAGAAATGATGTAGAATCGTTTACAAGTTCTTCAAACAATGTGAACGTTGTAGGGTTGTCAAAAGTATCGAAATTCAGATACTAGTCATTTTAAATACTGATAGGTATTATCAGTATTTAAAATGGACACTCAATTGAACAATTATTGATACTAAAAAGCTCTAAATGCACTGTCCAAACATACATGAATAAATGCAGCATATAGAAGGGTATGCCTCTCAATATGGACCCATGTGTGAGCAGAGATACAGCAGAGCACTCAAACGCCTTCCTTTGTCCTATAGATAGCTTAGGCTGGAGCGGCGATGACTGTCTGCCTTTGAGGGAGCCACTCTGCTTTGAGCTTTAGAGATTTGTCATGCTGCGGCTGAGCTAAAGTTGGCTAAGAGACTGTTTTTTCTTATGAGACAATGCACAGAACAAAAGAAAAGGCCATGTCTAAGCCTAGTGTTCATAAACCATGGACTGCTGGTCTTTCACTCCCTATGGGCATAGGTTAAGTTTGCAAAATCCACTCAACAAATCCTCCATTATTAAAAATAGTTATATTTTCAGTATAATGGTTGTAGACCCAATACTATCAATCTAGGAAAGCAATGGAGAAAAGGCAGAACCTTCAGTCTAATATTTCACGCTCATTGGGCAAAACATCAGAACAGCAGAGAAAGCAAACTTTTACAGAATAATATACAGTAGTGGAACACAAGTGCACAAATTCCACAAAAAGGTTTTCCTATGGACCCTTTTATCTTTGGTTAAAAAGAGCATATTGCTTAAAACAGACCTATGATCGGCCATCACTGGTGTTTTCTTATTTCTTTGGGTGCTTCACTTTTGACTTTCAACAAACCCTCATGCCGTTCAGCATTATAGCAGCAGCAGTGGCAGATTCTAATACCCCAAGAATTCATCTTGCTGCATAAGGCACCAAGACTGTGTCTAATTTAAAATAAAATAGGTTTAACAGGTAATAATTTAAATCAATATAAATAAGTTGACTTCATAATATAATCATTTTTTCAATGTGAAAATAGCAATTTTTTAGCAAATCCAAAATATGCTGACTATCAACTTACATCTCATGAACCAGTTTTTATTAGGCTATATAATATTCCAGGTCAAAGGGTCTTTGATAATGTTATAACCAGTTCATATTCCATTTGTTCTAGCCCTTTGGCATGTTCCTGAAGCAAAAATCCTATACTATACAAAATCTATACTACAGTAACTATATGTGTGAGAAAGCCCCGAGTCATCCAGGTAGAATCCATGGCAAAGGAGAGAAATCAGTGTCGACTGCAGACAGAAGTGTCCACCAGCATTCTGACCAGAACTTAAGAAACGGCTCGGATGAGCTGCAAAACGTATTCGACAGAACAAAATTTTTGTCCGGTCGACAAACTGATTTCTCTCCTTTGCTTTCTATAGAAAAAAACATGTTAAAATGACCATAAATTGCACTATAACTCCTACAGGGCCAGCAGAGTGCTACCAGACTCCAGATCTCTGGAGTGGCTGACCCTCCAGACCCACAGCCGCGTGCAGGGTAGATTTAGCGCTCCTTCCCTGATAGAGCAGTAAGATATCCACTTAAGAAGATGAAAGCCAAGCGCTGGATCAAATGTGGAGGGTTGTGTCCCCATTCAAATACCTGGGGATTGCCAATGGATTTCTAGGACCGACTCAAAGGAAATGTGAACAAGGTCTGAGCAGCAGATAGTGAGTGAGGCCTTTATGCAATCAGTGGATACATGTGAAGCAAATTACAGAAAAATATATAGGCCTGTCATGATAAAAATTTTTTATGTGAGATATATTGATGAAAATACAGACGATAAATGATGATAATAATAATAATAATAAATTAAATTATGCCACTCACACAATAACCCTAAAGCAGGATTACCACCAATTCTAAATTCTAAATGTACGATATTGCAAAAAATCATCGGCTGTAATAAATCAGCAGCAGAATGAAACACTTTAATGCTTAGTTTCTATCTATAATGAGGCACAGAAGTCATTAATTCAATCTTTTACGGCTTAAACATTATAAATATCTCCAACAAATAACTGTACATTTCGTAGTAGTGCAAAGAAAATTTACAAATGATCAATACTGACCACAAAAAATATTGTTACATCTTTCATGTATTGAATAATAAGTCCATATAGTAATTATTGTGACAGGTCTAACAATAACAATCCAGTAACGGCAGTTTATCACAAATAATGTTCATCAGAAACAGATCATGTATAATAATAGTACCATGCAAAGCTGTTATTTAAAAAAAAAAAAAAAAAAAGTGTTAGATTGAATTATGATTTCTGCCAAGGCACAACTATGAACTTAAAAACACTGTAAACTGTAAAAACAAATAATTCATTATTTTTTTTCAAAATTCCTTAACAACATCCCTGAATTAAGCACTAATATATATACATACTACAAAAAAACATATTTTCTTCCTAAACAATAATTTCCACAACAGCCTATAACACATTTATGAACAAATGCCAGCATAGAAATATGACATACTAAGTACAATGTTACATTTTCATAAATCAGGAATAGTGAATGATCTTAATAGATGGACTGTATGAGAATAGAGGTGGCTTACATGGTACATTTCATCTTAACAAGACTGAAGCGTGTGTGAGAGTGAAAAAGCAGCCCATGCGCACAGCTGAGGGTCTTTCAATGTTATTATCCCCCCGTCGGCAAACTGTCGCTTTCCATCAGAGAAACGCTCCAGCTTTGCCTCTGTTCTCTGTGCTGCTCTCTAACCTCTGTCGCACAGCTCCTCTGTACTCTGCTCTGTGTTAGACCAGGCCCTATTCTGGCGCCATTCATGTGGAAGGTAGCCAGCTGCTCAGGGCCACCAAAGACACCGCATTGATATTGAAGCACCGTTTGGGTTCTATACAACACATGTGTTTGCCAATTAGGCTAAAAACAATTAACTTGAGGTGACATATTAGTTCAAATAGAAGACCACACTCGTAATTGAATCTTATATTTGATTTTAAAAAGGTAGAATGGTCTAAAATCAACAACCTGTGAGCCACACGATTAAAAATTAAAAGAAAGTTGTTAATCTTTTAAAAATAATACCGCCCAGGTCAGGATTTGAACCCCATTTCGTTTTCTTCGTCATTCCCATTCAGTGCAAGTGGCTAAACTGTATCTATATCCATCTTCTCTCGTTCCAAACAAATGGCCTTACCTGAACTCTGACTCGAGTAACCTTAACATACTTGAGGAAATCATTACAACAGTCTCCTCTGTGCTTATCTTAGCTTTTTGATGAAATTATTTAATACATTTGCAGCACTGATTAAAATTTCAAAACTGTTCATAAATTCAGTAAGAGTAAGTTGCAAGTTTTTATTAATTATTCACACAGGGACTGCTGAGTTAAATTTCCTATAGTGTCATCTCTGTTCACCAGGGATCAAAAGGAACAACAGAGTATAATTTAACTGCACCCAGCCCCAATTTTCAAATTACACTGCAGCTTTCTTTTAACATGATGTTTGAGTTGTAAACATTATATTTCTTACTTCCAGTAGGTTAGCCAAGAGAACTCATCGTTTGATCCATTTGTTTTTAGACTTCCATCTTCTAACACTTTTATCACAGCTAAATCTGATGCAACAGGGATTTCACATTCAGAGCTGATGCATGCGGCCCCTGACCTTTCAACACGTACTAGCGGGAATCCTTTATATGGCTTCCTCCTACAGACCACCAAACCCAATCCCACACAAGCTATTAAATAAATATGAAACTACGTGTCAAATAAATACGAAGCACACACTACAGTTTCGGACATGTGCTTAGAGAGGTCATGCACACCACAAGTGCTGTTCAGCCCTTGCATATAAAAAAAGTCATGCCCAGAAAGCTGCTGTTTGCTGCATTTATAGTACACCTCAATTAGGGGTTTAGGCCATGAGGTCAGCAGGATAGGTGGTTTCTCACAGTCACACGCTACCAAAACAATGGTCCAGTTGCAGCCAGCAGCCTCTGATAGAGTTATCTCTATAGTCTCACATGGGGCCACTCTTACAACATTGGACCTAATGGTTCACTATCAAACACCACACAGGAACATCATAAATCTCTACAACAGTGGCTAACAAACTTTTCTCACCAAGTACCTCATGAAATGCTTTATACTATATTTGTATGAAATAAAACAAATGAATAGGGATGGTGCTGCATTTCAAAATACAGATATCAATGTAACAAATTACAGAGTTTAGAATTACAATTTTACATTTATTTTGAAAAGATGGCATTTTTATTCACATTATGAAATGTAGTAATAGTAAAACTTCCAGGTACCACTACAAAGATCCCAAAGTACTGGTGGGTTGAGAACCACTGCTCTAACCCCGCCGTCACTCACACCCACTGAAAAATTCCTGCGTCAGGTTATACTGTCAAATTCAATATCACATTTCAAATTTGCATGTTGTTACAGATTTGTCCTTTTTTGCTTAGGAAGGAGTTTCACTGTGTCGAGCCTTTGCTGCTCTGTTAGCACATGAAATGATGCGTAGAGAAGCAAGCTATAGCAACAGTTTCAGAGGCCTGAAAACTATTCACATGAAGACAATTAAATCTGCTATTATAAACTATTTTTAGTCCCCACCACACTCCCACACAAATACTTTGCCAATCAGACAAGAAATGGTGAAAAATTGCACAAGGTGAGGAACATTTTAAATCAGATAAGCTATACAAGTATTCTTTTTTGGATGCCATTATTGACCTGAATCTAGTGGTACAGAGATGTAGCTGAATCACCAGTCCAGTCCACTAAGGGCTGGACCAAGTTGAGTCACCAGCACTTGTGGGAATCTGAGCGCAAGAAGCACACAGCATTTCATGTTTAATCAACTACTGACTATAAAAGTCCAGCAAATATTTTCAAGGCAACTACAGAATAAATAAGAAAAATACAATTAAGATAATGGTAAGAGGTAACATTTTTATATTGCGCTTTTCTACCTTAAAGGCACTCAAAACGCTTTACAACAAGGCACCACTCACCCATTCACACACACATTCATACACCAGTGTACAGAAACACTGGGGGCGAGGTAGCTTAAGTGTCTGGCCCAAGGACACAACAGCATTCATCTGTTGGAGCTTGAATCCCACCAGCCAACATGTGGGTCAGTGGATTTGACTGCTTAACCAGTGATGTTTAAAGAATAATTTACCATGAAATAAATTACCAAAATACCTACAGGGGGTATTCCTTGAAGCGAGTTAAAGCGAAAGCTTGACTTATTTGGCCAATCCAGGCTTGTCAAAGCCTCAGTTCCATTCCACCAGTGTGACTAACCAGAGGTGGCGCCGAGCTGCCACAGTAACAAGCACCCGGAAACAAACCTGGTCAGGACCAGGCGAACTGTTTCTTCAGACCTTCTTTAAAGATTTGTGGATGTTTCACTCATCAAAAAAGGCACAAACCATATGAAAGCCTATGGCCATTATTCCATTAAAATGATCTTACACATGGCTGTTGTGAGGGGCAGTGTAGCTTTTACACACAGACAGATGCTGGTTTGGACTCTGAGGATAACAGTGGTTCTGTCTGTCCGTTCCTTCATCACGTCTGTCTCTCTCTTCAATCCCTCGTCTCTCGCTCCCTGTCAGACTGCAAACACCTTGGCGCAGTTTTCATTGTTTCTTGTTAAGCTACATGAGAAGAGTTCAGTTTACTTTTAAGCACAACGAAACTTAAGCGCCGCATGTACTACCCCGCATCCTCTCTACCCATGAAGCAACCGGGAGAGGAGGAGGAACAAACAGGAGAGGAGGGGGGAGTCCTCAGATCAGAATGACCGGAAAGTTCCGTGGCCCAAATCAAACTACGTTGTTGCTCCTCTCTCGTTTAGTCAGATCATAAGAAACATAAAATTTTCATTTCATTTTCATTGCTCTGGCCTTCTCAGAGTCACCTGAGCATGCACAAAGCACATCTTAAACTTCAGCCATGAATTAGCTTTGGTTAGACCCGGCTTATTTCTATCATGGAATGAGTTGAGGCTTAAGCTAAAGATAGAGCTGGATTCAGCTCAGGATTTCAGGATAAGCCTGGATTTGTTAAACAACTTTGATGAAATACCCCCCAGGCCACTGTGCTGTTAAAGCATAAAGCTACAGGCAGTAAACAACATTGTCATATGTGACAATGTTAGTCGGCAGATTAATAAATTTATATTAGTATAAATTGTACTAAGGTTTTCATAGTGCCCCTTCTTGTTAGTAAAAATACAAATCAAAGTTCAGTGAGAGTGGAAGCCCAGATGGCAGCAGAAATAAGTGCACTGTGTAATGGCCATCTCACAAGTGTTGGTATAGGATCAAAGTGGCAGATAAGCGTGTGTGTTTGCGCTGGCTGTGGGTGTAGTGAAAGGGGATCAGTCCACAGCAGTGTTCAGAGGCCCCAACACCTCTCTGGGGAAGAGCAGATCGATGCTCTTGGACATGGGCCAGTCCTGCCTCAGCCTATAGCGCCATTCTCAACCAAACGACACTGACCTCCATGTATACTGATAACACAGATGATCAAGTTGGCAACTTTGTGTTGCGTTTTGGGTGGCTTTCTGTTCTTTCAGTTCTCCATCAGTGTTCCATGAAAATTTGAAAACAAAATGTTTTTTTTTAAAGAATTATTTTCATAAGACCGTATTGGAACAAGATAGACACATGTCCTTTTCCAAACTGATCGTGCTCTGTTCTCTGAACCAAAAGTGGAAATCTTAAAAGGAATGTTTCCAGTTCCACCCAGTAAGTGCAGTGCCCCAGCCACATACATTCATAAAGGACAAATCAGAAAAGACAGTGAAACTTAAATAGTCCCACTTATAATAGACTTTTTGAAATCTTTATATTAAAAAAACAATACAAAATGTGTTCATGTGGAATACATGGTTTTGAACCGGAGATGTGTTTAGATTTTCTTAAACAGGAGGTTTTTGATCAACATTTTGCACAAAGATGCAAAACTGTGACAATTTATATCATCTTCATCATATCCTCATATTTGCCACCATTGTTGTGGCACAGTACATAAGCTCCTAGGCAGTTTTCACAGCATGGGACATTGAAAACTGGACTAAGAAGGTGTATTAAGCTGAAGTTTATGGAAGGTAACTAGATACACATGTGTTTGGGCTACAAGGGCTTTGGGGCAGTATCTGTGGTGTGTTTGCTGTCGTCATTGTACAGTGATTAGAGGGAGCTGGAGAGAGGCTGTCATGGTAATATTGGAAGGCTGAGTCCCACAGGGGCCCCTCCCAAAGCCACAGGGAGAAAGAAGGGTTCCCCTAAAAAGCCAAGAGGGCCACACCAGGTCCTACTGACATGATACACAGAATATTAAAAACTATATACAGTACATATGGTTCACCATAGTGGATAGGTCCCTGTAGTTTGTTTTCAACTTCAAAGCAACAATATCCAAAAAGTTTCTCTCTATATCAACAAATGCATGTCAGGGATGTAATGTATATTTCTCCATGTGTCTCTCGATCTTAATTTCCATTAGAAATAGTAAAATGAAAATGAAAATATCCCCTGATATCACCAGTACCAAGCACTAATGTATCACCAATCTCTAAATTGAACAATCATAATTCAAAGTTTCATAAAGCATTCCTGTAGCTCCTAATATCAACCTGACAGTTACCTCGTAGCGGCTTGGACTGTTCTCCAGCATTTGTCAAAATAGAAATTTGGACTCCGTAATTGAAGATACAGTATGAAAAGGGGGGTTTATCCCAGGTGAATAGAGACTAGACAGACACGGCACTGGGCACATGACACACAGCTCAGTGGCTCATCTCATTCAAGCACATCCAGACTCATGTGGTGCTCAGAGGGGACACAAACAGCAGATACTCAGCCAACCACAACTGTATTGTTTTGCCGCTTCAGTGTACCACATAGCAAAACCAATCCTGAGCCTGTTTCGCCACATGTTACAAGATGGAGGAACAGCACACTTGTAATATTCTGTCATGAGAAGCATTTTGTATCCTTTAACAGGATAAATACTGTATATATGATGTTACTATACATGAGAAACAAAGCTCTGGACTAACAAAAACATGAAGCAAAACTAATTTCACGATCAAATCAGGAACAACACTCATGACTATTAAATCAATCACCTTTTTGTGAAATATTAATATTGTAATAACTGATACTTATCTTAATTGCAATACTGTAACACAAAAACATGTCAGATACTGTGTTGGAATTAAACAGAACAAATAATTTATATTATGCATATAAGGTGAACTCTAGCATCATATTTGATCATTTAATTTAGCATTGCACTAATCATACACCACCAATATAATTATATACAATTAAATTATGACCAGTAAAAGCAATAAAGCTGTCAACAATAAAAGATGTCACAGACAGGACATAATTCTAATGGAAACATGGCAGGGTCAAACTCCCTTATCATGAGAGTGGTCTCTAAGTTATGTAATCTCTGACTAGAAGGGCTGTCCCTGAGGGTAATGGCTCTCACTATCAGAGCATCTTTATCTTGTTTGATTTTTTAAAAAGCGCTTATACATTCAAAGAATTTCTGCAGCTCTATTTCAGACAGCGAGAGATGGAGAGCTTGGACCAGCAGCTGTTTAAACCTCCCACACATGTCTGCTTCAAACAGGAGGGCAGCAGGTGAGTTCAACACAGATGTGAGAAAATATACAAGCCTCAGTCACAGCCACAATCTGCAATGGAAAATGTAACACTATTTGCAAATATAATCACTGAATCATTGAAGGAAACAAGGGCTGTATCAGATAAAGCTATAGTAAAATAAAAGGGTATGCAATAAGACTACAGGAGCTACAAAAAAAGAAGTGTGAGCTACATTTTTACAAACTAAATACATACATTTTGATAACTGTAGTATCAAAAAGTCACCTATTACTTTGTGTGACAACAATAAGGGTAATGCTACTATACAGAAATTTTGCAAATGTTTAAACCAACCAACATCCATGTATGTCCTTCCAAATAGATGGACCACAGTGGAGCAGCTAATGCGGGCAGTTGCTGGTTTGATGAATGCATGTCCTCTTAAACGCGGTGACCTTTGGCAAGGTCACAGCTCACCAGCAGCAGCATCAACAGACTACTGTATGAATAAACGATTAATCATTTCTACTGCCCCCACGACCCTGTTAATCATGTGTGCTAGTTCAACACTGTTATTGCAAGTGGCAACCAAAATCTGTCCCAAAACTGACCAAAATAAAATCTGGTCCAAATTTCAGATTAAACTGTTATTTATTCTAAACAATACAATAGTGTAAAAATGGGAATTCCTGTCTCAATTTTCAAGCATACTGAAACTGCTTTGTCATCATTTTATACACTTCTATTAAAATAAGAGCCTTTGTGGAATACAGCTGACAAAGGAGACAAGAGCACTATTCTCTAGCACAATTTTGATTTGATCATGATTCATGAAGTTACAATATTGACTTTAAGGGCTTCAGTAAGTTTACACTACACTGTGATTACTTAAATCCACGTGCCACTCACTCAGAAGATGACAGAGGATGACCAACAAGATTAATTGGTGGTGAGTTGGCGTTTGTGCATAGAACTTAATTCAAGAGAGAAGTCCTGAATCACATCATCACCATACTGAGCATACTGCCAGTGGAATGAGATCACGATTTGATCTTTATGCAAGTAAACTAGCATCTGGGGTCATTCTTACCTGTGTCTTGCCGAAACTGATGCATGGACTGCAGGTCTATGATGTAAGGGGAGAGCTGTGCATCCACCTGTCCCAGCACCACTGTCCCTCTGGCATCCCCCTTCAAAACATTCTCGATGTGGTGACACACAGCAGCACTGTAGGGTCTCCAGCGCCCATGTTCGTTCAGCCATTCCCAGACTACCACACGGGCCAGGTTCTGAGGGGGGTATCCCAGCCCATTGAGCCCTGATCCGGGACGAGCCATCTTCTCTGTTGTGCGTGGTGTCTGCGCTTCAGCTGCTGGCTTAGTCCTGGCCTACTACACCACTGCAACTTCAATCAGCTCTCACTCGGAAACATGGTGTGTCAGTAACCACAAACAAAAAGCTTCTGTCAGCTTCTAACAGTTGTAGTCCTCAATCATCTCATACCGGTGTCAAAAAGGCATTGTGACAGTGTAGGTCATATCGCAGTGGAGATGGAAGGGGCTTTCTTCTCTCTCTAGTTTCTCCCTCAAGCCAAATTATGCTAGATCCACAGGACCTAGACACAATCTAGGGGGGGAAAAAAACAACAACAACAACAACAAACAGTCAGGATAAGAGTAATGAAAAACAATCCACAGGTGAAACACGCTAGATTTTTTATCAAAAATATTAGTTTTATCTGAGTACGCATTTTCATGCACGAGTTGAGAATACATTTGGCAACTAGAGATATTTAATCACAACATCATAAGAATTAAACCAGAAAGCCTGACACACTGACAATATTCACTACATATGAAAAAAAAAATCGCTTCCGTTTTTCTCTACTACTATTTTCAAGCAATGTGTTCCTGGTCGAAAACGATGCTGGCGATCCAGACCTGTAGGCTGCAGTGGTGGTCGTCCACATCTGCCAGGTAAACGCTGCATTTCAGATTCAAAGACTGTAAAAGAGGGTGCGCGTTTTAAAAGGCACATGTGCGATGTCTATTAGCCTACGGTTTGCGCTTTACAATTCTCTTTTTGCATACACACCTCCTTTAGCTCGAATGGTCCGATGTTGGCGCCTAAACGTCGTTTTTATTCCCGTGTATATGGAGCCGATCACATCAGCTTGTTGGTCCGCTGTTGAAGTGAATGCATGCCCCAGTTACACTGTTTAACAAAACAGGATGCATAGATAACCAGTTGTAGTCGCACACTTTCCTCTGTGAGGCTTACATCATGCATTCGTGAAGTAAATGCGCATTTCTTGTTGCTCACTATTACGCACGGCGGTCCAAGCGCACCTGTAAGGATAGCCTCTGATAGGGACCCCACACTGTTAAGTGTAAGTGAAGTAAATGGCTTTTTCCGTAGTATTTTCAAATTAAAGGTCGAGTAAAACTACGACTTCCTATGTCAATATGATCATGTTATTCCTTGACATCATTGCGCAACATTGATTTTTAGAAGGAATAGGTATTAGATTCCACCATATTAACTAATTAATTTTTATTATGATAGATTTGTCAAGGTCTATTCTCACTTAAAGTAACGACTGAACACATTGTTAAATAAGCAAATAAAAGTACTAATTGTTTATTTGAAATAACATTATATATCTTAAAGTATATATTTTCTGAATGTTTTCCAGGGTAATTGTTTGAAAAAAAATTTAAATAAAATAAAATCAATCGAACACCAGCACCACCTACTGTCCATCACTAATACTTGGCTTGGCTTAATAAAAGATAAAGGGGAGACCACAGACTGTATAAAGAACGATATACATTATTCATTAGACATTATACATGGCTCTCTAAGCTAGATTTACGTGCCCTTAAATCACTTTATTGCCATTGACAAAACAACATATATACAGAATATTAACTTTTTTTCTCTCCATAACTCGGGTTTCTTTGTTTGTTTGTTTTTTATGGTTTAATGGCAATAATTATATCTATATTTTTGTTATAAAAACAATGGGCAAAGGAGATGAGGTGGTCATAACTTAAACAACACCACCCTCCAGTGGCCGTTAGTTATAATCAGTAATAACATGCATTTGGACCCCAAACAGTTTATTTTTCAAATCCAGGTATCACAGTCCATTTGCTAATTGCCACCTTAGAGGGAAAAAAAAGTGTAAAATATAAAATACTTTCAAATTAAAATATAGTGAAATCATAAAATAACCATTTTATCTTTTCATTACAAAATATGTACAAAATCATTGCAAAATTATCAAATATAATACTTTAAATGGCAAATTGTTATATCATGTGAAAACTAAAATAAAGTTCCATATACAAGATTTTTAAAAAATCAGTCAATACATATAATTTATGACTTGTCATAAATGAGTCATTCAAATTACAGTGACAAACAAACAAATTTTCACAGGATAATGTATATGAACAGGGCCATTATGGCGGCACTGATAAGTCCAGAAATGGGAACAGTAACAAACCACGCAATAAAAATATTCCTGAAAAGATGCCAGTCCACTGACTTCCTGGAGCGCAGCCATCCCACAGCTA
Organism: Boleophthalmus pectinirostris; assembly: GCF_026225935.1. NCBI lineage: Eukaryota > Metazoa > Chordata > Actinopteri > Gobiiformes > Gobiidae > Boleophthalmus > Boleophthalmus pectinirostris. Next base: position 15,731,921 of record NW_026571353.1, read on the forward strand.
CCACGGATCCCACCTGTAAACACACATCTGTGATTAACTGCCAGTCGAGTTGTTTATTTAGCTGGAGGTTACATATTTATACAGTAGACTCTAGCACTGAAAGTCACAATAAAATGCATATAACAAACAAAGACTAATAAACTCAAGTTATGAGAAAATAGTGTAATTTTGAACCTATTTAGTTAACCTTAAGGTTACCTTGCAATGGGTTGTGCTTACAGGAAGACCAATATTTGATGCCAAAACAACAGTTAAAGCCGAGGCTAGTTCAATGCTGAAACCACTGAAAAACAAGTAACAATACAGGTTATGTACTTGTATATATTGTTATCAGATTATTAGCCAGTTTAAGTATAGAATTCAAGAAAAAAACATTGTTGTAAAATAAAAAAAAACAACAACAAAAACCTTGAAGGTGTAATTGGGGTCAGGTCCTTTCCCAAAGTCTGAATGACTCCGGCCCCAAATCCAAAGTCCAGTGCAGATTCCTACTGCTCCATATAACAGCAGCCAAACAGGAGTGGGACTATTAGACAACACTGAACCACTCTCATAGAGAAGCCACAGCGCAACCAGTGGTCCAATTGCATTGCTAATAAAAAGATAACAGACAGCGTAAACCCATCAAAAACATATACCGAGGATTTTACTGTAATTCTGAATTCTGAAGAATCATATTAATTTGATTTAATAAAATTATTGATTTAACCAAAAGAAAGTTAGAAAATCAAACAATGAACCAGTCATTGGTGAATAAAAGACAAGCATATTAACCAATGGCAAGCAGATTAACTTTATTCAACAGACCAGCACTATTCAGTCTAAACCAAGACTAATGTAGGTCTACTAAATCTAAATGGACTCCTATGAAGTAATCAGCTTATAAACCACTCCCCTGCAGAATTCTACTCACCTGACATCATTCCCTCCATGAGCAAATGATCCAAAGCAAGCCGTTAGCACTTGCAGAAACTGGAACAATAGTGAAACAGCGGGTTGGTCTATCTCCAGCTCATCCTCCTCCTCCGTGGGCTCTTTCCCCGTGTCCACAGCCACATCTGGACCAACACTGCCTGTGGTCACTGACGAGGTGTAGCTACTGTAACTGTCCACCCTGGATCTTCTCTTAAAACTCCCATCCACTGCATCCCTGTACTTGGGGTCGTCCTGAATGCCATAAAGAGCCATAGTGTAGGAGGTGTAGCTGTTATTTCTGCGGATAGGCCTCTCCTCTGTGTCACTATCCCCAATGCACTCTCCCACTTTGGCCTTGTGCAGTTTGTGGAGCAGGTCTTTATACAGGCCAGAGTCTTTGCTGATGGTGTGAGAGCGACCACTGTGAGGGTCAGTGAGCATCATGGGCCCAAGGGAGCCATTCAGCCCTAAAGAGTAAATGTATTATAGCAGACTTTCCATAACTAGTGTCCTAATAATAGTACTGTTAATATTACTGCCACTAGTCACTTTACTGCTACTATTAATACACTAATATAGTACACCAAGCACTTGCAGGGTATAAGAAAAAATAGTTACTAGTCATACTAGTGTATATTAACTACACTAACACCAAGACTACATGAGGAATAAAACAAAAAGAAATGTGAAATTAGGACGAATTTGGTCATGAATTTTCATTTCAAGCTCTATAGGCAAAACAACAGGGAAATAGATATTGCGTCATATTGTGATAGTTATTCTGTGGTATATTGCATTGCCCTAAGTACTCTTTGTCACAAAGAGTTGTAATGTAAATGTGATTAAAATTATGCTAAAAAGTGATACTATAATATAAGTAATACATACAATAATCTATAATTTTTTATTGTGATAAATACTCACCACTGCTGATATCTGAATCCTTAGGCTCCACGTCAGTATGATCCAAATCTGTCTCTTCAGAGCCTCCTAGTTTGAATGATACTTTCTCGCTCTCGGCTGGTGGTGTTTTGGGGGGAGGTGCTTTGGGAACTGATGGAAATGCCATTGGTTTACTGGGGCTCTTCTCCATCAGCGGAGTCTCACAAGGAGCAGCTGCTGTTTCTCCTAAAAGATCAAAAATATTCAGTGATAAAAGAATGAAAAGAAACCTACACTACTTGATACAGTTGCTGTCAGTCAAATTAATAGAAACTTTCAATATAATTTTCAGTTTTGTAAAAATAAATGTTATTCAAACTACTCCAACACAATATTCGTTTAGGTAAATACTAGTACTATTATCAAGTAAATAGTTAAAAACTGATTTTCAGATGGTGGAGCTTGTGAAGTGGAAGAGGTAAATAAATTTAAAAATGTAATACTAGTTTTATCATTTAAAGATTAAAATTTTTGGACAACTCTAATAAAAATAATACAGCACTTACGTCTTATTTTCTTCTTGAGCCGTGGACACACCGCAAACCAAACTATGAGAGCTGTAACAATGGCACAGCCCAGTGAAATACAAGGGGTCCCCCACCATGGCACTCTGTCAAAACCCAGCACTGTACATAGGAAGATAAATTGAATATTAAGAGGCTGTTTACATGGAATATACAGTCTAATTAGGAAAATGATAACACGAACAAATATTATTGCTGTTATTTAAGATAACCTCTTTACTATAGTGAGCTGTGGTCATGTGACTAAAATCATACTCAAGTGTGCTTTAGTTCAGTTGGCTCTTCAGTATCAGTGGCAGTACACACTGCTCCTCTCAGATAGTACCCAACAGACAAGGCTTGTGGAGCAGTGATAAAAGCTACTAAAGGAACAGTTTGTTACTTAAACCTCTATCCACTATATCTGCTTTTTAAATAGCCCTGGCATCTTACCTCAAGCCAAAATAGTAAAAGGGTTAGAATAAACATTGTTGCGGTTAATGTAACAAATCTGTTGCTATGACTGTTTTACAGACATAACACACACCAGAAGCAGTTTTTCACTTTTTAACTTCTTTACAATTAGATGTTGACTACTGTCTGTGTTAACAGACAAAAAGCATGTGGTGTTGTGATACTCACGTGGTGCTCCGGTAAACATGATAGAGAAGAGGTTAACACCCATAGTGATTGCATAGAAGATAGGCAGGGCTCTGAGGCCATTGGGAACAGGATCCTCCTGAAAATAAGAGTGTGTGTCCAGTCAGAAACAAAACGTCCAACTATAATGTTGTATCCAGATATAAACAAAACTGTCTTACTTTATTCAAAATGAATTTACGAACAAAATAGAAGAGTATGGCTGACATAATGCCTGAAAGTACAGGGGACAGGAACCAGGATGCCACTGGGAAAGTAGAAAACAAAATGTTACTTATTTGTACATAATATGTGTTAGTGTTATCAGGATATTTACCTATTCGGAGCAGCTCCATCCATTTGACCCCTTGGTGACCTCTGGCCACCATGGAGAAGCCAATTGTGGCTCCAACAATGCAGTGTGTTCCAGAGATGGGGAGCTTCAGGAAAGATGCAGTCAGCTGCCACACAGCCGAGCCTGTGGGTCAAAAACATGAGAAAGACTACTAAATAAAAGACTTCTCCTTATTATAAATATATTTGAACAGTACAAATACACATACCAAACATAGCACTTATAGATCCTGCCATCAACACATGTTCAGAGCCATTGTACATTTGGACATCTATAATACCCTTTCGGATGGTCTCACTGACTTTGGCCCCCAGCAGCACTGAGCCCACAGTCTCAAAGATGGTGGCCAGGATACAGGCCTGTTTCAGGGTGACTACACCTGAGCCCACTGCTGTACCAAAGGAGTTGGCCACATCATTGGCTCCAACAGAAAATGCCAGGACAAATGCAATGATGAAGCCCAATATCAACAGCCATAGGTAGCCTGACATGTCAGACTGTGTAGCGAGTGCTACAGTTGTGACTGTGGCAAAGGCTGCTAATGTAGTAGAATCCATTCTTAAGAGTAGTTTTATTTTAAAAAAAAAAACAGGAAAAAATTAAATACTATGAGGTAATGTGTGTGTAAATAAATAGCAATGGAATACAATAAAAATATATACAAGTGCAATTGTTTTATGTAGATTTGATGCTACGTAGATAAACATGGTTTATGTGTGGGCTTCATTATAACATTACAAAGTCTAATGGCTGGAACTATTTCCATGGTGTCAATGGGCTTTAGGATGAATGCTGTAAAAAAGAAGAAAAAAAAAAAGGCAAACAGTAATTGTGATTAGCAATGTCAGTTCAGACAGGTTTTATTACAACAATGGAGGTGTAAACTCATATTTCCTTAAACAAACACAATAACTACAGCATCCAATTGATTTAGTACAGGGAAGTGCATATTAGAGTCACACACCTGTTTGGTAAATGTCAACTACTCTAAAATAGAATTAAAATTAAAATTATAATCTCATCTATGTGAGGTTTAATGTATGGAGACATTGTCCAATTGAATAAATCATAGATGTTCTTCAAATTGGCCAAATAATTATAAATAAAACTAAAAGTCACACATCTTTGACTAAACCTATTAAAAAGGTGTGAATACACATCTGCGTTACATAATTCTACTTCTAATGGGCCTAATTCTTCCAAATCAGAGATAAATCCACTTAAACTTCAAAGGGATCTCCAGAGCTGAAAATAATTACACATTTGTTCTCAAACTGACTCTGTATAGAAAATAGCGGTATGTTAATCTTCTTACGGTCTTGCATAATTGAAATTTTGACCACAAAATATCAACAGGTGAAACTAAAGGACTCGAGACAAAACAGTGCAATAAAACAAACTTTTTACTCACGTGGATCACAGCAGATCTGTGTGAGTGTGTCCGAATGTCATAAAAAAAAAAAAAAGCGCTTTTAAAGATCTATGCAAACTAAATGGATCTGCCACCCGCGGACAAAGGAGGCGAGGCCAGCACACTGACTTCGGAGGCTTTGGTGAGTACACGGTTTATATATTAGGCCGCTTTGTACACGCCTTTCCAGTTTGGTCATGAGACCGCTGCTGCTAAAGCTAATGTTTAGCTTGTTTGTTGACACATGGATAATTATAGTAGCCTATGTTATTATGGTAGGAAGGAAAATCCCTCAAATTCACTAAATTGGCCCCACAGTGAAACAATGGTTGGTTGTCTATTTTTAAAGAATCTAAAAGTTGATAACGACACCAACAGTACCCTTCAGGTAGCAACCAACATTAAACAAAGACATTTGCTATTTCTACTTTTATCCTATGCTAATGAGAGGGCCTGGAGGGGGCTCTGACCGCAATGTAATAATCTTTGCATCATCATCATCATCATCATCATCATCATCATCATCTGGCGCCATCTTGTGGCCACTTATATACATGCGCCTAATTCCATTTGACCGGAAGGGAGTAATATGTCATATGACAAATAACGGGTGGGACTATATCTAATAAGTACATACATACATACATACATACATACATACATACATACATACATACATACATACATACACATACATACATACATACATACACACACACATATACATACACACATATATACATTCTTATTTTAGTATTGCTTGAATTAAACATTACACATTTTTATGTTTGTCTATTTTGTCTGTTTGTTTATTTTTTACCTATTTTTAAGTGTTAGACCTTACACAGTTGTTTTACACAATTTTATGCAAGTGAATGTCATTCTAACAATGCAGTGCTCTGCGGAAAAGTGAAGCAACAGGTGATGTTACTTATCAACCATCAGTAGCCATTTTACTGAGAAACTAGAGCTACAGTGAGAGTCAGCATAATTTGTCTTTTCCCGAAATGCTACAGTGCTCCCAAATGTGCTGATGACTTCCTCCTCATTACTTATTATTACTGCTTGCCACGTGCCCTTCAGTCATACTTACTGCACAGTATTTGGTGGCCTATTAAATGCCACCTTTGTGGAACATTTTGACCCCCTTCTCTAAAACCTATGACCATTTTGCTATTGCAACAATGAAGAACTTGGATTAGAAATAATTGTATTTCTAATGTAGGTTATCCAAGACTGTTATAGGATATAGTAAAAATCTTCTCTTCATATTATCCCAATCTTTAACAAAACAACTAAAGACATTACCCTTTTGTTTGACAAAGTAATTACAATATAGTAAGCTTTGAACTGATTTCTGTTGTGTCACTTAAGAACGGTTGTTGCAATTTTTTTCAATACAAAGACAGTTGTTTAGTGCAATCATGTTCTCAGGAGATTAAAGGTGTATAGTGAACATTTACAAAGCGCTTCTTTGTTTGTTTATGGGGATTTATCTTTTGAAGGATCAGACCAACTGGAAACACTTTCCCAGAAGGCTTGGCCAACGATGCGCCTTCTGATGCATACTTAATTATAACTGCCACTATGAAGCAAGTTAAATGTTGTTTTCTCTTTGAGGTTGTTGTCATTATTATCTGCTATAATTGTGTTACTAAGGCCATTTGTTCAGTTACCACGTGGGAATACACTGCCATAATATTCCCAGTATATCCCAACTGTTCCTACACCAACTGTTAAAAAAACTATTCTAGAGCAATAGTCAATGGGGTGGTGGAGTTTCTCGTGTGGTTCTTAAGCGTATTTTGCTGTTAAAATACAGATATTTACAGACAGTTTATTCTTATTTTTTTTCTCGATTATTATTGGTTGGTCTGTTATAGACTTTTCTAGACTTACTCCTGTTTGCTTTTGTTTTATTTCTGATAATAACACATTTTAATGGGCTTGTCTTTTTATTGTACCTTAGATTTAACCTTACAGCTTGGTAAACTCACAACTTGTTGGTAAGAAAAGTCTGAGAATTGCTGCTTTAGTCCTTCTACTAACTGTGGACTGAAGTAACCTTTTCTCAGTGCAAACACTTTGTCCTGTATCCATTGGTATGCTAAGTATGAGCACCCACACTGCCTCTGGACCTGTGATTTTACCTGCCAGTGTCCGTAGCAACCTGACACTGTTTTTGACAATGGTCCCTATTTACCAGGCTCACCCAAGGGCCTCTAGATGGCACCGGCACCCCTGTTCAGGTTGCACTGTGTAAGTGGATGATGAATGCGCTCCATATATGTGGAAATACCAGTTTCACAGAGGGAAAATTAGATTCAGTAGTTTGATCAGTAATAGCTGTATGCACAGGCTTGTTGAAACATTTGTTTGATGTCAGCATAAAGCTGTCGTCTTATCTCTTGTTAATTGCATTTTTCCATTTGATATTGACTTGTTCTATAAATTTGTTATCCTTTACCATTAAGTCAGTGTAAAGTTGATCTACTCTAGGCCTGTAGGCACATTTTGTTAGAGTCTCATGGAATTCTCTTAATCCATTAATTTTGATTGTTGCCCATCAGAACTAAACCTCCACAATGTCAACATGTTTTTTTTAAATAAATTCTATAGCAATTATATCATTTAAAGTTTGGGATTTGTATGTGTTCTTTTATATTTAAAAGTCGACATGATAGGGCATGCAAATAAGTAACCGAAAAGCTTGACTAGTTCTCATGCTCAGGCCCATATTAGCCCAACCCTTGCTTTCCCTCTTCCCTCCCTCCAATCCCTTGCCAAACAGGATCTGTAGGATCTTACAGTCATTTTCTCAGGAGACAGGAATGTCAGAACACAGGGCCTAGTGCCTGCTCAAACCTGTAGCCCACATTCCCGCAAATTACCAAGAAAAAAGCCCCAAACGGGTTGCTCATGCACCTATATTTTTTATTACTTAAGACGCACCGGACGAGTCCCAGACAACAAATGACTCACCAGTGAATTGAGGTCATACTTTCTACAGGGTCTAGTAAAAGAGTACGTGACCTTCAGAATATTTGTAATGGTTTGGTCTATTATAATAACTGTATTGTGTGAATACCTCAGCACAGTTGATAGCCTTATGTAGGTTTGGTTAGAAAAACAATCACCAAACTAATATGTTCAAGATTGTTTTTATTATTTATACTACATTTTGTTTACAGTAGCCTATTTACACAGCAAATGTTTTGGAAGAGGCCCCACTTTATAAATAATAAACAGTACAATAAATCTGTGTCAATCCCACAGTTATTATTATTATTTGTTGTTTTGTTTTTTTTTACAAAGAAATGTAAAAGGATTTCATCAGACTCAACAGCACAAACAGGAATTCACATCAAATATATGGCATATCACAATATTGACATTTTTGGTGCATTTGGCCAATAGGCAGGTAACAGTACTATGAAAAATATCAAATGTATCAGTTTGATGATATCATGATATTGTCTTTCCTTATGGCATGTAGTTTCCTATATAATAGCAAATGTCAAGAACCACAATTTTTTCAAGGTGATAGTAGTTTTGTGATGTCATTTGGATAAAACCATTGCTTGACAATTAGAGTTGCATTGAAATGTTAAGAGTCCCAAAAGTCTTTTGTCCTTTTGTCTGCTTTAGTGAATGGACCAGCGGTTGGAGCTTGTGGGCTCTCTGTACGGGCTGCTGTTGTATGTGGGTGAGTGGGTGACGCTGGGGCTGCTAGGAGGTGTGGAGGAACAGGATGAAGATTTACATTTGATCTGCTGCCACTTGTCTCCCAGAGCTTTGGCAAAATGGTCGTCTACAGAAACGCTGATGGAGAGCTGCTGCTGGGATTGGACCATTTTCTGGTACCTTTCGCCCAGGCTCCTCTGGAAGTGCTCATCTACAACACGGTCACAGTGGCTTTGGGAAACTGCAGGAGAAAGGTGGGCATGATGAGCATGAGTTACACACCTTACTATCATTGGTGAGTCAGAAAAAGTGAGTGTATGTCTGTGCTCATATCCCGGAAAGGGAGGGGCTGTCCATGAACTACTCACTGACCTGACAAAATGGGCTTGTGGATGTCAGGCCTGCTGGTTGGGCTTCTTAAAGAGGACACACAGGTTATCACAGAGGGCCGCATCTGGATACACAAGATAAAGGTTGTGGTTAAAATTACATTTATTTAAATGAAACATGCAAACAGCACATTATCACAGGATACATACTGTAGTACATTTAAATCAGCTCTAACTGTGTATAATAAAAGTGATTAAACTGGTTGGGCCTCCCCCTTCACAGACACAGGTCAAAGGCATAGCTGTCTGTTTGGTCTTGTTGATGGCATTCCTCCCTCCATTGCTCACATTTTCTACCTGAATCCGGCTGGATTGCATTGCTAGAACAAGCATGGGCCTGCACCAGCTCACTCTGTGTAGATGGGAGATGTACCAGCAAGATCCCTCAAGCTACACTTGTATAGGTTACACAGAAAACATTACGTCCCAGGCACACCTGACAGTTATACTTTGAAAAGTGTATTCAAAGTACCTGGATTTGGGTGGTACATTTGGGCTTCTCTTGTGTGATTTCTGGATCCTTTCTGGGTTTCTTGATAAGGGCGAGTGGTTCATCCATGATGGGTGCGTAGTAGACATGAGGAGGAACAGGGCTGGTAGGACTGCAAGCTGGACTCCAAGAAGAAGTTGAGCTTTGTGGACTGTGCGATGCGACTTGTGACTCTCTTTCTGCTGCTTTGGCAAGACTTCTGCTCAGCGCCCGCTCCCGTCTGTTATATAGATAATAAATAAACTGTTAAAAATCAAATTTGCCCTGCACAAAAATATTTTAAAAAATAAAAGTATACCAACCTTTCCTCTAAGGTCAACCCTCGCTCGAAACTGCGCTTGCGTTTTAGAGGATTTCCACTTGGAGCTCGTTGTGGTTCAGTTTGGATGTGCCTAAATCGGTCTTCACTTCTATGATGTGGCTGACCTATAAAACAAATGAAAAGTAGGACTATTATAATATTGCTTATGTACTGTAGTTGCAACACACCAGTTAAATACAGTAGTATACATATAGCAGTGTGGTTTTGAATGATAATTTGATATGGCCATAATATTGATTGACATGTACTGACAGCTAACTGCTTGTTTTGATCTATGAAAACCATTGTGCCTGACTAGTATTCGTGGGAATCACATTTGTCACCGTTAATTATAAACTCCGTTAAGCTGTAGAACTAGATTTACCAGATCAGTGAGGGTTACAAAACGACACAGCTGATTCAATGTTAACGGTAAGAGTTGTTTTTGTGGATGATGTTCACACCAAACCTTGTCAATGAAGCAATCAGTTACTTTTTATCAGTCTCATTGTACTCAAGTAATAAACGTGATAAAAAGACAAGCAACAATATGGTTGGTCAACTGCTGTTATCAATGAAAGAAATGTAATATAAAAACAAAATGCATATTCATATATTTTAATATAATTAATCTATTATTTAGTTTTTAACATGGAATATGTTGAAATATTATATATTTTATTTATTTATTATTTATTTATTTTTGTGAAGCATGCTCCTTCCTCTAGTGGAAATGTAAATAAATGTAACGACTCATGCATACACAACCAAAATATCAACTTTGTTTTCTGTCAGTCATAATTCAGAGTTCAAGAGCCTTAAATTTGAATAGTGTACATTGGCAGAGCTGCTGCTCTTCAAAGTCAGTGTCAAAGCTTACTGTATTTAAATTGCATTACTAAAGTGGCATCTGTCATTAACATACACAGTTAAGACAAATGTTTGAATGAGGCATTTCCATTCTTATTCAAAAGAGCCACTATACTCAAATACACACTTCAATCCACATTTCCTATTCAACTCTACAGTCCAACACCTGTGAATGAGCGCTTCAGAGAGAGAGCCATTGTGGCAGAGGGAGGGGGCAGGTATAACCACACCTATGCTGATTTTCTACTGCCCCAGGCATAGTTATTTCTTCCTTATTAGCAGCCAGTAATATACGGCCTGACCTTCTACCTTGTGCTTTATCAGATTTCTTGCACAAATACACTTTGATAATAGCATAATGTTAATGTTAATTCTACAAAATAAAAATACTCTAAAAACATAATACATCTTTATTATGCATTGGGATTTCAAGTCTGAAGTGCACAGCTAACTTTAAACATTCTTGACAAGTTGGTGTGAAATATAATTCTTCAGATGATTTTTTTAAGTACAATAAAAAATCAAAACATAAGCAACTTTACAGCTGTTATCTATACAATGTTGGTACTTTGTACAAAATAGAATGAAAAAATAAACATCTAACTTACCCTCTAAAATGTAGACTTTGAATCCACTGCTCATTCGAGTTATATACTGAAAGTTTGCCACGGCCATTGCTCCTGACTGCTCTTGAAGACACCTTTACTGTTGGATCTCCAAGTACACAATGCGCTTTAGTCACTCTGGCTGTAATGGGAAGGTAATGGTACGCCTTCACTGCAGTCAGCCAGGTAATGTATCAGGTGAGAGCAGGTAGGAGCTTCCATGTCATTCAGTGCTGCCTCCGGATTGGTTCATTTTTGACCAATCAAATCCTCACCTGAAGCTCAGTATTGTTATTGTTCTTGCAGGCGGAATGTGCTTCCAGGTAGGAAAGTTTCAAAGATATGAAGTTGACTACATTTTGGCATAAAAGCAATAACAATATAACCTATATAAGTTTTAGTATACAGACAAAATGCCATCATATATATATATATATATATATTTTTTTTTTACCTAAACAAATTGATGCACCCCCCTCCCTCAACACCATCACCACCTGTCTACCCCCCCATCTGCAAACTTGCCAAACTACATTTTTTAGAGTGCTTAGCCCACCAGAGCTCCAGTCATTCCTCTGGCCTGCCCATACATGTAGGCAGATGCAGTGTGAGCCTGCCTCACCAGTAATCCACAAGCTTTTGTTGATGACCAGACAAAGACACATAAGTCGTGTTAATGCCACAGCCGTGAGAGCGATCTAGTTTAGACACTTTGAGATATCTGAAGCCCCAAACAATGCACATGGACACTTTAAGGCTTTGTAAAACAGCAGATGCATTATAGCCATGTCTTTTGGACGCTATCTTCTTTAATTAATTTGCCTTGTGGACATTCATTTGAGCAGTTCTGGACTTTTTAAAAACAGGTGATCATTTTACAAGTGGTAGTGACACTGCATATGTTGTTGAATAACAATAAGAAAATGTGTCTTTCAAGTTATGTTCACATTACTTGTTTGTTCAAATTATCAGTATAAATTAAACTCAAGTGTGCCCCCTAAAGGCATATCCTACAAAAACATTCACAAATAACTTGCCTGGATCAAAATAAATCTACATCATTCAACATTATACCCAAAATACATTATAATAAATAAGTTAATTCACAATATAGCCTACAGTGCAAGAGCATTCTGTTCATTGTGCAGTGTATACTAGTCAGCTTGACTGTCAGGTTTGTCATAGTTTTGTTTTGTAAAACATTTGAGCAATTTGAAAAATCTGAAATAAAATTTCTAGGAAACAGATCAAGTTTTTCCAGTTTTTGCTGGAACTGCACTTGGATGGATTCTTAGAACTGTAAGAAGACCACACCATACAAAAATCAGTTGGATTGAAGCAGTTAGCCCCTTGGTTCCAGTGCTATTTTATTATTGTGAAGGGCTTTTTGTAACTTTGTAATGTTCGCAGTGACTTTTCCTGATGATTGGTTCAGTCTAATAGCACTCTAAAACAGATTTAGACTGTCATCGTTGAAAGATTACACTTTACGTTTATTTTCTTTTTTTTTGCCAGGTGTCAGAATAATTCTATTATCCCATATTTGCTAAATACTTGTGTGATATTCTAGGCCTATGAGTTAACCATTTATGTACTACAATTCTTTGATTTATAATGTACCAATCACTTGTATGAAAATGAATAACCTCTTTGTGTTTGACAACTGTGTGCAGTGACCTATCGCTCTTGTGAACCTCGAGATGATTCCTCACATGAAGCCAACTCCCACTGTCACACATGCAAGAGTTATGATGGTGTCTGTCCATACCTAAGGCACCTCCTGATTGTTAATCATGTTTTATGTGTTTATACTATGCTTAGCTGCATCAGTTTCTTATTATGTCTTTGCTGGTTCCCCCTTCCCCTTGAGAATTATCATTCTGTAACTAGGGCCTCCTAATGAAATAAAAAGAGGAGAGCGGCCTTGAGTCATCAGAACGTGTGGAGACTGTTGGCCTGATGCCCACTCTCTGCCCGTTCTCCTCATGAGTAAAACTGAATTAATCTCTTGTCTTTCTTCTTGTTTTTAAATGTCTAGATAAACCTAACACCAGGTTTCTCTTTTTATTCTTGCAACTTTTATTAGATGTTTGATAATCTAATTTAGCATGTTTTTAAAACAACTATTCTCTTATAAATAATTGACAAACATGTATATCTATCTATTTGTAATTGGCTATTTTCTTGATGAGAATTCAGACAAGATGATTGAAGTTTATTACTCTGTGAAATGGCTGAGAAGTAAGCATTGTTGTATAGTAAACTGAAGTAGTTGAAATTTGAAGAGAAGTGACATGAGCCTGAAGTTCTAACTCAGAAGTCAATTTACCATCAGTACAGAACATGAACACTCAAGACACTGTCTTGTGTAACCCATTCCTGTCTAGTTCAGTCTGGTCACAGTCTAATCTAGTCTGGCTATACTTCTGTTGCAGGGAATGTTGTACCTGTAATGATGCTGGCCAAGATAACGAGGACTGAGCTGGCAGCAAGTTCCCTCGGTATAATTCAGAAATGGAATTTCTTAAACAAGTATCCCCCAAGTAGAAATATCACTGTATGCTCTGTATACAAACCATCAATCTCCAACAACAGAGTGTATGTATGAATGCAGAGTTACACCATACCTGCCTTCCAGGAACATGATTTACAAACAAAGGCCTATATATAGCTGACATGGTGGCCTTGTAAGACCTTGTTAATGCAATTTGTTTATAAAATATTTTCTACTCAGTTTGCCATCAATCCATAACTACATTATAGGCCTCTGTGAAGATCTTGTGCATTTTTGTACTTTCTGAGTCTATACTAATAAACTAAATTAGCCTTCAAGGTAAATTAGGCATACCAGTGTAAATACCGTACAATCAAAATAACACAAAGTGTTTTAGACACAAATGCATAGGCAAATTGATATAGCCTTCTCTTCCCTAACGCCTGGAGTCTCATGTCATTGTCACCAGTTCTCGGCATCACCAGATGTAGACCTTATTTCTTTAATAGATGTTAAAGTCAAAGTCAAAGTTTGGGCTTGCATTGAGTTAGGCCTGTCATAAATGCTATTGTATTGCGGTGCGTAAAGGAGAAAAACCTCGCATCCTCAGCTCTTCTGTGATGGAGACGTCCTTGTGTTACCCTGCTCTCCTCAGCACCACCCTCTCATCCGAGACTGGTCAAGTCAGAGTAAATTACTTCCAGAACAGGAAGTAGGCTACGCGGAAAACAGTAGGCAATTAGAGGGAAACTAGATTTGTTTTACAATATTTTATTTTATTCATTTATTTATTTTACAGTAAATGGTGATGTGTAAACTACCCTTCTTATGCTTATTGCCTAGGGATCCAGGATGTACTCATTAGGTTAAAGTCATTAAATCCGCAAATTAGACCTTTATTTTGTAACATCACAAACAGGAACTTGAACCAAGTGCGTGAACGTGACTTGACAAACGGTCCAGTCTACCTCCCTCAGGATGCCTGGGAGTGACGCAGGGTAGATGGAAAAAACTGGGGCTGCTCCGTGAATGAAAGACCCAGAAACACGCTGTAGTTTAAACTGAAATGATCCACACCCGACACCCCTCCTGTCCTCACACAGACAGGCCTGTCTGTCCCGTTTAGCTGGAGGCGTATTCTGTTACATCAAGCCGCGTGTCCGCTGATCCTCAGTCACTCCATTTGGAATCGTTTCTAAGGTATGTTTTACCATTAATACAAGAAGCAGAGCACACTACTAGTAAAGCTGCTGCTGTCATTTATTTTTACATTAGCAATAGCCACCAGAAATATTTGGAAATATTCAGAAGTGATTTTACTACCTCCTTCATGCACCTAAGTGCTTGTCTCAAACGCAGTCACGACATTAGCTGTTTGTCCGTAATATTGAGCAAGCTCATGTTTAAAACATGTTTCTCTCTAGGTGATCAATAACCTTCAAAGGAAAGTGGTGTTGGCTTTTCTTCAATTTTATTGCTTGGCCTCCTCCAAGAAGACTTTTGCACTCGCCATTCTATCATAACAAGTCGCCACCATGAATTACCTTCGTCGTCGACTCTCAGATAGTAATTTTATTTCCAACCTGCCCAATGGTTATATGACGGATTTACAGCGGCCCGAGCCTCCGCAGCAGACCCCCGCAGTGTCTCCTGGTTCAGAGAGGCGCCAGGTCGGCAACCAGCCGCAGACTGGGCCAGTGACAGGAGGAGGACCCACGGGCTTCTTCTCATCCATATCCAATGCTGTCAAACAAACCACCGCAGCCGCTGCTGCGACCCTGTCAGAGGCTGCAGACCGGGCTGGCGTCTCCAGCAACGCCAAGATCCTCCTGGTCATTGATGATCAGCAGACTGACTGGTAGGCACATTCACACAGGTGCTACGGTACCATTTGGATACAGGCACTGACCTGGCCAGTAACGGTCATATGACTTATTCAATGGCCAGCAATCTTGGTTTTACTGCAGATTGTGGGCCCTATTTGTGCATTGGAATACTGTGTTATTGTTGTTGTGCAGGGTGAAGGTTTTCAGGGGAAGAAAGGTCCATGGTGAATCTGACATCAGGGTAGAACAGGTTTGTATTAAGCACCATGTTATTTAGCATCTATACAAATATACATTTGTTATATTTGTTTAGTAAAGGGTATACAATTCCCAGTATAATTAGTGTATAAACGCTTGCCGCAGGGGTGAAACGCAGTGTATATTCCACTTTTTGTCTTAATATTGATCACTGCTTTGTTTCTTTGCTGTCTTCATTGTGTCCTTTTACACCTGTTTTTCCAACATCGTCCAAAGACATTTTTCATTAGAAGGTCACAGTCCTGTTTGGCATTTGATCATACTGATCATTTATTGACCATTTTATTGTCCTTTAGGCTGAATTTTCTGAAATCAATCTGGTCGCAAATGCTATGGGTGTTTACAGTGTCACCATAGACGCCATCAGGGGTGGACACAAAGTTAATAAGTAAGTATCCATCTAAGCACTGTTACTGTAGAGCTTTCCACCATGGTAATATTTTCTTATGCTCTTGTCCCAGGACTATTAAACCAGATTTTGTGCTGATTCGACAACATGCCTTCAGCATGGACAAGAATGGGGACCATCGCAATATAGTGATAGGTTTACAATATGCTGGGCTACCAAGTGTCAACTCTGTACACTCTGTTTATAATTTTTGTGACAAACCGTGGGTGGTAAGTATTTGCTTTTCCTCAGTCAAAATATGGTGACATGTAAGAATATCATAACTACCAATAAGCAATGGAAACATTTAGCCCTAAGAATTAAAGGCCAGTTTCTTCTTTGTACCAGTCCTTTTTTCACTATTACTGCCGTGTTTTCCTTTCCTTCATGTACATTGCTTATATTTATCCTACTTTTTACAAACTTGAGGTCATCTGGTGGTAAATGTGTAGCACCTTCATAGGCAAGCAGTCAAGCGTACTGATATTTGAAGTTTTCCATGTTTTTTTTACTATTACTAAGATAATATGGCACATACTGACAATATCTATTTTTTAGTTTGCTCAGATGTCCAAACTACATAAGCAGTTCGGTCCAGAGGAGTTTCCATTAATAGAGCAGGTTTATTATCCCAATCACAAAGAAATGGTAAGCCCCCTGACTCTGCCCACCTCCCTTCTTCCCTTTCCTCTCTCTGTCACTTTGCTAAACAGTCTTTCAGGGCTCAAAAGGCTCTCCTCTCTGAATGGTCTCATATTAGCTGACTAATCAAATTCCATGTTAATATCTTATACCATATAACAGCTGGGGTTAGCTTAATTAACGTTAGCTTGGGTGCAGGTTGTGGTTCTCCTTTTGCTCATTAGCTTATTTTAACCAGCAACGCAAATAAAGATAACCTGACTAATAAACAATATACTTTGTTATAGATCTCTTCTACACATTTCCCTGTTGTGGTGAAGATGGGCCATGCCCACTCGGGAATGGGAAAGGTATTCTTATATAACTTCATGCTTGTGTGTTATCTTTACATATTAAGACATAAAAGTGATTTTTTTTCTTTCTTTTTCACAGGTCAAAGTTGACAATCAATATGATTTTCAAGACATTGCCAGCATTGTAGCACTAACCAAGACCTATGCCACATCTGAACCCTTCATTGATGCAAAATATGATGTCAGAATTCAAAAAATTGGCAACAATTACAAAGCATACATGTCAGTAAAGATTACCTAACCCTTATTCTGGTACAAATGAATAATCTTTTTTACAACCAGCCAGTTAGTAAAACCTTTATTACATTTTTGACAGGAGAACATCGATTTCTGGTAACTGGAAAACCAACACTGGCTCTTCAATGTTGGAGCAGGTGGCTATGTCAGACAAGTAAGTGCTTAAAGAGGCATAACTCCTGGTACACGAGTGATGTTGTCTTGTGTTATTTATGTGTTTTAAAACATAATTTTTCAGGTACAAAATGTGGGTTGACTCATGTGCAGATATATTTGGAGGCTTAGATATTTGTGCAGTTGAAGCTCTACATGGGAAAGATGGGAAAGACTACATAATTGAGGTAACAAAATTTTACAGTGACCATTGTACCATAAAAGAAGAGTGGTACAATTGAAATTATGTTGTCTTCTCAGGTAGATGACTGTTCAATGCCACTGATTGGGGATCAGCAGGATGAAGATCGGGTTCAAATTGCAGAACTTGTGATTTCAAAAATGAGTCAGTGTGTCCCACGAAGCTCTTCTACAGTGAGTGGCCTATGACTATTATTTATTATTTTCTAACTGCTAACCAGTAACTAACACTAACAATTATCTAACTGTGTCACTGACCCTCATTCGTCTTTATTTGTAGAAAGCATCTTCACCCCAACCACTGTCACAGGCCAGAGAACCACAGTCACAACAGCGTCCATCTCCTCAAGGTAATCTTATCTATTTATGTTCGGCTTCAAATTTGTGTGTTACTTCATAAATTCAAACCTAAAAAAATGAAATTTCCCTCTGTAGGTGGTCCTCAGCAGAGCCCGCCTTCTCAGCAGCGACCATCACCTCAAGGCCAGCCTCCGGCCCAATCTGCTGCCCCTGAGTCCAGTTCTCCTAAAACTAGCCCTGGTGTGGCCCAGCAGAGGCCTGTGGGACAGGGGGGTGCTCAGAGACAGGGCTCTGTGTCACAGCAGCAGAAGCCTGCTACAGGTGCACAGAGGCCTGCCCAGCCCCCCAGGCAGCAGTCACTAAGTGGAGCACAACCAAAAGGCCCAGGGCAGCAGCAGCAGCCAGCTCGTCCTGGAGCGACTACCACCCAACAGCCACGACCTGCCACTCAAGGGCAGGGAGGACGACCCCCAGTGCAACAGAAGCCTCAGCCACCTCAGAAGCCAAACCAGGACAACTCAGCACCGGGCAGCTCTCCACAAATAAAGTAAGTACCATCAAACATATCAGTTTCTTACAATGTGACCCCTACAGCTTAAGAGGGCGTTCCTTTTGTCTGCATAGGGACAAGCATGCCTCTTAAAAAACAAGGCATGCTCCATCATGACACATGAGCCACATGTGATTTACTGACGCTTTCAGGCCTTTCACTCATTCAGGTCAAATTTCATGAGTGAAACAACTTGAAAGTAGTAGCACATGGGAGTTAAACATAACAAATCATAAATGTTCTCAACCTTGTTTCACTACCTGCATTTGTAATACAATCCTTTTTAGTAAAGAACAAAAGAGAACAGAAATCTATACTGTGTAATGTATGTTTACAAGAACAAGTTGTACAAGTTATGGACTTTGTGTATTATACTAGTATGCACGTATGTCTATATCTTATCAGTGCTATATATAATTAGCAGTAATTAGCCTTATTACAATAATATGTGCATGGTTCTGTATAAAGAGAAATCAAGCATCCATATCATAAGATAAATGATATAAGAGGCATTGTGGTTCAGTGAGTGACTAACAATGTACCTTTTGTCATTTTGGAAAGTTGTCTGTTGCTTCATTTCATTTCATGGATTTGCTGCATGACTTTAATGCCTGTTCCTTCTCTATCGCCGTTTTCTCCTTGTAGCAAGTCCAAGTCTCTTACCAATACCTTCAACATTCCAGAAACCCCAGTGCCACCAGCAGCCAGCCATAACCAGGAGGAGGAGAAGACTGAGACCATTCGCAATCTACGCAAGTCCTTTGTCAGTCTATTCTCAGACTGAAACTACATGAGCCCAACTTCACTTATAACCAGAAAAGATGGATAAGTTACACAAGGTGGATTTCAGCAAACCAGGGTCATCTTTAAATGTACTGCCAAAAAATACATATTTCAATTTGTCCTGAATTAAGTTGAAGGCGTAGTAAATGTAGGTATTTATCTAACATTCCTTGCATCACAGAAAGTCACTCTCCATTATTTGAAAGTAGGCCCACACGCCGCACAAACATGTATATGCATGACTCGTCACTACTGCCCCCTGTTGTTAGTTCTGTGACACCGTTGTGACCTTAATTAAGTTTCCATTTCACAAGTAGTGCATTTGAATGTTCAGTCAGTGCTTGATATGTTTCAGCTTTTGAGCTATGATGTTGTAACTGCATGTTGACCAGAGGCGAATTACCAAACTTCCCAACATGGCCGCTTGTAACTGTGTTGTCATATGTAGTTAAATCAGTACTAGCTTAGTAATAGATGTTGTGAGAATGTTGTTGCTGCCTTCTTCTAGCTGTTTATGTCCCTCATGTTCTCTGTCCTTCCAAAAGCATGCCTTACTCGGACAAAGAAATTAACTGGAGTTGTCTCAGGGAAGTCAACTAGGTTGTGATACTTGTATGGATGAGGGTCTTCCAGTGCAGTGGTCATTGTAAGACGTACTTATTAATAACAATAATGCAGCCGTTTTTTGTGTCTGTTATTGTGTTATTACATAGACACATTTGCACAGTGAATAATGTTGATACTTGAACACAAATGATTATAGCAAATCATCATTCTGTGATCCTCTAATGGACACTGTTGCTATTATTGTAACATAGGGGGCATGGGTTGTTCATGGTACCATTTCAAATATCAGTCTTTAAGTCCCTTAACTTCAAAGTGATGTAGTAATAATTCAAAAGACAGTAAACCTACACAATGGATGCATGTGATATCTTAGATTTTTGTGTTAACGCAAAATGTGGTTAATTTTTCAAAAGGCTTTCTCGATACATAGAGACCATTTTCCAGAATTTGTTGATTTATTCCCTCATTTTCCAAAATGTACACAGCCAAGGAATGCAGTGAATTACTCATTTATAAATATGAAGTAATAACAAGCTTAATGGATGCATTAGTAGTCATTTTAGCACATGACATGTAAGTTTTTGCACTGAACACATAGTTCTGTTTCCAAGCACTAAAAATGTCTTCCAAAAAGTGCTTTCTGTTTGAGAGTTGATGGCAATATCATGCTTTTATAGTGAAGACCTGATAGCCATAAGGTTATACAGTCCCTGCGGAGTTCTTCATGCTGCCTGTGTTTCTCAGTGCAGGTTGTGTAGCCACAGTGACCCCTAGTGCTCAATGGTGTGGATGTTGTGTAACTGGTTAAATACAATTAGAAAATAATTATATCTTGGAGTTATGCAAACTGTCACTTGCTGCTATCTGTGATGTTTAGTGAATTTAAGGTTTATAAGGTCATGTGTCTATTTTTTATTTTCATGAGTACATTTTTATTGAATGTATGTGATGAGGTTGCAAACTTATTTGGACAAAACTCACAAACTTCAGAGTGGTTGTCCCTTATGGTTAAGATTGTCCATGATGCCTCTGATTGTGTAAACTGTGAAGCAAAAGAAACTATTGTTGTTGACTTTATATTATATTTTCGCATTATTTTAGCTGAATGTATTTTTTTTTGTCTTCACCTTTTAGTTTATCAATGTAATTGGGAAAGTTGGAGCTAATTACATGCCTCCCACTTATAAGAATATAAGTCCATTTTACTGTAAAAGTACACAGTCTGTGCAAGAATTTAAAACTTGAGAATCATGTGAATCATAAAACTAATTATGGTGGATTTATAATTTAACTGGTGTTATATGCAATGTAGCTCTATAATGTACAAAACATGCACATGTCTAATAAAGTCTATTAAAGTAATTGTTTTAGATCTAAAATGTTGAATTTGTAGATGCCTTCACACAACTCTCCCTATTCAGGCCGATGGAACAAGACCTAGTAGCCTTATATACTTGTGATTACAAAATTATCACAACATCTATTTAGATTTAGAAATATAAGAAGAAAAACTCCAGCACTGGCAACTTTTTGTAATTTTTGTATCTAGCTCAAATGTGCACTATGTATCTTTTCTGCCACTATGGAGATGTTATTGCTCTACCTGTTCTTGCATGCATACACTTATAGGTTTTTATTGATAAAAACACATTCTTGCTGTGAGTGGGGTCATCTGTCCACAGATCTGACTGGTAACTTGGCCACTGTGTCACCTGATTTTCTTCAAAGTGATGTATTTATTGCTATCCTTTGGTAAAACAATATATCTCCATGGTGACAATCGTTGAAAACTCCACTGTTCTGCTTCAGTGATGCACCCCAAACACATTACTGCAAAGGCATTTCCATGGTGACAGTTTTTCAAAAAGTTATACTAAACTGTGACCAGCAGGGGGAGTGTGTCTTCTGTTAAAGGTGAATCAGGGTCACATTTTATTGATGTTTTAATGATTTTACAGCTCTCCATTTAGATTTCGCTGTGGCCACAGAGTTGGCCAGACTTAAACTGTATAACACATGTATATCTTTGTTGTTTAAGAACAATGTATTCTTAACATAGGATATAGTTAGTGACAAACCTTATGGGAGTGAGATACAAGGCCGCACTGTAAGTGTCTTCTGAAACATCCATTTTAATTAAACAGCCTCGTACTATCGTGTGCATAATCCCTTCACTAAATACAACTAAGCAGCTACACAACAGGAAACAAAGGGCTTGTCTCCTACATTGACACTTATAGTTCTCTTTTCTCAATAAGAGTCTAATTTGTACTGATAAGAGGAGCCTTTTAGTGCTGTAACATTATGGGATGCACAGCTGCCTCACAGAAGGGTGCTGTCTCTTATTCTGGTAGAATTCTAGTAGGATGTGTAAGTTTGATATTAAAACACAAAACAGATCCGTAAAATAGACAAATTTTAGTCAATGCTAACTAACACATGGAAATGCACTTTATAGCTAACAATAAACAAGGTTTTTTATGGCATCAGAACTTCAAATTTTTATATTTATTCAATTACGATTTTTTTTTTCATCATTTTGTTGACACAAATAGCTGCTGTGTTAGAAATCCCATTAGTGTCAAAGGTATGCAGTCTCTTCTTCACTAAAGGTCAGTTTGATTTGTCAAAGCCCCAGGTGTCCTGTTTCCTTTCCCATCCGCAGCTACAGTGTAAACAGCTCATTCAATTTCTCCTTCACCTCCTTTTTCCAACAAATCCTAGTTTTCATCTCACCAGGAGGCACGCTGGAAGGAAATTACTTCGGCCTGTAATGTTTGTACAATGGAGCACTTGATATTGTGATCCCATTGTAGTAACCCAGTGGCTGGTACGATAACACAAAACAGCAGGAGGTGGCTTCGTGTCCTGCATCATTATCTGAAATCAATGATATGAAACACGGTTAACCACTCGACAGAACAACATTGTGTGCTGCTATAGCCAGGCAGCCGGGATGTTATGCAAGCACAACTTTTATGACTTTGCACGCTACAAATAAGGGATTCAAGGATGTCAAACCAGTAATAGTGATGCTGTTCGAGCCAGGGGAATACAAGAGGAGGAGGTCTACACTGAGCACAGATATTTCTGGAGCTGACCCATTTAACTCTACAGCGAGCAGGTGCATCTGGCAGCAGCATGCACTATGTAATTATAAAGAACTGAAATGATGTGTCATAGTCGATTTGACTAAAGGGGAATCTCTTTTAGAAATATATACAAGTCATATACAAAATGAAATGTAGTAGTGATGGGTCTCCCATTATACATGCCCCATAGCGTTAGACAATGAGGGCAACTCACTGCTGCTTTCCATTGTACTGTTTGAGACTGGGATTTCATTTATAAAAGGGCTGCTTTGATTCCTACAGAACTGTGGCACAAAAGGTTCCCTGTCTACTCAAATTTGGAAAAATGACTCCTCTTTACAACCTTTTTCTAATATCTATTTCAAAACAATTTATTCTTTCTCTGTGTATACAATAAGTTTATCTGCCTGGGTCTGATTACATAACAATATTAGAGAGATGCTGTACAGTTGAAAATCTTTGGAAGAGCATGGGGTCCAACTCAAGCTCTGAATGTGTGTCC
Organism: Boleophthalmus pectinirostris; assembly: GCF_026225935.1. Taxonomy (NCBI): domain Eukaryota; kingdom Metazoa; phylum Chordata; class Actinopteri; order Gobiiformes; family Gobiidae; genus Boleophthalmus; species Boleophthalmus pectinirostris. The sequence goes on from NW_026571353.1 coordinate 15,755,371, forward strand.
CCTTTAAAAAGTGTTCATGCTTCAGTGAGTGATTTCTGAGCCAAAATGGCAGATGATGAAGGATGAGAGGAGAGAGTGATTTAATTAAACTGCGCCCTGGGATGTCTTACTCCAACTCTCCAGACAGAAGAGTTTGTGTTTCCTGTGTGCAGCTGTGAATATTCGACAGGATTTGTACATGAAACAGGGTGTAACTGGTACAAACAAAACAGACAAAACATTATAACCTATGAGGAGTGAAGAATATATCAGTATATATATAATGATATATATACATATATAGATATATGTAGATATAAATATCTACATATATCTAGGTACAATACAACTAATCTTTTAATTTGAATGAGGAACAATTACTAAGAATCTTGATTTTAAAGCCACTGTATGTAACTTTGTGTTTTTTGCACTGAAAAATTTGGCATAAAATATATTTCCATAGAGATTGTTCTGAAGTACATTTTTACCTTTCTATTTCAATGGAATAATGCAGGTGGAGGGTCATCTCTGGAAAGTTACATACTGTACAACTGTAATGAATTAAATACATAGTGATTTTTAAAGCTATACTTATTGTCGTCTAGGGAATGTCAAATTGAACAGATAATGCAAGACAACATGCAAAGTATTTTTAAGGACTGCAAATGACTTTAGAGGCAGGTGATCTTAATATATTGCCTAATTGTTGTTATGCCCACAAGAATAATGAGTAGCTGTGTTTTTTCAAGTCATCATCATGTTTTATTCTTATAGCTGTGCTGCTAGAGGGCTCCCCATATAGAGGACAGTAAATTGTCAGTCTGTACTTAACTGAGAATAACTGTGAGGCACTAAAAGACATCCTCCACCTCCACAATCCTGCTGAAAGTACAGTTCAAATGATATACTACAGATGCACGCTGCTGAATCGGCCCATTTGGAGATTATTGTGGCATGACGAACAATTTTGTACCTTTTGCTGTTTTTTGAGTCATGACATATATATTTTAACCACCTCAAAGGAAGACTCCCATCACTTTTTTCACACTTTCCTTTGAAATCATCAGCTCCCTCTCTTTTTCTTCCTACTCACCATGCGTTACCATGGTGACAGTTCCCAAATGGTTTCAGCTTGCATGTGAATTTGTTTATTTGTAATTCTTGGAGTGGATGGGAATGTTCTTTTTGTTATACAACCAAAATAATCACAAATGGATAATTAGGCAGAATCAGGCTTACGCAGAAATTCTGTAATACTTACTCAATGCTCCAAAATCTTATGTTTGTAAATATTTTGTGAAGAGTTTGTGGTAAGAAGTATGAGCTCCAGTGTACATAAGATGGAAAAATAGACAACAGTTATAAACAATTACAAATATAATAGTAACACAATACAACATAACCAATATATAAAGCAGTCTGTTGAAAATGTTGAGAGAGGACCTTACTTTAAATAATAAAAGCAAACTTAAAATTGATTGGCACATCTGAAAAACGAGCAAAACTAACTGACTAAAAATTTACTAACTAAAAATGAATACAATTTATATTCCTATGGCCAATATCAACAAGATGTGTTGGTATTCATACAGCATAATGCTTGATGTTCAGAAATGCTCTTTAGGGTGTAGTATTTCATAACATTAAGAACATTTGTAACTGAGAGGGTTTGTATGAGGGCCATCTTTGCTGTTGTTTGATCCTTTTGTAGATCACAGCTGCTGCAGTGCAGAGTCCTCATAGTCTTGTTGATTATCCAAATAATTCACTTACTGGAAAGTTAAACTCAATCATTGCAAAAGCCCCATGCCCCCTCATCTTTGGAGGAGAGGGTGAAGAGAAGTTGCCTAATCTGCCTTCAATTACAATTTTTCACCCAAAATTCCTTCATATTTCAAAATGGTTTGAAAATCACAAGGAATAAAAACACCATACAGGCTTGGACTTGAAAGCTGCATATTAAAATCTGTAGTAAATAGCAGTAAGTGAAAGCTGAATTGTGTAAACAATCTTTTCTCTAGAGAGGTACTTTGTTGATGTGTTTTTCTTGTTGAATGCTCTCACAATTCTAAATGGCTGAAGCTAAGAGATGCTTTTGAACTAATCTGACACAATGGCTATCTTGGGTTTGTGAGTGCCTGGGTCTGGCAGGGTGCCCTTTTCACTTCCCTTATGTAACTCGTTCCAACAGAAACACGTATATCACATAAATCAAAAGGAATGCTTGCCGAGATGAGAGAAACTTCATAAAGTTTATTGACTTGCTTTAGAGACTGCTTTAGTGAAGGAACATTGTCTGGTCAAGTTGAAAAAAAAAATAAATAAATAAATTAAAAAAAATATACACACACACACACACACACACACACACACACACACACACACACACACACACACACACACACACACACACACACACACACACACACACACACACACACACACACACACACACACACACACATATATATATAGCAGTAGTCAAAAGTCTGTAAATTCTGATTAGGATTTGTCTGTTTGATATAACTCTTCGATATATCTGTTTGATATAACTCTGCATGGGGCAACTATGCTATAAGGACAAAACAATGGTTCTGAGAATTGAGTTAGTATCCATATGAGGAAGAGCAAACAAGAAATTAATAATACTTGGTGTAAGAAGTGAGAATGCACAAGAGGTTCTTTTACAGCTGAAATATACTTCAGTTATTACTGGTCCTTACAACACTGGCATCTACATTTGAGCAGCCTGGAATCATGCCTGGCTGTTGCAGATTTTAGTGTTGTTCTGGTGATGTAATCCTGTGGTGTGGTGAGCCTGATTGATCCTTGTCAGAGAAGTCTTTAATCAACACAAAGCCATTGATTTTGCCTTGGTAGTGCCTGTGAGGTGTCCCAGACACCTGCTAGCAGCCAGCTGACACACACTTGTGCAGCCTGCAACCCAACAGCTGACATGAAGTGACGCCAAAGCACTGTGCTTGAGGAGAGAAAGGGGTGAGTCACAAATGTACACACTTACATCTACATACAGCACCATGTCAGATCTACTGTTCTGGGATGTATGAATCATTATGTGTTCTTGCACATATGGGATCAGGGAATCTTTTATGTGAAAATTGTCAGTGAGAACTATTGACGGCAAACACCAGAATATATGATTCAATTATCAGCAAAACTAGATTAAACCAGAAATACCAGGATCAAAAGAATACCTGTACTAAAGACTAAAATGGGCTTTATAAAGCAGGACCAAATTAGGACCAATCCAGGACTAAATCAGTTGTAAAACCTGTAACCTGTAACCTGCCATATATAATTGCTCATATACTAGGACTGCTGAGTACCAACAGTACCAGAATTTGAGATCCTATCTAGAGGCCAAAAACTCATCAGCATTGTAATGAAGTCAGTTCAGTAAAAAGTCTCCTCTGCTTTGTAATGGTCTTGGTAATAGAGCTAAGGGTCGAGCCATATCAGCACACTCAGTCTATGGTTATTTCTATCTGAACTCAAAGTGCTGCTTTAAGCATTTTTCCCATAGTCGCATGCTCAGGTCTGGGCTCACAGCCAGCTGTCTCTATATCATAAATTCAGACAACACACAGTTGTCACTGAGGCCAGGTGACACAACTGTAGAATAAAAAGAGGACATGCTTCTGTCACAACTAGAAACAATTATGAAATTAATTTAACTCATCTTCTGGCTGTAGATTTTACCAGCTTTATTTAATTGGCTTGCATCACTATGGCATGTTAAATTTGCTCAAAGAAACTCAAATTGTTGTAGTTGCAGTAGGAGCAGTTTTTTTTTTTATTTTTTATTAAGTATTACTACCTCTGTCTCATATTCTGGGACAGGTTTAAAAGGTTCTTGTTTCTAACATATCACAAATTAAAAGGCCTGAATGAGTAGTACTGTTAAAAAGACTCTGGGATTACTGCTTCTCACTCGCAAGGGACATATGGTCCAATATGCATATCTTTGTGTGCCTTGACATTCATATTTGCATAATTGTTAAATGTATGAGACAGACTTGTCTTTGTCATGGAGGTCATTCTGGCTTCATAAGAATATTCATAGTCTACTTTTTTCAGCAGATGTAAACTGACTCTATCGTCTATAGTTAAGGTTACTACAGGTTGTTTAACTATATCACTAACTCAGTTATTATGTCATTCTTGGATGTTGTAGAAAATCCTCCAGTAGGCTACCTCCATTCTGGCTGGATGCAGGAAAACGCTGATCACAAAATGCAACAGCAGATAACACTCAGAATGAATACCGGAAACAGCATAAACCCTTGTCCTTAAGTCTCTATATGGGAGATGAGCGCACAGACTGCATTGCTGCTTCCATCCAACCTCAGTACCCCCTCCACGGCGTACCGCACATAAACACGCACGACCACGCCCCCAGAGACGCTGGCAGAGGCGCAGACTCAAGACACACCTCCTCTTTTCTCTCCATCTCCCTCCACTTATCGAATAGGTGCACATTACACCATAGCCGCATCTTGAAACGAGGAACAAAATGTGAAACGCAATGAGGAGCATTTTTCTCCGTGGCAGGTGCAGTGAAGGATGTGGCCCTGCTTTGATAGGCTACTACTCAGTCGAGCTTATGCTGCTGATGCTACTGCCATAACATCGCGTCCGATCAACTCACTCGGTAAGGCCCTCTAATCTTCTATCTCCAAACTTTCTGAAACTCGTACCTGTTTCTTCTCACCAGTGTGATTTGACCTGGTTTGAACCTCTCCTCTGCGTCGTTATGCCTCGGAACATGATGTCATTCCCGCCTCAAAGGCATCAGGTCAGTCTCAGCTAAGGGATGATGGGCCGCGCTGTATCACCAAAATAAAGGGTGGCCATGTATTTGATACCTTATAGTACACCTACATTTAGGAAACCTTGTGTAATTGTAATAGTGCATTTTGTGCATTCAAAAATTAACCAAACAGCAACAGGCCAGAGGCCATTTGAAAAATGGTCAAGCGTAATAAAGTTAGCTATGTAAGTAATAGTGGGATGTCTTTCGCAAATTTAACAAATTTGAGGTGCCGATTGCGGTTCGATTTTTTGCAAGCACAGATTTTGCCCTCTGCAGCTCCGACTGCTTCGTGCCTTCTTTTCTGTGTGCTGTAGTCATGGAGACAGTATGTGGCATGTGGTTAAATGCTTTTGCTATAAAAGTGTAGGTCATTATTCAGCACAGAGCTGCTGAGGAAAAACACTATTTCTTATGGCATGTAAGCAGTTATTTTTAAAATTATTTGTTACTTGAGTTGGACATAGGCAATCTTACAAAAAAATCAAAACCATGTTCATGTTTCCCAAATATTTTTTTATTCAATTTAGTTTCAGTTGTATGGGTCTGTTAGGTATTATATCACATTTACTGCAACAAAACCAACTAAATCAACCCAAGATGAGTTTAAACTAAACAGTGATAAAACTATATATACTAGCTATATACAGTATGTAATTAGGAAATTACTAGGTCCAAATCAGGTTCAACCACAACAAACCTGAAACAACAAATATCCACTTTTAGCTACTAATACAGTAAAACTACAGTTTTGGTTTAGTGTTTGACCACGCCATTACTAGTAAGTACAGTTATATATAAACATCTCATATTAATTATTAAAGACAGTGGTTTATAGGTGTAGTTTCTGTAGTGTTACTAAACCAGGTCAATAAAAAGCTTTGTGAAGAGGCATGATGTTCAGATTGTGAGACCTGACAGTGAGACGGCTGGTCAGTGCTTTCTCATCCACATGAACAGATGGTCACTCAGGGTTAGCCATAGGTAAGTGCCAACAAGAATGGCACATGGAAATCCATGCTGCCGGAAGAATTCTTCTACTACTATAACAAGCTTAAACTGTTGGAAAACACGTAATGTTTTAAAAGAAATTTATGAAAATGTGTTGCTCTTAAATCCAAATGTAAACAGTCTATCCTTTTACCAATGCTTATTAGCCTTTGTGATTAGAACCCCAGTCCAGTGTGCTGGGACAAATCAACTACATTGTGTGAAATAATGCTACAGCCAACCACAATTTCTAAATACGGAATATGAATTAATCAGTCTATTTATTTCTGTTTGATATGACTATATGCAATAAATGTTTAAAATCACCTCATCACACAGTTTAGCAAAACACAGACACAGCAGTGGCTGGCATTCATGCTTCACATCAAAAAGTTTGTGATGATTCCTGGGTCTTTTGGTGCATGGTTCTCTGGGTGGGTTTTCTTCAGGTCCCCATGAACTCAAAACATGCACAATAGTTAAAATCCTTCAACTAAGGTTGTCCTGACCAAACCGAGCTCAAGATCTGGAGATGGGTTCCTGGGGTCTGTGCTTGGGTTGCCCACTGTTCTTGTCTGTATCATTGAAAGAAGGGCCACCCCTCACGAGGGATGAATAAAATCTAATAATAATAAAAAATAATAAACTAACTACATTAAGGTGATAAGCTACAGGCAAAACTCTTCTGATTTTTGATGAGTTTGGGTTTAATATTTCATTTAATGAACTTGTGTCCATACAGGTATTAGGAGCATTGGAAATTCAAAAGTAATTTTCTCTAAATGTATTTCCCCCCATAGGGACATAAGGACCACACCTAAATGCAGCACCTGCCAATCAGGATTTTCACAAAATGTACAGAAGGATTTTATGATACCTAACTCTATGTTTGATTTATTAACATTTTAACTTTTTTTTTTGTGAAATTATAATTGTTAGGTAGTTTCCTCAATTACTAAATAAGATATCTAAAATCCCCTTAGTAAATGTTTTAGTATTTAATATGTCAACTAAAAGATGCAAGACTTTTAAACTTGGGACTGCATTTTCGTGTTTCTGTTTTGAATGTCCCAAAGTGTCTCACAGTTTTGAAAATTTTTACACATAAAATACCTAATTTTTTATATGAAAACAAAGTGTCATTCAAAACATTTTTTCTTACATATGTGGAAGTAAAGTACAGAAGTTTCCAATTTTATTTAGCTTACAACTGATTGTCTGCTGAATTTTTTACTTAAGTATATCTATCTTTGTTCCAGGCTGGTGTTGATCATGAATCTGGCTGAAGGGCACTAAAGGTCCTTTAAAATGACCCGGACCCATCCTCCTAATATACTGGCATCAACTCTATATCGGGACATCACTCTTAATCTCATCACTCATCACCCCATTCTACACAACTCTCCACAATGTGACCTGAAAATGATTGACAAACCCGAGATCATTAACAAAAGACATTGTCGTAGCTTTGACTTCATTGAGTCACTGGACGACCCACAAGCTCTATCCTCCACAGTGGAGTATCCTAATAAGAGATCTGAGCATTTGGCTTTCAACAAAAACGTAATGTGGAATGGATTAGATCAATCGGGACATCTTCGCTTTTCATCTCCAGATCTTTTTAACACCAGGCTCCTTCAGCAGCAGCAGCAGCAGCAGCAGCAGCAGCAAGACAAAACCAGCCATCTATCGTGGTCCGATACTAAAAAAAGAGCAAGATCTAAAAGTACACCACGTATTAAGGCCACATTCACTCCGGTGCCAATTTCTGTGTCTCCTCCTAGCACAGGCAAAGGTAGGGACACACCTCAGGCAGCTCAGGATGCTCAAAAGGAAACTTATTCATCAAACAGGGCTTTTTTAAATGAAGTTCATCCTATTAAACTGCAACCACACACCCCGCTCTATGTCTCTGACTGTTTTGAAGAAGGCAAACGAGACAAGCCAGCCACTACGCCTCATGTTAGGTGCCGTGTGGACATTAAACCAGATGCTGCGGTTCTACAGCAAACAAGGCACAATGTACGGGGCGATAATCAGTGGCAAAGATATTCACAGGCCGGTAGTAGCCGAGGTTTGTATGTACAACCACCACCGCGACAGATTGGCTCCTCACCGACGCCCACTCCCAGTGAATGCTACAGCGGGGATTTTAGACAAGGATACCACTATACTACCAGCATGTCCCCCATCTCCTACCAGCATTTAGACTTCAGAATGCCATCACCAACACCTCCATACCTAACTACAGAACAAAGAGCATACTCAAACCCCAACATACCCACTAAGTTCTTTTATACAGAAGACCCTGTCCGATTTCCCATTCATCCCTTCTCCAGACCGTACTTTCAGGATGATCGGTCGAGTATTACCAGCCATGCTAGTACTCTGACTAGTCACTATGACCCAAGGACTAGATGGGTACACACTCTTCCTCCTCGTTCATACTACACTGATCGGGACCCTCTGCATAATGTTTATAGTAGACCATACTCTACAAGTGAGACTGGGTCTTACGTGTCCCATGCACCACTTTCCAGACCTTATTTTGGAGATGAAAGCCGCTATAACACATATCACCCAACCAGTTCAGGGCTCTTTTATTCCAAACCGTATGTCGCTCCCACAGAGGCATACATTCCCACAACAAGACTTTATCACACAGAAGGTCGTCGGAGACCATCTGAAGGTCTGTCTAATGACTGGTATCGGTCCAGTATATCTGGTTACTCCAGCCAGTCCTTCCAGCACACACATCCCAGGTTAAGAGAGACAGGTATACCCCCGTGGTTTGGGAGTGTGGACACCACTCGTCTTGGGGAAGAAGCTAAAAATCACTCCAAATCTTTTGACAATATTTTGTATCCCCATCTGGACAGAGATCAGTCTGTGCCCCGTGGTCGAAGTTATGAGAATCTGTTTAACCAACCTCGACATGGAGCATCCACTGATGTTACCTCTCAGCCTGTTATTCTAAATCTCTCAAGCTCACCAAGGCGCTATGCAGCACTGTCTCTATCAGAAAACTCTTTAGACAAGGGGTCAAGTAACTCTTGGAGGAATATAAAAGGTGGCCAGTGGTTTGTAACACCTGAGATCACAATCACAGACAATGACTTATGTGCAGGAAATAACAAGAGGCGTGAAGTGCACTCGGTCAGCTGGGATGTAATGGACAGTGAAAAGAGATCTACTCCGAGGGTGATGCAACAGAAGCAAGAATCTCTCACACCAGATTTGACCAAAGACAGGAAACATAACAATTTTTCCCTACAACAAAGCCTGGAGCAGCTGGACAAGCTGTTAGCTGATCTGGTTGTAGACTACAAACCACCTACAAGCAGGAAGTCAAGCGATGAGCTCTTGGATCAACTTAAGCAACTCATAAATGTTGATGATAAGGACCAATGCACATCTGCGGTGGAAAACCTTCAGAGTTCTAATACACAGCTCACATCTAGTAAATCCAGCCCCGACACAAATAAGGAAGCAGACAGTGGCTGTGATGCTTTTCAAAGGAGTGCAGAGGAGTGCTCACCTGACCATAGCACAGATGAGGATGACAACCTGGTGTGCGCTAATAAAAAGTGCAATCGGGCTGAAAGTATGTTCAATGCATGTTTGTACTTTAAATCATGCCACAGTTGCTACACATTTTACTGTTCACGAACTTGCAGGAGGGATGACTGGGAAACTCATAAGGAGACTTGTTTGTATGGCCGAGTCAGTAGTGTGTGCCGTCATACACTTAAGTTTTGCAGAGAGAATACAGACATCCATAAAGCTTTCTCACGTGTTGCTAAAGCAGGCTATCTTTCGCGAGGGAGAGGGGTGCTCTTCCTGGGCTTTGCTAATCCGGACACAGCTAACAACTTCCTGCAGGTGGGCCTGGAGAGCCTTCTCATGTCTCCTACATACTTATCACTCAGAGAGCTAGACGGCTTCAAAGACAATCTAGGTGAATACTGCAAAGAACTACAACAGGCAGGAAATGAGTATGATCCCAATGAATGTTTCCTCCTGAATGTATCCATAGCTGTTGGTGAACTGGTGCCTAACAGACCATCTCCAAGGATCCAAGCTCCAACGGTGCGCAAATATGCAAAGGTGTCCCTGGCATCGTCTAGTCCAGATAAAAAAGTACTCAAGCAGGAAAATGAAATGGAAACTCTAATCTTAACTCCACCACCTGGGACACCAGACATAGATCGGGAAGGGGAGGAGGGAAGGAAAGCACGGGAAGTCTGCTTTGTCAATATTCAGCGTGAACTCAGGACAAGGGGTGTCTTCCTCCGGCATGAGTATCCCAAAATTTATAACCACCTTTGTGAGTTTGTGGAGAACAATATACGGTTCACACCAACCACGATTTATCCCATAGATAAGAGAACAGGGAAACAGTTTATGTGTATGATCATGGCGGCATCAGAGCCAAGGACATTGGACTGGGTGGGCACACCTCATCTGTTGGATGATATTATTTAGTAAAGCACTAAAATGTCAGTTAAACATGTATATTGTGTAAATACATGGGATGTCTTAGGGTGTTATGGACGTTTGAGAACGCGTGACAAAATCTGGCTATTCTGTGTATTTTTAGCTATTATATGTTTGCACACATGCACAAACAAGAACTGCACTTACTTAATATACAAATAATACAATAGCTGTTTTTCTTTTATTTTGGCTTGTTGCACTCAGATGATTGATGCCTGCATGTAGTCCACAGGCACAACCCCTAGTGTTGGGTGTTAAAGATGTTAATGTGATGTGCAGTATGTACAAAACATGTATAAAGCACACTATATTTATTAACAAAGTCTCTTATTACCTCCACAAGACTGGAGTGGATAACTACTACCATCTCCAAATTACACACCTGAGCTGACTCTTTACACAGTGTTCCATCATTTGATAATTGACCAGTAACCCAAGCTGTGTGGAAAACTTTAAAATACTACTTGAGATTATGTTCAAAGTACAATCAAACCAATGTTTTCCCACAAAAAAAAAAAAAAAAAAAAAAAAAAAAAATATATATAATAATATATATATATATATATATATATATATATATATATATATATATATATATATATATATATATATATATATATATATATATATATATATATATATTTTATATGTTTATTTCATATTGTAAAGAAAAAACTTGATGTCGTTCTTCAACAGCTTTGTTTGGAAGTGGCCTTCTGTAATAATGCATTTGACACAAAGCAATGTAAAGAGTGATGAGTTTATAAAAGCTTGACAGCTTTTGACTTAGGTTTACTGAACTAATGTTGTAAATTAACACTTATTTTGCTTAAAGCATGCTATTTATATTCAGGTCTTTTAATATTAGCATTGCATAATTTACATTATTATGATGATAAAATATGGTTTTATGCTTAAAAATGTAAGAGGTATATATAATAGATATCTATATTGAATATCAGATTATTTCGACTACATGACCTTGAGACCTGATTGTGGGTGATACCATATGCAATAAAAGAGCAACCTTATTATTTATCACCAAATTCTATTTTATTATAGCCTAAATAATAATGTATTACTAAACCTGCAAAATGTCTGTTTGCACTAAAATATAAATTATAGCCTACATAAGCCTATTATGCTTATGCTATAATAGCAGCACTGAAAGCCTCCATTTAATATGGTCAAAGCTAAGGTTGCTCTTTTACCTGATTGAATATCTTTGTGACCTTCCTTAACTTTATATTTTGTGATGTTTATAACCTAAATACATGATTGATATGACATATTAAAGGAGTGAACAAACCATGATGGGTTTTATTATACATTTTAGTTAATAAAAAAAAAAAAAGGATGGGTGAAGCAATCCCATTAGGCTAACAACTTGTTCTCAGTTAAAATTCAGTGCAGTGCTTTGCCTTCCTCTGTTTTGATAACGGTTGCTGCTTGGCTCACCAGAGCACTATATTTAGCTCAAAGCGGTGCAGCTCGGGATCCCTGTAGTCCACAGCGCTTATGTCCCTCTGCCATCTAGTGGAGATGTTTGGTACTTCTTTGCCGCAGCCGCTGCCCACATCATACTAGCTAAGACTGTTTTGTCCTACTTTTTATTTGTAGTTTTAAGTATTAGCCTTTTAATTGCATTATAGCTGCCATAATATTTTGATCTATATTTTCGAATACAGTAGAAAGTTTAAGTATTTCCAGACTAAACCAAAACACTGAATGACTTCTTTAAAGTCACAAAAACATTACAGCTGTAATATTTGGTGCGGTCACGCATGCGCAGGTGGTAGTTTTCCTCGTGATGACAGCAAATGACAGCAGCGGTGTTCTTCTGCAGAAGCCACTATAGGCGCTAGCCATCTAATATTCTCTCACATCACATTCATTAAACCTTTTCATCGCTGTTGTTTATAAAGCATTCAATCGCCCCATAGCGCAAACGTACATTTGGTAAGTACTCAAATATATCTTAGTAAACATTTTTATTACAAATGTTCTCATAATAGCTAGTAACTTGTAGCCAGTGCTAAGCTAACTTAGCTAGCTAGCTCGTCTAGGCTAACCTCTGTTTGCTGAATTTACCCCTTACCTGTTAGGTAAAGATTGTGGTTGCCATTTCTTGTGTTTTCCTGCAATAATCCTGTATAATCAATCATAGTTGGTCATTGTTTCGTCCATACGCTATTTGTGTCATTTTACCTGGCCCATATAGCTTTTAGCTGACATAATATTTCTTAAAGCTGACGAGTGATTGGCTTTCAATTTTCAATTTAGAGCCAACTCCAAACAGCTACCGCCACAAATTTGCCACCCTTGGTGCGTCACATTATCTATGAATGAGTAGTCCCATTTGGCTTTCATCAAGGACAACTATACACAAATCAGAGCCAAATCCTGTCCCAACAGTGACCCTTGTCCCCATTTCTAGGTTATTTGAGGCAAATAGTCATTTCAAGCCAGTTTTAATGTCCTAATTGTGCAATTTTGAGTTGTCTACCCCAGCTGTTTCTAAACATGTTGTCTACAATGGCAATATCATAAATAGTTCATTAAGTCATTGCCGCTTTTTTGTATGCCAGAAATGTTTTGCTAGTGGTATTGTATTGCAAACATTAGGATAATTGCACTTGATCTCTGTTTATTTTGATTTTTTGTCCTACTTAGCTGGACTCTTTTCACAGCAAAAAACAGTAAAGGGCCTTTTTATATACTTGCAATATGTGTCATAGATGGGAATGTGCTCAGTCTGCTCTTTACTCTTTATGTGTACTGTGACCAAGGATCTTTTCCTGTTAGAGCTATATCCTGGAAGCTACTGGCTTATTCCAAAACTAAAACATTTTGTTTGTCCACTTGATTTATCACCTGGAAATCAGCAGAGGAAAGACTGCAGGTCAGCACTGTTCTGTGCTGTGTTCTTTCATATGCTAATGCTCAACTTAACTTATAGGCATGATTAAAGGTATAGCTGGATCAAACAAATGACTAAATCCAACCATAAACCTCTTTGTAATAGTCTTAATTAATACTCAGTAAATGATTTTAATGGATGTGTAAGAAATTATCTGAAAGGGAAGTGTGCGTAGGATGTTGGTACTAGAAAGTGAAAACATATCAGGTTGCAAGTAACCTGCTTACCACTCCAGCTTTATGCTAATGCTTTCAAACACTACTGTCTACTTTTTTGTCTTTATTGGCTTAATGCATGACACACTGTTCAGACTATTAAGATTCTCACTGGTGATGTCTGCTGTAGAATATCTTTCTTTCTCTTCTGCTTTAGACTTCCTCCGTCCGTTCCAAAATGACTCACCTGGTAGCTTTGTGTGTTGGAATATTGCCAACACCAGCCACAGCCGTGACTAATAGCCACTAGCCTCCTTACTTGACATGTTGTGGCCTAGTTGCCTTTTCACTTCCATTCAAGTATCTGTGGAATGTGTGTATTTGAGAACATATGGAAGTGGGACCGTAGGAGCTTGGCTGGCAACATTTATAAAGAAATCATTGTCTATATTTTTCTTATAAATTGGCTCAATGAATAGTCAATAGTATTGTTTTGGAGATTTCAAATATAGAGAATTTGGTCAGAATTTGAGCCTGTAGTATTTGTTATTAGCTACTTTTAAAAACGCTTAAACCACCTTTTTCATAAAGTTTCATATGCCTTCTATCTCTGGGCGGGTGATATTTACAACAATAAATATGCAGCCCTTTTAAACATCTTAAAAATACTTGATATTCTTATGTAGCTTATCCAAAATGAGGCCTGTTGCAATAACACTTTTTCGAAGTGTGATATTGATATATTCCTGAAGAAAATCTAGACAATAAATATGATATTGAAACTGGTTTGAAACACAGCTCAAATTGTATCGTTGAGAACAGTAACAAAAGGTACCTCACTAGTGCAAAGAAACAGTACCTATGAGAAATATTAATTCCAAAAATGATTGTTTCATATATCGTTGGAGCGAATGGAACGATAAGTTGATATAGTAATTGTTGTGATAGACCTAACCAATAAGCCCATAGATCTGTTGGTCTCCTCAGCTTAGCTGTTGTAGCTTCTGTTACTTTGGGGTCACTGGCACTTTTTGGAATAATTTTTGTCTCAGGCAGTTTTCAATTATATTCTCCCCATGGCACTTGTTGTATGCCGCAGCTAATTCTGTGTTTGCTATGTTTGCATACTGCCACAAAGAGGCTTTGTTCAACACATTTGACACAAATCATTGAAATTTCATGCTCCGAGCTGGGTGTGTATGTCTTGGCTGTGTATGTAAAAGAGAGTGAGTCATTTGCATCTTCTCTTCTCGAGTATTGCCAAAAGCTTGTGAAAATGCATGCTTTCTCTGCTGTTGATGAGCCAGCATACTGGCTGCAAATTATTACCTGCCTTGCGTGAGAGAGAATCAGTTTTATATCAACTCAAAGCAAACATTATTTCCCTATTTCTATGGCTGTTTTATGGTTCTCTTATGGTTGTAACTTTTTGTTACTGCAGAGTTGGACAGTCCTCTACAAGAATATTTATTATTGATAAACTCAAAATTACTGAGGGTTATTCTCTTGTATCAGTCCGTAGCGCTCTCAGTGTGTGAGCTGGAGAAGATGGTGAAGCCAGACATCCACACTCTGGCCCATCACCTGAAGCAGGAGCGTCTGTATGTGGCTTCAGAGAAGCAGCTCATCCAGAGGCTCAACAGTGATGTGCTGAAGACTGCAGAGAGGCTGTACCGAGCCGCCTGGATCGCCAAACAACAGAGGATCAACCTCGACCGCCTGATTCTCACCAGGTTCCAGTTTTGTGTGTCTATGTTTAACTAATGGACTCATTAAAGCTATGAGAAATTTTTAAAATCTAGTAGAGATAAATATTGCAGTGGAAGTGATAAATTTTTTATAAATTGCCTGTTAGTAATTGTATTAAAACTGTTGGCTACAGTGCCGAGGCCTCCCCGGCAGAATGCTGCCAACATGCCAAAATGCTGGAGGATACCCAGTTTGTGGACGGCTACAAGATTCTTGGTTTCCAAGAGACAATCTATGGGGAGTTCTTGGCCCGGCTCAGAGAGAACCCCAGACTTGTGGCATCGTGCTTGGTCGCGGGTGAGAGGCTGAACCAAGAGCACACCCAGGGTGTCATCCATACTGTCTTTACTTCACTGTACGGAAACTGCATCATGCAAGAGGATGAGAGCTACCTGCTTCAGGTATAGTCTTATGAACACTATTGCCATAATGTTTGCAAAGGCTAACAGACCTTGTTTGTTTAGGTGTTGAGATATCTAGTTGAGTTTGAGCTGAAGGAGAATGAAAACCCTCGGCGTCTTCTGCGCAGAGGGACATGTGCATTCAGCATCCTGTTTAAGCTCTTCTCTGAGGGGCTGTACTCGGCCAAGCTCTTCCTTACAGCCACTCTTCATGAGCCCATCATGCAGCTGCTGGTGGAGGACGAGGACCATTTAGAAACAGACCCAGCTAAAGTCACTGAGCGCCTGACTCCAGCTCAGCAGGAGCGCTTTGGGGAGAAGGGGTCAGAGGATTACAAACAGAGGGTGCAGGCTGCTGTGGAGGCCAATGAGGCCAAACTCGTAGCACTAGTCAACAAATTTATTGGTTACCTGAAGCAGAACACATACTGCTTTCCTCATAGTCTCCGTTGGATAGTCTCTCAGATGTACAAAACACTGTCGTGTGTGGAGCGTCTGGAAGTGGGAGAGGTTCGGACCATGTGCACAGACCTGCTTCTGACGTGCTTCATCTGCCCTGCCATAGTCAACCCTGAGCAGTATGGCATTATTTCAGATGCCCCCATCAATGAAGTGGCCCGTTTTAATCTAATGCAGGTGTGTGCTATACCAAAGTTATTATTTACTTTTCTAATAATTGTATATAATGGAATTTGTATTTTTCTCCCTCAGGTGGGACAACTACTGCAACAACTGGCAATGGCAGATGATGATGCAGACCCTAGACGGAAAAGTAGTTTATCTAAATTCGATAAAGTATGTGCTAAGGCAGTTGTCTTTGCCTTCTGTGTATTTTAATTATTATGACATATTAACATATTATTAGATCTATATGTTAAATAGAACTCTGATTTTTACAGAGTTGTGTGGCAGCCTTTTTGGATGTTGTGATTGGAGGTCGAGCAGTTGAGACCCCACCAATGTCTTCAATGAACTTACTGGAAGGCCTCAGCAGGACAGCAGTTTACATAACACATAATCAGCTACTGGCTCTGGTTTGTACCCACAATAAAAAAAATTTAAAAACCTGTTTAATTTTGTGTAATTTGAAAACTGCAGAAGATGCAAGTGGTTGTATGACTCCCTCCACTCCCTATAATGAATACATTTTAGGTAGCAAACAATCTGAAATTTGTTTTTTTATTTCTATTTCTGTGATGTCAGAAGTATGATATGTTACAGTGTGCTAACTTCAAACACAGTTGAATCTGTTTTCCAAACTGGATCTAAATCAGTTGTGTCTTCAGGTGGATTTTGTGCGGAGTGTGACGGCAGGGGACCATCTCAGAGAGGAGGAACACATGGCGCTGGAGACCCTGCTCGCCAATGTGCCTCAGTCCAGAGCCGTAAAGAGCAACAGTCTGGAGCTAACTCCCTCCAATACCCCACAGCTATCCCCAGCCACTACTCCCGCCAACAAGAAGAACCGTCTCCCTATAGGTACCCATCCAAACTTTGCCCCTCTCTGTGACTATTTTGGTTGTCTGTCAGGCTTTTTCTGATTTGCAGGAATTATATGTAAAATCAAAAACACAATTGTTTGGAATAATTTTGCCTAATGAGAAGTAACATAAACAAGTTGAGCGCTGATGGCTAGCGAAAGCCTTGTGTTTTATGCAAAAGCTAATGAGCTTCTTCTAGGCTTGTTATAAAGATAATTAGCACGGCCTGGATCGAGGCTCAATTATAGAAATGACAACCAATTAAATTACCAAATATAAATGAACTCATTTTAATTGGAATAGATGGAAAGATGCATAGGCTTCCTTCATTAGCATTTTAAAGACAAATGATGGCATGGCGACTCCCTCTTAATTAGGAATAAACCACTTGTGCCTGCTTTGACATATGAATTTTATAAACACAATCTTGACATGATGTTTAAAAATGGCTATACTTGGAGATCTCAAATGTAATTTATATTTTTTTTCTCCAATCCCCCAACTTTTCCTTTTCCTCTTACTGCTACTGATTGACCAGGACAACACTTAGCTGCTATAACTTCCTGGGATCCAACTTCCACTTCTCTGTCCGCTCACATTCCTTTAGTAACCCCTTTTGGTGGGTAGCCTCCTGTCAGTTGTATAAAAGCTCGCTGTGACCTCATCTGCTGCTTCACTCAGTTTTGTGTTTGATCAAATTCATGCAGCACTAGTTTAAGCTCTATCCTGCACAGTTTTAACCCTGCCTTCCACTTTTTAACCCTGTCTTCCACATTAGCACCTAGAAGCACTGCTTTGGTTGTTCTGCACTAGCTATATATGCTTTAGCTTTGTACTGTGCTTGGGCTATTTATTCCAGCTATAAACTACTGCTTTATCTAAATTTCTATAATTTTTGCTTTCCCATCCAGTGGAGTTTGGCTGTGCATTACCAGGTAGAGTGGATTGATAATTTTTGTTAATTTCTTTTAGGCTTAGCCACCAACAGTTCTGAAAACAAAATAAAAAAACCTAAAACTTGAAAACCTAAATTAATCAATGATGGGTGTAGAAAACTTAAACATTCCTGGTGAATCCTGTCATCTTGCTTCTTTGGTGAATTTATGGCAATCCACAACCACAACCATGCTTACTTTTACTTTCCTAACACATACCCACTAACATATTGGCCTCTCATATAATTATTTTAACACAGCCGATTTGCATAAGTAAAAGCCAGTAACTAACTCTTGTTGATTTGACTAATTCCCCTAAACCAGCAGCTGCCCGTAGCCGCAGTCGTACCAACATTGCCCAGGAGGGGGAGGCAGAGGCTAGCTCCCAGGAGTCCCTCCAAGAGCTGGCGCCAGAGGAGGTGCTGGTGATTTCTATTGGAACCGGACCGCAGAATGTCCCCGGGATGATGTCAGAAAATGAGGTAATGTGACTTGAATTTATGTGGTCATTTGGTGAGAAGGCAGCTATGGGGTTAATTTAGTTTCTATTCCATCCCATTTGAAGATGCAGTATTATATGGGAGCCTACCAATATACAATGTATAATTTGCACTATGTCATAGTAGAAGTCATAATTTAACCATAGTACCACATATAAAGTATTAGTAGATCAGATTTGTGGGGATGTTGTATAAAGCAATGTTCCTCTGTGTGCTATTCTTTGTTTTAAATGTTTGAAATCATCATCAATCATAAATTTATTTATTGTACACTACATCTAATATATTACTACTACTTATTTTATTGTTTTACATTTTGTATTTTGTTGCAAAAAACAACACAATGTATTTTGCTGTATAATCATATACCCTAAGTAATTCTTAATATGTCTGATTGCCTTTTAGGTTTTGAACTTGCAGATGAGTGATGGGCCTCAGGGAGATGGTCCCACTGATGAATCTAAACTTCATGGAAAACCAGACAAGACCCTGAGGTTCTCCCTTTGTAGTGACAACTTGGAAGGCATCTCAGAAGGTCAGTCAGCACTTCTATTCACATAATGAGTTTGGTGGGTTTACATGTTGCACATAAGCATCAGATGTTTAACAGTAAGAAAAGTGAGATACTAAAATCATAGTTTTTTGTATGTTTTGTCTAGGTCCGTCCAATCGCTCTAACTCTGTGTCCTCTCTGGACTTGGAGGGAGAATCTGTGTCTGAGCTCGGAGCTGGGCCATCAGGAAGTAATGGGGTGGAGGCTTTACAGCTTTTAGAGCATGAGCAGGGTAAGCTTATTTATTTATTTTTAGTTGGGTTGTAGTGTATATTTAATTTAATGCTGGTCAGGTTGATTATGCTGTGTTTCTTTTACAGCTACCACTCAGGACAACTTGGATGATAAATTGCGAAAGTTTGAAATCCGAGACATGATGGGCCTGACTGAAGACAGAGACATCTCTGAGACTGTAAGTGAAACCTGGAGCACAGATGTACTCGGCAGTGACTTCGATCCCAACATGGACGAAGACCGATTACAGGAAATAGCAGGTGAGAAAGTTTTGTTACTATTAACTTTATGATAGACTTGGCCTCTTTTTGATATCTAGTACTGTATGCTTCTTTTTATCCAGGGAATTGTCATCACCTTGTGGTCTGAAGTTGAATAGCACCCCAGGCTATCCAACCAATAGTCAACTTGCAATAATACATACTAATCCTTAAGCAATATAGGTCAAGTTAATCTTTTAAAACTTAACACACAGTAACATGTGAAAAGTTTATCTATAATTTCCAACACTGTATTGAGTCTAAGCAGGAATTACAAATGTACTACCTCACAATGAAACTTGGAACACAGAACATTAGCTGTAATACTTACAAAGTGGATAAAAATACCCACTAATATAATAACATCTTCTAATGTTAAAATGTTTCTGATGTACTTGTACTTGTCTGTCTTCTTTCTTCAGCCCGATGCCGATCTCTTTCTCTCCTCCTTCTCTATCGCTCTCTCTGACATTCACTCAGTCCCTGCTGTCTTATTGACCTTGGTTCCTTCTCATTTGCATCCACCATTTTTCATTCTTCGGAATATGGTGTTGGGGGACTTTTCCATCATTAAGTGAATTTACAGCGATTTCCTTATGTGTTTTCTCCAAGGGATTGGGTTATGAGATGCACATTAAATATCCATTAATACCTCATTATCCCACTGATAAGATTACCATGATAATGAGGCAGAAATTCTAATTGTTTCACTTCTTGTTGTGCCACTCATTTAATCATCCACCTGAAAGACATGTACTCTGCGCCCCTACCTTGAAGACTGTAAACACGGACAGCGGGGTAGAGCTCTCCCACAGCCGCCCAGAGCCTTACCCCGCCAACAACACCACACACAGTTGCCTGGGTGCTGGCATGCTCATTCATTCACACTGCCTGTGTTCTATGGAGTGGAAGCGTGATGTACCAGGGGGTGCGGGGGCCATCGGAGGACTTGGTCTTGAGCCCTCACCCACTCACACCTGCTTGCTCAATTCCCACCTCGACACATTCTTCTGCCTTGTTAAGCTCTGGCTCTTCCAAATGGAGGGACACTGTGTGGCGGATGTTGTGGGAGGTCGAGCTAAGTGGTAATTTGGTTGTGAGTAATGCTAGGTTTAATCAACAGCTCAAAGTCATGGCTCTGGAGGCCAAGGCAGGGTGAGATATTACCATTAACCTTTGAACTTTGGCCCTGTGGTATCTGCGCCTGTAGGGCCCAGCAGGAAATGCATGTGACCTCCAGCTCTTGTTGCCTTTCACACTGTGATTTAACTACATTCTTAAAAAGTGACAGTCAGCATAGTTGCTTTAGTTAATTTTTGTTTATTTTAAGTCCATCACAAATGAGCCAACAAAAAAGCAAGGTTAGTGAGGCTAGTTGTTCGTAGATAAGTACTACAAAATTGTGCACATCTGGTAACAACTGGCCTGTTTCCCCTGTATTCACATTACATTATATCACCTGCATGTTACCAACGACTTGTTTTTAGAAGGATCTTCATACACCACCTTTCCCACATTGCTCATTTAAAAAAAGCTTGAATTATTGATAAGAACTAATTACAGAAAATAAATCAACCTTAGTGCCTTAACAAGCTGTGCACGGAGCTGAAATGTGTCTTTAAGATGACTTTGGGGCCACAGAGGAGACTTCTTGCTGCTCTTACTCTATCCTAAAATCAATGCCTTTCTGTGGATGGTGCTTTACTCTTTGTGTCTGCCCTTCTTTGTGTTCAGGGGCAGCTGCAGAGAACATGCTCGGTAGCCTGCTGTGTCTGCCTGGCTCTGGTTCAGTTCTGCTGGACCCCTATGGATCCACTATATCAGAAACCACCAGTGAGGCCTGGAGTGTGGAGGTGCTGCCCAGTGACTCAGGTAAGCTGATTTTTGGATATGAAACACTTATTTTTGTATTTACACTCTAATTTCTGTGTTTGCATGGGTGATCTTTATGCTTGTGTAACACTGGGGGTTGGGACACTCAAAATGTGCACAGCACCTGTCAACATTGGTTTGTATTTGCTGTCTTTCAAAACAAATATGAATGTGTGTACTGTATAGTAAAAGGCAGCTCAAGACTTTCTTCGACAGACCACCAGGTGTGTCTGCACCTGTGGTGGAGCAGTGAGGAGAAGCACACAAGGACAGCAGCTGTCCCCAGTCAGTTAGTTTACTGTGTCAGTTCTGTATGTGGCTCATCTTAACAGTGCAGTGCAAATTCAGACCTAAAGCATGATTTCTGTAAGTACAATGAAAAAAGAGAACACAAAATGTCTTGATTGTTTTTTTTTTTCCGTTTTGCTTTCCTATTCTGCTCCATAATCACACAGTCGGAGAATTGATCCAGCTAGAGTGCTTGTTTCATGGTTAGGCACCAGAAAACTACACTCTGAAGAGCACTTCACCAACACATTATTACTAACGAGCATGCAAATGAGCACCGCTGTTACTATGAAACCTCTGGGTTCAGCCCAACAGCTCCACTGGGTCACCAAAGAATTGGCCATACTAGTTTAATGGTTCAGTTTGGCCGCTACAACACATTATAATGTATGTCATGTTTGATTTTGTGCATATGTGAACACTTGGTTTCACAATAATCAACAAAAAGGGTGGAGAGGGCCACCATCTGTGGATCAGATGCTGTTAAATACCTTAGGTTTGGTTGTTTTTAATTTCATCAGTAAAATCAAAAGCCCAAATAAACCTTAATATTTATGTCGTCTTAGAAGCGCCTGACCTGAAACAGGAGGAGCGTCTGCAGGAGCTGGAGAGCTGCTCAGGAGTGGGCAGCACCTCTGATGACACAGAGGTCCGAGAGGTCAGCTCCAGACCCAGCACTCCAGGACTCAGTGTGGTTTCAGGTACAAATCTGTACACTGCATTTACTTGTTTACTCCCCTTTATGGGATACCTTTTACCTTTGTTAAAATGTTCATTAGTCATTCACTGAACCTCCATACTTGTTAACATCTAGGTTAAAACTTTGTTTCGAGCTGTCCTTGCTTTTGTGTTGACCGGTCATATTGCTGGCAGGCCTGTTAACCCAGGTAGAGGGGTCATGTACATTTTTCCATGTGATACAGAGGTTAATGCTGCCTGTGTTTTCCCTGGGCTCAGGTGGACATGCATGTTGACAAGCATGAAGTAGTATCGTAGATTAAGAAGCTAGCCACGACGTCCGCGACTCTGCGCTCAGGGGACCCTTCCCCCAGGGATCAGGCCGATGGATAGCCTGCATCTGATGATCACTCTTATCTATGTCTGTCTCCAGACCCAAGGGAGCTTACTCTACCAATTTAGTGGTCCCAGTTGGTTTCCAACTGAGCCAGTCTGCACTGCATAGTCTAGAGAGAGAAAGATCCCTTTTGTATGAATAGTTCCCCTTTACCTTGAATTTGATTTCATTGTTAAGGTGATATTGAGTTGTTTTTGGTGTGAATGTCAAAGCTGTTTTTGTGTGTGCCCCAGGTATTAGTGCAACATCAGAAGACATCCCCAACAAGATCGAGGACCTGCGGTCAGAGTGCAGCTCTGATTTTGGAGGGAAGGACTCTGTGACCAGTCCAGATGGGGAAGAGGCTGGCCACGGTAGGACAGAGTCACATTCCCACCAGGACATGTACAGTGTGTATGTGGTCCAAACAACATCAGTCAGACCCATCAATCCCTGTCTACTCAACAGCTGCCACTAAGTTTAATCACCTGTTTACAGCGTTAATGACACTTAAGTTACTAACAATCTAGAGCAAAGTTGAAAGCATGCAGTATTTTAGGACTTCTGTAGTCCCCAAATCCTAAAATAGTGAAAGACTAAAGTGAGTTTATCCAAACCTGGAAAAGACTTGGTTTCATCTAATTGTCTATGCAAACGCTCTTCTCAGATCCAACTTGTTCAACTTTTATACAGTTTTGTTACACAATTACTAATAACAATTAATAGTAGAGTTCTGTATAAAAAGTGTGTTCAGCTGGGAATAGAACAGAATGTATCAGGTTTGTTTCACTTTCCAGTTTGTGCAAAACCAAGTTATAGTTTCTGCTTGCTTCTTGTTCTGCTCTCTTATTTAAATAAATATATTTGAGTAATAGAATTTTTTTTCCTTTGTATGTGTATTGTGTTTGTGCATTGTGTCATGATTGGCTGTTACCTTTTTAGGAGCACACCACCTGACGACACCACCATCACAAGCGGACTCGTTACTGGCCATGTTTGATCCTCTCTCCACTGGTGAAGGTAATTGCTCTGACAGACTCTGTACAATCTTTGCCATTAAACTCTCCAAAAGTCACAAAATTAACTTGCATTATTGCATAATAATGCATAATAAAGGTGTTAAGGAATGTAATTGACTTTGCCCTTTGCAAAATATTATATTTGGATCTCTGTTCCTCTGAGCATATTTAGTTTGAGTGGTGGTGGAAATGAGAAAGAAATGGTAGCGCAGTGTGTCTGTGGCAAGGTGAAGGGCTGACAGGTTGAGAGCCCTCACCCCAGGCTCTTTGGCACTGTCCCCTTGTCCCACTGTGCTCATGGCACCAGGCTGCCATTGGAACCCTTTCAGCAGAGTGTCTACCCTTGGAACAGGTGGCCTACCTACACTAGGGCTTGTCTCTCACTAACATCTCTCCTTAGCATTCTTCTGTGTTGTTTTGTAAAAGACTTTTTTATACACTTAACATCTACTACAGGGAGGAACCATTATTATGCAGACTAAAAACACACAATTTCTTTTTCAGGTTCGTCAACTGGAACAATTGTAAGACCCAAAGTACACTATGCCAGGCCTGCCCATCCCCCTCCTGACCCCCCAATTCCTGAAGCCAGTGCCCTGGGACATGAGGCACGTCACTCCATGTTCACCCCCCACTGCTTGGCCCAGGTGGAGCAGAGACACTCATTCCCCGACAGACTGGTACGCAGTCGCAGCTCAGACATTGTGTGT
This sequence comes from Boleophthalmus pectinirostris, assembly GCF_026225935.1. Classification (NCBI taxonomy): domain Eukaryota; kingdom Metazoa; phylum Chordata; class Actinopteri; order Gobiiformes; family Gobiidae; genus Boleophthalmus; species Boleophthalmus pectinirostris. Next base: position 15,779,799 of record NW_026571353.1, read on the forward strand.
CCTGGCCGCCGTCCCACCAGTGACCCCGGTCTGAACCGCAGGGTTGCTATGGAAGAGCGAGAGTCGGGGGTCTTTGCCTCAGGACCTTCCTCTTCACCCAGCAAGGATTCTCTTAAAGGAGAGGTATCTTCAATTCTGCTGAAATTAAACCAGACACAACTGCTTTCACTGCTCAAAACTGTACTTAATGTGTACCCACTTTTTTCTAGCCTGAAGAGAGAAAGGACAGTGATGATGAGAAGTCTGATCGTAACAGACCATGGTGGAAAAAGCGCTTTGTGTCTGCCATTCCTAAAGGTCAGGCAACCAATCACTTGGTCATTTTGAGCTTGTCTTCTTTCACAAACTGACAAATGTATGTCTGTACATTGAAAAGTGATCTGTTTCATTGCAACACTCCTTTATTTTTTTATTGTGGCAAAAGTTCTCTTAATCACAACTGACAGAAAATATCACACTTTAAAGAGCAGAGCGAAAGCCAATTTATAATGTGAGAAAGAGAATGATGATCCATGTTGTCCACTCCATTGCTGATGTTCCACTTGGAAAATGATGTTTCTTGTTTGAAGTTACTCCAGAGACGTGTCCAGTTCTTTTTCTCTCTCGTCTCACTGGCTGCAGATTTATATAGACTTTTCAAAGCTAATCAGTCATCAGAGAAGCTTTAGCTGTGTAGATTGTATGGCTGTAGCCCTCCCAGCAGTGCTGTCAGCCAGCGGCTAATGGTCATTAGATAGACCTCTCTGTCACAAGCTCTGATAGATGACGCATCTCTTGTTGCAGTTCTACTCTACAATCATCTCTCATACATCTGTCTGCAAAATAATGAGCTGTGCTTACATGAAATGCCTGCTTATTACTCTTGGGGATAATGATCTTTCTTAAGTAAACATTAAATTGATATTCTCAATATACAGCTTGAGAACAGTATGGGGACCGACAGAAAAATGTGCAGATCTACCAAGATGAAGTATCCCAAATCAATAAAATTCTGCATGTAGTTATTTCAATACTAGAAATGTAGATAAGCTAATTTTTTATTAACTTGTGAAACTTCCCATTAATAATGCTTACTATATTTTGTGTACTAGATGTGTTAACCCTCAACATGCCCTTCTCATAAAAGGCAGTGGGTCGTCCTTAACCTGTAGAGTCAGTAGTATGTTTTTTTTTCCTGAGCTTTTGAGGACCAGACAGTTGTCCCACAGAGAGTCTGTGTGTGAAAGGCCAACCCTGTGTGTTATGTCCCTCACAGTGCTGTATTGGGCAGCTGAGGAGGAGGAGGAGGAAGAGGTATCAGGTAATGCGTTGCTGCTGAAGTCACCCTCCACTGCTGTGCTCCTTTTGTAGGTGTGATGCTAGAGCTCTAGACCTGTGATGTAACAGAAATGGTGTGAGACACAAACATGTCAGTATTCCCCTGTAAATAGTGTCCTATATGGTTTGGTGGCTATTGCAAAAACAATATTGGAGAGTACTGGCTTCTTGTGATGAAGGTTAAGGTTCTTTCATCTGTTCTTTCATCTTGTTTATAGCATTTAAATTTGTGGTCTGACCCATTGGTCAATCCTCTTTCTTCAGCCATAAAAGTCTCCCTAGTGTTCACAGCACTTGTATGTTCCAGCTCCAATAGCAGCCTTTCGTAAAAGAGACAAACAGGAGAAGGATGACATAACACAGGAGCGCATCCCTCAAGGTTTTAAACTGTTTTAAAAATGACTATGACAATATTGCCTCTGTTTAGAACATTTTTTTAATGACATGTTTTTGATTGAACTTTCAGATGACCCATTGCCCAGACAAAACTCTCAAGCCCAGGCAGCTGAGGACATTCTGGACAAGTATAGAAACATAAAGAGGACAAGTCCAAGTGACGGAGCTACAGGGGGAGCCTCGTATGATGGAACAGGAGGTCTGTATAATAAAACTGACGCACAGCATTACACATATTAATTATTATTAATGAGTAAAAACTGGGTATTATAGACCTGTGTGTCGAGGACCATGTCCATGACTCTTCAAGAGAGGATGCACTACAAAATATATCCACAGATGACCTTCCAGATTCAGCCAGCCAGACAGCACAGCAGCATGACACCAAGTTCTCCTTTAGGTGGCCCCTCAGTATTTGAATGATCAGGTTGTTCCCTTGGGTTTTCTTATATTTACTAAATATTTATTCACTAGTGATGCCAAGAAGAAACTGAGGTTGGCATTGTGCTCGGCAGACTCCATAGCTCTGCCCATCATGGCTCCTGCAACCACAAGAAATGGACTCCCTGACCACATGGATCCTGAAGGTGAGTGCCTGAGACAATATTTACTTTTTAAAGTCAATGTTTAAGGCAGGTTCAAGGGTTTTATGTTTTTTTGCCCACAATTTGCAGTTTTACTACAAAGGGAACAAGCTATCAACCTTAAATGTTGGCGAACTAATTAAAATGTCTCCAGGAAACTTTAAACCTTAGCCTTCTGACTTCTTTTATGCCAGCTTGTGAAAAAGGCAGGTGGTTGAGAATTCCCAAATTAAAAAAAAAAATTAGGCCTCTCAACCTCTTTAGTCATAGTTGCATCTATAATAATTAACCAATCTTTCAACTTTCCCCATATTTTAAAGATTTATTGTAAAGATCAGGTATAAATGATCAACTAAAATAACAGGCTTTTTTTAGCACTGTCTTATTCAGTTCTCTTATTGTCCATTTCAGACAATGAGATCGTCTGCTTCCTGAAAGTACAGCTTGCGGAGGCCATAAACCTGCAGGACAGAGACCAGATGGCTCAGATCCAGGAGACCACGCGCTGTGTCAGCCGCTTTGATGCACGCACTTGCAGAAAGCTACTAGCTGCCATTGCTGAGGACTACAGGTAAGTGTAGGTCTACAAAGGGGTGCTCATCAACAAAAAATTTACTCAAACTTGACCACTTCACTTTTTCAGATCATAATAAATATATTTACTTTTTTTAAATTTAGAAAACGTGCGCCATACATAGCTTATCTGACCCGATGTCGACAAGGTCTGCAGACTTCACAGGCACATCTGGAGAGGCTGCTTCAGAGGGTGCTCCGAGACAAGGATGTCGCTAACCGGTACTTCACCACTGTCTGTGTCCGCCTCCTCCTGGAACACATGGAGTCCAAGATGCTTGACTTCATCAAAGGTATCTGTCACTGATTTCCCTATATCTATTTAGAACCATTTTATAACAGCCGTAGTGCTGTTCTCTTAACTCTTGTATTTGTTGTTAGCATTTCAGGGCTGCACAGCTGCTGATGACAAGACTGCATCAGTGGAGGATTTTCTGCGCTACTTATACGGCGCCATGGCCCGAGATGCCATTTGGCAGTATGCAAGTGAGGACCAGCTGCAGGATGCCCAAATGGCTATCGAGCGCAGTGTTATGAACCGAATCTTCAAACTGGCCTTTTATCCAAACCAGGATGGAGATATTCTGAGAGACCAGTAAGTAGTGTCATTTGATAGCTGTATTTGCTCCAATAGTTTTCATCCACAACATTTTTATCAAATAACTTTCATTGCAGACTTTTCCATGAACATATCCAGAGGCTGTCAAAAGTTGTGACTGCAAACCACAGAGCTCTTCAAATCCCAGAAGTATGTTAATTTGTTCATATGGCCATTTTTTTAAACTCATTACAACATAAAGAAAAATCTGTTGTTTCAGGTTTATCTAAAAGAGGCTCCTTGGCCTTCAGCCCAGTCTGAGATCAGAAGCATCAATGCCTACAAGACTCCCCGAGACAAAGTGCAGTGTATACTGCGCATGTGCTCCACCATCATGAACCTGCTCAGTCTGGCCAATGAGGACTCAGTGCCTGGAGCCGATGATTTTGTCCCTGTGCTGGTCTTTGTACTTATAAGGGTGAGTCCGCTATCAGTGTTAAACAAATTAACTTAAACTAACACACAAGCGTTTTCCAACTGTTCCTCATGTCATAGGAGCTAAACATTTTCAGTATCTCATTGCAAGCAGTAGTTGTAGAACAGGTGAATAAATAGCAGTATAATGTCCTATTGGCGGTTGTAACTAAGCATGCTGCTTTTGTAAACTTTTTACACAATTCTTTTGTAACTTACTCTTACCAAACATCTATTTGTTAACTACAGATTGACAGTTCTTCTTCCCCTTTAGCTTAACTCCACATGTAATTGCTTAAGTAGACACTGTTTAATGCACCATAAACAGCAGTGCGGTTACCTTTTTACACATGTCCATTTTTAAGACCATAATGTGTATAGCAATGTGCGTGTGCTGTTCTTCTCGGCTGCTAATGCTGGCCCATCCCCACGTCTCCTCCCCTCCAGGCAAACCCGCCCTGCCTGCTGTCCACCGTTCAGTACATCAATAATTTCTACGCCAGCCGGCTGAGTGGGGAGGAGTGCTATTGGTGGATGCAGTTCACCGCAGCACTGGAATTCATTAAGACCATCGACGATCGCAAGTGAAGCAGAACAGCCACCTGTATGGGCAGACTGCGGGGGAAGGAGCCGGGAGACTGAGAGACTTCCCAACCAACTGCTCCCTCTGCACAGCTAATAAACCCTGGCCCGCCGCCTGCTCTTTATTTGTATAGCTTTGTACATAGCCAGAGACTTTGAGAGACTACAAAAATATATTACTAAGTGTATGTGGACAAATCCAGGTTTTAGCCGTGGTAGAATAACGGCTGGGGAAATAATTGGCAAAATATTAATCTTTATTTTTCATTTTATCTTTGTCTTGTTTCACGTTTGGAGTCGATAATAGAAATATTTTATATAGAAAATTACCAATATGATATTAAATCAAAACAAAAGCTAATCGTATTGAAAGGGACCAGACTTCCTTGATGTAATCACTGATCTTTATTTTCCCCTGAGTGAGAGGGAAGGGCTTCCAATTAAATTACAATTTAATGTTCATTAAATGCATTGTAACATAGGGATTTACAGTGCATGATGGTTACTGATGAGATCTAGTCCCTAATAAATTCAAAATAATACAATACACACACAAGGCTAGCTAGCATACAGGAAGGCAGCTTTTCTATATAACTTCATTAAATTCCTTAAAAATACTGTCATCACAATTTGGACAAAAGGGCCCACATATTTATACAAAAAGTGTATTTATTTCTAGTTCTATTTATACTTTGTTTCATTCAACAAAGAAAACGCATATCATGCCCATTTGATGATGTCTGAGGCAAGTCTCATTGATAACTTGCTAAAGATGAAATAGGAAGGCACTTTAGTTAGTACAGCCCATAGTTGGGGTGGTGGGCAAATTAGACACAGGGTTAACTGCCAAAACTGGCATTTATGGAAATACTGAATACAGTGCCTTTGATCTGGGGCGCTTTGTACAGGTAGAGCTTTTGGATTTATTTTTCTTCCTTTAGTTTTTTTAACCAGCAAAGACTGATAGGCATTATCCCTAACCTTACACTCCAATGGCCCAAACTGATTTTACTTAAAAACTGAGAAACTCATCCTTTTAATAGAGCTTCTGTACAGTAGTGATTGTCATGGTTCAGTCCCTTTAATGCATTTGCGGTACTGAGATTGAACAAATTTCCCCTTTGATATTTTTGATCCTACCTCAGCGTTGTGGTCAATTTGACTGATGCCCCACATTGGTCGACAACAGAGTCCTGGATCTCTATATTGCACTGGTTGAGGGTCTTCTTGTGATTTTTAAATGTAGGGCCTTTTTATAATATCTACAGTGGAGTCTAGTTAGAAAAGTTGGTGAAACGTTGTGATGCTTGTTCTAGTCACATCTCTCACCCTTGATTCACACAAGCCTTTGTTATAGAACAATATAAATGTTAGGAATCGTTTTCTGATCTTTGTACATGAGATGCCACACGTCCGCATGGGCAAAACATTGGATTTTAGCTTTCTACCTCCTTATGCATTCATTAAAGGGACTCGTTATGTGCACTTATTTCTGTTATCTCCTCAATTTGTGTGGTGTGTGGTATCCCAGTATCATTGTACTACTCAATTATAATCCAAGCATGTATGATTAATTGACAAAGTCTAATTTTCTCTTGAAATCTTCCAATTCATTTTGTATTATAGCTTTGTTAATCTATATCTTTTCATAATAATTTAATAGACAGCACAATATTAAAACACTTATATTACTGACGTCATAGTTTGCATAGGACATGGGCTAATGAAAGCGTGAGAAACTGTCTAGAGTGTGCCTCCTCTTGTAAAAAGTCACAGGTAACTTTCCATTGTGCTGAAACACTATTGGTGGGTATGTCAGACCTATGAAAGGCATTTCGTCGTCCATGGATTTGCATATCAAACCAATTTATTTTGCACAGAGATGTCTTTTCTTAAATATCTGACAGGGAGCCGTGTACTTTTAAAACACCATCACTATGTATAGCCTTTAAAGCAACATTTGTTAAAACTAACCGCGGTGTAATTAAGCTAGTTATTGAGTGCAAAGTTAAGGACTAGACTGTTACTCTTCAAAGCTGAACATTCACGTTTTATGGACAACAGTTAAACAGATGCATTTTATAGCCCTCTATAGCAGCAGCAGTGCCATGTGTATGTAATATCCCTCCCAGAGTGTAATCAATTTGATGAGAAAACCATGCACTGGAAAATCAAGTTGCAGGTTGCATCTATACTAATTAGGTTTATGTGATGTCACTTTAATTGGAAATGCATACTGCACAGATCTGATGAAATTATTTGGACCTGGCTTACGTTACAGCGTTTCCTCATATAACCTTTTACACTGTCCCAACCCTAAATTATACCCTTTATTTTATATATAAAGAAATTGTATTTGTGAAGTGAGTGCAGTTTCAAGCTCTTTGTATGCAAACCTATGACCAGTGGTGTCAAGTTATAATAATGATGAAAAAAAGGTTTCCAAAGCTTTACATTCTGCTCCCTGTACATCTGATGCTCAAAGAGAGGATGGAGGAAGTCATCTATGTAATTTTAATTGTAAGCTTGCACAACTATGACATAGCGGGAAAAGCCGGTTTGTCTTTACTGTGATTAATGCATTATGTAATTCTTTAAAAACAATAAAATAAGCAGACATTTTCCTTTTTAATTTTTATTTGTGATGCATGTTTTAAATCTATGCATATCATTTACAGTGGAACATGCCAACTCTTCAGGCACGATAAGGTTTCATTATCCTTGGCCTCTTGGACACTGTAGGTATATCCAAAGCCCAACACAAAAGAAATCATTGTAGGAAAATTTATGCAAGGAATATAATTGTTAGTGGGGGCAGTGGAGCAGCATCATCCAATCGAACAGAGCCACAAATAGCGAGCTCTCTGCAAACATTTCATTACTGCTGACAAGTGTAAGCACAATTGTAATTGGAGATATCCCCCTCATCTGAAAGCCCTCCTTACTTCACCAATTGCCTGTTCTAATACTCCTCTTTTTTTCATCATAAACTTCATCGTGGGGTGCTTTTGTCCCCTGATGTTATCTCACAATAGTTAATTTAAATTCAAATTTTGATGTGTGAAGTTAATTAGTTGCAGGAGCCAAAAGCCAGATAGGACTGACTTTCTGAGATGGGATCTTCTGACTGGGTGCACTTAACTGATTTTAGATATTCACAGGGGTTTGTTTAGTTGTAAATGAGCCTTGCAAACTGTTTTTTTTTACTTGTTCAAGTAGCATGATCAAGCACATAGATGTTTACTGAATTGGTAATTCTAGTAGGCATTATAATTGAACACTACAGAAAATGAGAGCTGATTCTCATGCTGTTGAAGCTTTCCTCTCAAAATCATGCCACACATTGAATTGTTTCACTACATACATGTATTGACCTAATAAAACTAATCTAAAGTAATAATTATTCATCTTTATTTTACATATTTGCACACTGAGGGACAAATATAAGGTTCTCATGTCTAAAAATAGACAAATCAACATGCCATAGAAAGCTGGTAAAAATGGGGAAACAAAATAGAAGTTTGTAACACTTATAACACTCTATATATATATATATATATATATATATATATATATATATATATATATATATATATATATATATATATATATTATTATTATTATTATTATGAGGCTATATAAATAAAATGCATGCTCATGAATATGCTACGTGCTAATTACGTACTCACTGAAAAGTCACCCTTATATTATGAAGAAACTGGGCTCATTTTAGTCTAGCCCTAGACCCTTGCCTGCTCTAGTAAACACGACATTATCATCATACTCAACGAACCACACGTAAATGGCTAAAAGCTGCAGTGCCTCTGACGCACTGCAGATGGCAGACGCGCCATTCCCCTGGACGCACTGGCCCCTCTGAGCTGAGCGCGGCGCAGACAAAGACCACGGGGCCACCACGCTTTCTCCAAATAAAACTATCACAAAGTCTGCTATTCACATTTAACACAGGTAACTATAGCCGTTTTTTTACTATACTTGTACATGCTTATCTAACTGAGGTAAACACGACTATACGCTTTTAACACATGAAAAAATGAATTAGCCTTATGTGAAATGTTAAATACAGTAGCCTATAATATAGAGTGAACACATGACTAATGGCGAGATACGCTCACTAAGGACAAAACAAACAGCACAAGGCAGCAGCACGTCAATTAAATTATAAGGCGAGGGACGGAGAAGGCTGGGAGGAGGAGTACAAATGAAGAAAATGTCAAATACACATATTAAAAGTTAAATGAAATAGCCGCAAGGACTGAGACAGACGAAGAGATTAAAACTCAAAGGGATACCATGTCTCCATGCCCGCAGGTGCCGATACTGTAAGATGCAAATGGGGAAAAAATACGGTGCCATTCGCTGTAATCATTTGTGCTTCAACTACAAAGACACACGACTGAAGAGACGATTTAGTTTGTCCGACAAATCAGAGCATAACTTGGGATATTAAACGCATTTTTTCGCACTTGGATTTGGATAGCTTCGACACTCAAGGTCTAAATTACAGCCGCCATATTGTCTTTACAGTGCACTGTAAAGCACGTCAATTAGGCCAGGCGTCAATTACAACCGCGCGCCTTGTGATACCGCTATTTCTTTCCCATATTGTGCGCGTATTATTAGAAAAAAGCACAATTTTCCCAAGTACCACAGCTAATCACCAAGAGGAGTGGGTGGTGGTGACATCAAATTGAACTATGGAAAATGGAACAGGAATTAGATGCACTTAGCCATCACATGTTAATGGCAGCAATCAACAGCCAATTACCGCGCAGTAGTTGAGTACCTTGACAAGTGCAGGTGTAGCCTACAAGTAACACGCACATGGGCCTCTGCTGCTCGTGCATTTCCATAAATTCAAACAGTAAACTCCCATACACGCTCTGATTGCATGTTTTATCGAGTTTGCAATTAAGCAATATTGTTAGGGAAGTGTCAAGTGCAGTGAAATGAGGCTGTGAGGGGAAGATTGCTTAAGGGCAACAATTATATTTATTTTATGTCTTGCATGTAAATCAATAGAGCTGAAGTATTATGATGTGCCTTTGAAAAACATGCACTATAAAGCTGCGCAATTGGAAAAATCATGCTATGTGTGATTACGATGTTGAATATGTGGAACATTATAAGCCTTTGTATCACTCAAACTAATGGCAAAAGTTAAAAGTAAGACATAAAAAACAACAACTTTATGATCACATGCATAACTTTAATGCAAAATGGACAATTGAGTTTCAGATTCAACTATGAATTTATTAATCACATTTGAAATCATATTTTGAACTTATTCTTGATTGCAAAGGCTGTTTTTATTAAGATGTTATAATATCTTGTTATGCAAAATATCTTATTATATATAAAGTCTTCTTACCCTGTAGTTTACATCTTTACTAACTTTTTATGAAATGCATGTGATTTGTATTAGTTTAATAGTTCTTCATTCTTCTCTCAAAAGTGAATGCACCTGTCTGGTAGTTTTTAAAAAACATAATGCCAGTTGAATCTCCATTTTAACACACATTGATATTTGCATTTGTCAGAAAAAATAACAGTTACATAGTTACATAATGTTCCTCAATGGTTCTGGTTCTAATGTGGCTTTAGATACACCATACATCCATAGTTTCCACACCCTGTTCTTCCATGCTAGGCAGCTGTTGTCTGTGGGGTCAGAGCTGTGGTGTGGGTGCCTGGCATGGCCTTCATTGTGAACATGATCTGGGCTGATGTTGCCTCTGATGCTGATGATCTCTGTCACAGGGTGCTCCGGCTGCTGCTCTGACAAATCTGGAAAAAGCACACTCGCATCGCAATGGGAGGAACACGCCACGAGCAGAGGTGGGTAGAGTAGCCTTAAATTGTACTCAAATAACCTCAAGCAACCATGTTACTAGTAAAAGTATAATTTTCAAAAACTGCAAGTAAAAAAAGAAAGCTATTTGGAGTGTTTCCATAATTAACACAAACTGCTTTATAAATTAAATGATAGACAAAATTGACTTTGTTGTTTTTGTTGAAAAAAATAAATGTAGAGAAAAATAAATGTAATCAAAAATTTTTCTCCAAGATATTAAGCCCGATTGGTCTTATAGCACTTTTGTAAGTTTATTGCATTGGATTTAGTGCCCTTCCTGGTATATATTTAATTTGAGTTGCTAAAAACATAACATTGAACTCAGCATTGTTACTTCAAAATAATATTACCCACATAAAAGTCAAAGTATGTGGAGGATGAACTTAAAATGATATTCAAGCAAGTACTTGTAAATCATTATTACCTATCTGTAGTTCTGGGGCTAGTCTGTGTCCCTGTTTGACCTACTTTGATGATCCTGTCCTTCAGCTACAGGTGAAGAGGAGAGAGAGAGGGGGGCTTCCCTGGATGTCGTCTGTGTCATTGGCCCCTGTTCAGACGCAGTGCTCTGGACCCGGGTAGAGGGGCTGGCAACATGCCCGATCTACAACAAGTGAGCTGTCCTATCTCTGACATCAAGTAAGCCCCAAGATGTCATGTCTTCATCTTGTGAGGTTCAATTCTGCTCAGAGTGGATCAAGCTGTGTCTGTGGGAGGCTCTGAGAGGCGAGCACTGGGTCATGCAATAGTATATATGGGTCATACAAATGCTTGATAAGGGTATGAGTTCATTGTGTCAAATTTTGGGGTAATCTAAATGTATGGCACATATTTTACAATTTAGTTTAAAAAAAAAACTAGCATTTGATATCAACTACAGTTTGTGTAGTGGGCAGAAACAAGCTCCAGCATCTGCTACACACTGTAAATCTTACTAGCACCCACTAGAAAAAATGTGGTAGCAACAGTGATGTACAGAAAAAATTGGGCTTGGCGATATGACAAAAAAAAATCTTATTAATTTTCTTAATTGTTCTCAATTTTTGATTCGGTGTTATTTTTTAATAAAATAAAAATAAATATTAAACAAAATAAATAAATAATAAAAGCTCAAAGAGTATTCATTTCATGAACATAAACAAAAAAGCCACATTTCTTCCTCCAAAGTGTGAGCTCTGACCTGATTGAAAAACCCCAAACCATGTCATTGACAATTAAACATGACTGAAGCTCGATCTTGATTAAAATTTGATTAATTGTGCCGCCTTAGTTAAAATAGTATTTTTTGACACTGAATACTGCTGCCAGATTTTATATATGAGAACTGTAGGTACCTACAAAATGTGTATGCATGTGGCAGAATTTGAAGTTGTGCAAAGATGTGTCTGCTACGTTTTTGCATTTTTGAAGTTTTCCAATATGTTTTTCTTTTACTATTTTCAGGCAGACTCTTTACAGCTCCATCTTTGTGCCTTCAGTGCAACTTGTGGTGAGTACTACTAGTATGCTACAGCATCTATAGCAAACCTCACACACACATATACACAAGAAACAGAAGAACTACATGTGGTAGCAACAATCATCTAAATGAAATAAATGATAAGAAGAAGTACTGCTCACAGATTGCAGAACATTAACATTATTCTAAATTCATTTATTTGGAGACTAAGCGCTGTTATTTTTTATGTAAAATAATGGACATCACATGAATTATGGTGCCGCCTTTACATGAGGGAAACATATTTTATCATATCTGATATATTACAATATAACCATTGACAGACCATTAGCTTTTAAGAATGACCTGTTCGTTTCCTCTGTTCCCTCCCTCTCTCTGCCCCCGAGCTACTTGACTTGTTCTACTTGACTCCTGAACCATTTTAATATCAGGCTGCCACGGGTTTCCTTCCTGTAAGCCAGCGCCTTTATATTTCTGTTTCTGCCCTCCCTGAGCCACAGACAAACCTTAAGGGATGTTAAAATACCGTGTACTGTTAATGACCCTTTAAACATTGCCGTGAATGAGCAAATATTTGGGATAGTCCCGGCTTTTATGTTTGTAAACCTCAACATGCTATAACAACACTTCCTCAGATAATAGTGATAATGTGATAATGTCATACTTTCAGATGGAGGGCAAGAGCCAGTTTTTCCTGTTAATTACATTGTACTTTGTCATGAAGTATCGGAAAGGTAAATTCTAAAATATATGCAACCTGATGATTTCGATTATTGAGTAGACCCAAGATCATACTGTATTACAATAGAAATCTGCAGTTGAACAATATCAGTTTTAGCCAACCCGCTTCTGTATTAAATAATATTGGCTTATAGAGTGATGTGATGTCATCTGAAACCAAGCAATAGCCTGTAAAATAAAATTATTGCCGTGTCTAACCTTATGATACTATAAGCAACATTAATTTAAGACACAACATTTTAGTGTGAGTCAAATCAAAGTAAAAAGTGACCTATTTTTAATGCCTACCTATTGCCAGTGTTATTTTGAATTATATCACATTTTCATATTACGGTTGTTCCGCGCTTGTTTTTATGGACATGTACAACACTAGCTTGTCGTTTTAGTGCTAAATACAACAGCTAGTTAACAATTCATATTAATCACTTTTGATATTACATCAATAAAGCAGCCCAACGGAAAAATGGCAATTAAGCGTTTATTGGCCAAACGTGATCAGTGTTGTCAGAGGTCACGCTCAGACATCAATGATCGGCTGTGGGTGTATTAGCATGGACACACATGCCCAGTTTGCATTCAAGTGAAATCCAACTTGTGATAAACAGCCACTATAAAAGATGCAGTAAACCTCTTCCAGCACACACTCTTCACTGCTTACTCACCGAGGAGGACCTTACAATGCTATATATTAATTAAGGGTCTCAGAAACAATAATAGCGACGATAAAGTCCTCCCTCTTTGTCCGAGATATTCTGCCGTCACATGACATTAGGAGGTAGGAGGCATGTGCGAGGAGATAGGAAAGGAGGAATGAGGAGGAGGAGGAGGAGGAGGGGATGAGGACAGATAGAGCTTCCTTCTGCCTGGAATGTAATCTCCTTGATGTTACATGGTGCAGCCTAAACTGATAAATTGCAGATTAAATGGCGGCCACACTCCACTTCACCCTACAGCCTACACCACACCCCCTTAGTTCCACGCGTTTCTGCTATTCACTGCCTTCTTGGCCTGTCAATTCTGCCTAATCGTGAGAGGCACTAAAACACCAGGTCTTGACAGAGCCAGATCAAGAATGATGAACATCTCTCAATGGCAAAAGACTTGTGCTCCTAACTCTACTAGAAGGCGCGCATCACTTATGCAGAAATCAGCAGCGCTCCGGCATCTAGGAATTATGCGCGCTGACAGGAGATGCATGAGGTACGCATTGTGCGGTTAGAGCAGCCTTGACAAGTTATAGTTAACTGCAGCAGCCGCGACCCCGAACACAAAGGATGCACAGGCTTATTAATGGGAGAGCATCCATGTCAATAATCTTGGCTTTTGGGTCCTGTCCAGAGACATGCATCTTGCCACACGCGCTGAATACATACTACATATACGCAGGTCATGGGACACAGGGAGGAACGACATATATCATTTATTGACAAAGGTTATCTTTTGGCCTGTTTTTTTTGTGCTTCTTTTTTGACTGTTGCACATTAGAGAAAGTAATTTGGCAATGAAACTTTTAATCCGATTTTGTATTTATTTGGCTCATTTGCACGAGTACAGTTAAATTGTAAAACCAGTTCTTAGGGTTAAAAGTGCTTTTATCAGGAAATAACAGACTTACATGGTAGTTGTTGTTAGCAGTGGCGGGAAACTTCTCTGAACTTTAAAAGTTGTGAAACACGCTTCAAGCCTGATTGTGGTGAATAACTAGGAGGTTATGCAAAATGGGTGAGTTTGAACTAGTTCTGTTTTTAATGTTTTTAAGACATTTAAGAGTGTGCAGGAGCTATATTTTTCATCATAGCATAAACAGATTGGTCACTTTTGATTTGTTTTGCCTGTATCGTGTCTGATGCTATAAATCAGAAAGCTCTTTTCCTTTAATAAAGCTGGAAGAAATGAAATATAAATAGTATACATCTATGTTTAATAATTTATTTGTTGTTTTTTAAGTCTACCAGGGGACGGCTCTCTTTCATCTAAGCACACGTACAAAGAAATCAGTCATTAAACGCCTAACCGCATGTTGCTGATGTTGTCTATGGAAATATTTGTAATGTATATTCTAATTTTTCAGAATAAATTAGGCAGAGATGCATTTCCATGTAAATTTATTCAAGGCAAAAGGAAAGAGGAGTGTGGGGGGCGCGGTAAGAACTGCCAGATTATGCATAATTGTAGTATTGTAGACCTCATTTCTACATCTAGCTCCGTATTGTGTGGTCATTAAAATCTAAAATAATGGCAACCTCACAGCTTCTCTGTTCTAATTGCCCCCTTCCATACAATTGGCTTCTCCAGACAATATGATGAAGTGTGCAGTAGGATGTGTTAATAAGATGGCCTTTCAAAGTGAGGAGGACAGTCATTTGGTAGTTGCACAGGCGCTGTACACAACCCTGACTGACTCGGCTCACTCACTGTCTTGTCTTAAACGTTCACCTTTTTGCGGTTTGATGTCTTTGAGGACACGGTGCTGACATATCAGGAGAAAACTGGGATTTCAGCTTGTCTCCGCTCATCTCGACGCACGCTGAAATCAAAGAGGGAAAAAAAGCCTCATTAATAAAGAGACATGCCTCTAATCCACTCAGCGGTTGGGGAGAAAATTTTTAATCAAATGCAACACGTTACTTAATTGCATTCCTGCATCTGGAGTACGGTGTACAGTTCTAGGCAAGTCAGGTTTCTAAGACTATAAACAAAGCCACAAGTATCCATGTACATAATACACCCAATTAATGTGTTAGCGTGTGGACCATGGCCAAGGCACTGGGCTGAGCTTGCAATATAAAGATAAAACGGTCACTTGAACTCAAAGGACATTTCAATTTGCGTTAAACTATGTATCAAAGAGTACATTTTCTTCAGTCACTTCTCAATTAGGATATTCAAATAAATTATATATTAGATTTATTGCTTTTCAAAATTCTACTATATTTATTTATATTTTTGTTAGATATCTTAAAACATTTTTTATTTTTTTTGACAGTGATCTGCATCCTCATGAAAAGCAATTTGGCCTTTCCTACTGACCTTTTTCCTAAAAAAATCATAACATTTTCGGTCCATCTTTTGTACGGTTGTATACATTTGAAAGGAGCTTGTGATGCGTCGCAAAAACTGTGAATTGAGAGCAGAAAGCAGCACACGAGCCCAGGCAGAGGGGAGATCAATCTTTGTGATGATGTGTGAAAAGGCCAAGCTCCGCGCCCAGCATGTACTCTTCCTCATTACCTTTCATTTGGCACCGGAGCATCTTCAGCTCGATACAGAATAAACAGTGAGTACAGTGAGCCCCTAGACGTATTTACAAAATCCGCACCAACTTACACCAGCATTACACCCGGTTATTATAAAGTGTCCCCCCTGTGGACTTTTGGAGCACATTAAGACCTGGTGCTTGGACTCATCATTGGTGGGATTTTCCGCTCCCTTTTCTATCCCATGGCGCTTTGTCCCACCCAAAACCTCCACTCTCAACGTTTAGCTGTGCTCCGTCTCCACATCCTTAAAAGCAAGAAATTAATGACAAGCACAAAGCGGCTCATTTATAATTGCTTCATTATACTGTTATGTTCTCCTGACAATAATGGTGCTGCTGGTGTTTTTCTAATTATATGGCGCTTTTTTTCTTTGCTCGTTATCAAGGACTTCAGGTAATTGTGGGGAAAATAATGACTGCCTGGCCGTTCTCTCATGGATAGCACATCACAACAGTCTGGCAGTGCAGCCCAGAGCCCTATCAAGGAGGCTGCGAGCTTGTGTTTTCAAGCTGACTCCGTTTACACTGCAGCGGCCCAGTGGCTCAAGCATCTCTAATGAGCAGCTTGTATTCAGTGCAGTTTTATGACAGTACAGTTTGGCTGCAGAGGACAGGGACTGACACAAAATGAGGAAATGCTCTTAGCGAGACACTAAACAAGCACTAAAAAGATCAAAATGTGGGTTAAATATTGCCAATTGGGTTTGTGCATGTTTTCTAACATATACTTTATTTTTGTTGTTTTTTTTTGTTTTTTTTTAGCTGTGTGGCAAATACTACAATTTTTACTTGTATTTCTAGGTAACAGTAATGATGTATATTTCACTCACTTTCACTCAATATTTTTACTTTCTTATATTTTACCAGGTACATAAAACAGTGTATGTTTTATTATGAAGTTGATCAATATACTTTTTTGGAGGTCTGCTGTTTCTAAATGCAAAAACATTTCTGTTGTGACCCTTAATGATTTCACAAGGTAGTTTTCCAAGTGCTGCACATAGTTTGACTTCTTAGAGGGCAGGGCTGCAGTGTCGATGAACATATTAAATGTCAGACGATGTGAAACATGGAGCCCATGCATCACACCACGTTGTGTACGTCTCATATGAGGAGTGTGCCATTTGATTTGCAGTTGGGACGATAACATCACTAATAATGCTGTCTGTGTGCTGAGATTTCATTCAACTGCAGGGAGATTAGTGATTTGCATTTAATACCCGGTGCGCTCTGCTGTTCCCCTTTCATACAACGGTGCCGGATATGGATGATGACATTATATTAATTAAAGCACATTATGGACAGAGGACACCATGCTATTTGCTAGCATGTGTAATGGCGGCCAACACTGTTATTTCTATTTGAAGAATGCATCCGAGTGTGAAATAATAATACTCCCTCCAGGAATACCATTGTCGTATTTTACCCAACAGTATAAAGAGAGGAAACATAATAAAAATGAACTCTCACTCTT
Organism: Boleophthalmus pectinirostris; assembly: GCF_026225935.1. NCBI lineage: Eukaryota > Metazoa > Chordata > Actinopteri > Gobiiformes > Gobiidae > Boleophthalmus > Boleophthalmus pectinirostris. Next base: position 15,797,071 of record NW_026571353.1, read on the forward strand.
CATTTCCATCTTCTCCCTTTGTTTTTTTATTTAATTCTGCTATTGCAGCATCCAACACCATTGCTGTCTGAAAACCTCAGAGGCGGACTTAATTAGTTGCTAAGAGAAAGCTGCCAGTGGTGGGGGGCTAAGAGAGTGGGGCACATTTGAGTTTGCTCTGAACTTTGCTAATTATCAGGTAGGATGTAATTTTCTCCATTCCCACGAGGCACCACACAGAGCTGCACCAACTAAAAGGAAAGAAACAAAGCTAAGCCCAGGAAAAGTATGAAATCCCTTTGTTACAATTTCTACGTCTAGATCTCCAAGAGTTATTTTTTCCTGCCGCTCCTGGAGGTGTGATTATAGTCTAACGTGGTGACACAATGCTACCTGAGAGGATGTGGGGGAGCGCATTTGTGATGGCGGACAGGTGGAAACCATGCACTATAGATAGATAAGGCCACAATGCCCCTAACATTCATTTAAGAAGAGTCTATTTTTTACATTGTCAATTTACACATATGTGATATTATATGGAGCTCTGCAGTGGATCCCAGCAGTGAGGCCCACCCATTGGCTGTCTGATTGGGTTACTTCCTGTTACTCCATCAAATGATCTAGTCTCAGTTCATCAAAATAGCTGTCAGTTATTGATCTATTTTGGGGGGAAAGGTTAACAATGGGTACTGTGGTAAAAAGGATCTCTCCTGCTCAGAGCATTGCATAGAGTGCATTATATGTAACAACACTGTTTTATAGTTTGCCTATCCCAAGCCTGGATAAATTCACTGTCAAGACTATGCAAAATCACTTGTGTGAATTGATGGTTGACTCTATGGACTCCCGAGAAAAGGCTGCTGATGAAAGCGACTTTGTTTATCATCACCATATTGGCCTCTATGGGATGTTTAGTCTCTGAGGGAAAAGTAAGAGGACTCTGATGTGAACTGTACCCATAAAGTTGGGTGATGGAGTTTGCCTCATATTGCAAACTTGATGCAATGTCTCTTTGTGTGCCTCTGTAACACTGTAGAAGAGCAGTGCACTGGTAAAGGGGGCATCATTTATATCCAGTGATGTGTGAGCAGTGACAGCCACTGTGTTTAGCAGGTTCCTATCCCACATGCATCACATTATGATCCTGAAGTGGCTGAGACGAAGGAGGAGGTGGAATTGCCGTTGACCTGAGTGAGCTAAAATGACACAGATTCAGACAAATAGAGCAGGAGCTCAGCGCAAAAGCAAGATGGATGTGTAGTGGCAGCACATCTGCACATGCTCTGCCTCTCTCCTGCTCACTGGGAGCTTTTGCTTAAAAACTTCTCCCATTGCTTCTGAAGCCGTCTTCCATACACCATTTTAAAAAATTACGCAACTGCTTGAAAACCCAGAGATACACTGAAGTTTCTTTAACTCCAAACAACTCACTATTAAGTTCAGGGAATGCTTGCAGAGATCTCTCCTTGTTGTGAAATGTCAGTATGAAGTTTTCAGAGCAGCTTTTACAAGCTCCCCGTCCTGTGTGTGTATGCTTCTGCTTGTGAGAGCATCTCCATGGTTGCAGCGTCTAATATGCACGCCCCAGTGCATTGAGAAAAGAGACCAGTTCTTCCTCACTTGGTTTAATTGTCCCTCAGAGACCTGTGCAATTGGAATCTAAGTGGAATACCAGTCTATTCTGCACAGCCCCTACACCCTCATTGTGCTCTCCACGGAGCGGCCGTTTTCGGAGACTCTTGATTTGGCCCTGTCTTTATTTCATCAGGCGTCTTGTAGGCGCGCTCCTTTCGCCTTGCTCGCTGTTGCTCCAGCAGCAGAGCGTTCGGCTTTATTAACCCCCCTAAGCAAGGAGTACCTAAGGGAGGTCAAAGACTGGTCGTTAAAAATCTATTGTGACTTGTCTGAAAAATGAATAAATGAGCACATTATTCCGAGCTGGCTGCGCTGTTTGTCTAATCAACTGTAGGAGCGGGCAAAGTCAACCAGGGTTGACATGCACATTTTATTTAAGTTTTTGTCTGTCAGAGGAGTTTAGACGTGTAATGAACAAAGGAGTGGTGATTTGAAATATAATCCCATTACACTGATGAAATTACAACGACGACAAGAGTTCACAAATCACACTCATTGTTTTCTATCATGAGCGATGCCCCTGTTGAGGTTGTGGCGAGAGTAGGAAGGGCAGAGCGTGAATGAATAGTGACAGCACTGTAAAGGGAATTGGGATGCAGCACAGTCTCAGCCCCAGTGCACTTGTGACTAAAGCAACCAGGAAGTGCACTGTTTGTAAAAGGGCTTTGGACAGTCTCCTGCTGCAGATCTGGAACGAGCCACAACACAGACCTCAAAAAATACTTCCCTGTGTAATTTTTATATGTATACCGGATAAGGTAGTAATTGCTAATACCTTTCTTTTGGTGAAAGAACATGCCATTGTTATACTGTATAGTAAAATGAAATGGTGATTTCACTTTGTAATTTCTTATAGACTTTTTACATTTGTCCTTCAGGACAGTTTGAAGAATATGAAATATTGACATGAATTTATGTTTTAGTCCTGCCAGCAAGATCTATCTTTGTAGTTCATAAATTGTACAGTATACAGAAGCTGTAGCCCTTTGATGTATGCCTTTGATAAGGAGGGCGCTAACAGTCAGACCCGTGGCTTCAAAAAAGTTGCAACTAACTCGATGTAAAAAAAATATATATTGCAAAAACTTCTATTTTAGTTTTCTACAGCTTTAATTGGAAGCCTCACATGCCCCTTAAACAACATCATCTGAAGCTAATAAGACTTAAAAAGTACATCTGGCTTGAAAATGCTTACCATTTTTAACACTAATGAACTGAGGCATGCAGTGGAGATGGCCAAGCGGCAGGGAGATGTACGGTATATTCTGGAGAATTCCCCCGCTGCTCAGGAGCTCATAAAACACATCCACGGACAGGAACTTGTATCTGGTTATTCCTGTTTAATTGGAGGCACTGAGTGATGCAAACTAGATTTTAATGCCCTCCCCTGCTGCCTAACTACAAGTAGCATCAGTGTTGCCACCACTTCTACTCCATCCATCCTTGCTGAAATGACCAAACAGACTGCTAATAATGTCGAACAAAACTCCCTGCTAAATGCACCTACAAAACATGCTGTTATTGAATGCTAAATGAACAGTGTTCATGGTATAAACTACCGGCACAGTACAGCATTTTGAATCTTTTATATGAATCCAACTAATGACCCATTAGAACCCATTCTAAAAATGTCAGCAATCTCTTTATTATTTTTGAGTGATCTCTTGAAAAATTATTGAGCTTCTATTTTTTGTTCTTTGAAATAGTTTAACCTTGTCTTATATTAATAATAACTTTTTTCCTGTAAACATTCAAACAGATTGAATAAAGAGCACTTTTCTTTCTCTTGGCCACAGAAAACAGGTCTGTCATGTGCTGTCCACGCTGATCTCGACCAGAGGCTGGTCTTGGCGCCTTTATTCAATGTGACAGAGCTGAAGCCGGGACTCTCTCTCCTGGCACCCCAGTCCACACCACACTGACACTCTGCTCTGAAGTGCCACATTAATTCTAATAAAGCACTGCCGTACCAGGGCAGAGCCGACCAGGGGAGGGCTTAATGAAGGCAGGCAGTGGTGGCGCAGGTGCTGTGGCTGGGCAGGTGGCACCTCTCGCCCCCAGGCCCCTGGGTGCGCCCGCTGCCTCTGCAACTCCAGGGGCCACAGCAGCCGAGATTGCATTTTAATTATCAGGTCCACCTTGTCCTCCTGATGGTCAGCGCCTTAGTGAGAGTCAGTACAGTACACGTGTCCCACACTGGCATCACAAACATGCTTTGAGTTCTACTGGATGTTCTGCCACGTGTTCTCAGCCATGTAACAATTACGGTAGTCACAAATACAATGACCTGCATTGTGTAAGTCTGTGTGCTGGAATTATATTTCACAGTTATTAGGACCGTTACAGCTAAAACATATTTTACTGTCGAATTAGTTGTCATCAACATCCAATAACTTTTACTATGACTAAATGGAGATCCTAATATCCTAATTGGATATTAAATCAATAATCCAACTGGATTTCAATCTCCTTGGCTCAGACTAACAGTTATTTTGTAAACGAATAAACCTGTGTTTTTCCCTCTTAACTGATGTCTTTTTAGTGGATTCTAAATTATTTTGTGAATCATTTTTTGCAAAATTTTAATTTGCGTTGTTGCAGCCCCAAAGTGATACCAATATTTTATTTACTATGCAGCCTCACTGATTCAGCGGGTTTGCTCCTCTGAACAGAAAGCAAGACAGCATTGGTGTCATTGTGTCTCTGGGCAAGACACTCCAGCCACATTTTAGAAATAGTGAATCCATTTTTGTTTATTGGCACTCCAGATTCCAGGATCACATTGTCTAATGATCCTATACTATCAGGTCCTTGTAAAATAAAAATAAATGAAGCTTCATGCTTGGCCTGTCTGCACTCAACATAACTAATTTTGCATATAGCCATGTGCAGCATCCCTCTTGAATTTTGTGCTCCTCTGTGGTTGTGGGGAGGCATCCATCCAGTTCCAGTCAGTGCTAACCCTCCCCTTGAGGAGCTCTATCCACAGGGAGGTCCACACCTGTTCTCCCTACCTCCCCCTGCCTCCTTCTCCTCACCACTGGAAAAAAAATCTCTTTCTTTTTCTCTTTCAGAGTTAACTCCAAACTCTTGACATTTCAAATACCTTTTTAGTTGCTGGGGCATGGAGTGTTGCCTTATACCTGAGAAATGATTTTTTGAGCGACTCTTCCGCATGTCAGGACCTTGGTGCAGATGGGTGATGAGCGGACAGAGGCGTTAGTGTGTATGTCCAGGACAAGTGAAGACCCCAGCCCTCCCCCCATTTAAACACTACCAGTTTCCTCTCGGGACGCCTCTGTCAGTGCACAGCAGCACTCGGCAGCACAGATGTTGTTGCATTGTCTGGAGCTCCAAAGCCTGGATCAGCCCAACTGGGATCTCGTACTCATTAGCTATTGTCTCTGTGTGTCTGACTAGGCCTTTGATGAATGCAGCAGTTAGCCCCAGATCAGACACTAGACTGGGAGAACAGAAAACAAACCATCTATCCATCTGTAAGATACACTTCCAGAAGAGTATGTTCAGCTTGTTGGGCAAATAGCTCCAGCAGATTTATGGCTAATTCCAGCCACACTTGAACTGTTCTATCTCACAGTATTAGTACCTTGTATAAGAATGAAACATAGAATACAGTGAAAGTTATTTTAATATTATGATCCCCTGAACTGTGACCATTTTTTGTCTTTTATCACTACCTACCAGAGAGCATGTAAATCATCTACCTGTAAAAGGATACGATAACTACTTCATCTGTTTAGGATAGCACTTCTGATAGGGTCCAACATTAAACATCTATCTCCAGATAGACCAGCGATATAGATTTCCACCAGAAAAGACACACAGTGTACCTTTCATGTTCAATATTAAAATTTCTCATATTGTGGACATTTACCATTTTGTAATTGTTTAGTAGTTAGGCTTTGCTTCATAAAAATTTAGACCAAGTAACAGCTCTAAAATAATAATTGTTGTACATCATCTGAAACATTGTTCTTACCTTAAAGAAAATCAAAAGGACAACAGGTCTGCTCCTCGAAAAAGGGACTTCATATCTTTGCCAACTCACCCAGGGTAAGGCCACACTATTATTTATTTAATTCAGCCTGCTTCTCTATGCATGAGTCCAGCCTCCAGTCCGTAACACACTGGCGGCCCGGGACTTTGAACACATTGCGAGGCCTGAGGGCAAAGGTATGGACAACCTGCGCCGTGTTCACATGGGTGAGCAGGGAGCGCGAGAGGAAGACTGGCACACCGAAACCAAACAGGTGTATGATTCAGAGGCGGGAGCTGTGAAGGGTGAATTTCTTATACACAAAGAGTCTATGTTTGCCTTTGGAGCAAACAGAATTTTGGAGCTGTCCCAGGAAAGTGCTACATGTTTGTGAGAGGGTTCTCAGCGAAGAGCCAGGGCATGCTTTTGTTGTTGGTTGGTCATCAGAAACTCATCGGCCATGCACGTACATAAAGCAGGGTAAAGTATGTGAACTACACGTGAGTATAAGTGACTGTTATGCCCTTGTTCTTTTTTAATGGACGCTATTTTCTAGAAGCTTATATTGTGTAAAGAATAATAACAATTCTGAAAAAAAATTTAACCTTAAAAATTTGTTTCTATGCAGCTCTATCAGCTCTAAATTGGATGATTTTTTCACACTACTTTTGAATGGTGGGTCAGGCTCTATAAAAAATTTAATGATACATCTAACTTCTCTGTCTTAGTGGAGAGAAGCAGGCACCCGGTCCAGTCACAGGTCTGATCTACAGAGAGGCACACTAAGAATGTATGTTCACCTGTAATTAAATAAATGCAAAATTTATATGTTTAATACCATACAGTGGATCATTCATGGAGATAAGCAGGTGGTTGACCTACCACCAGAAAAGTTACATAGTACACCTTTAATTGGCAATATTTAGTTTCAGATCCAGAAGAACAGTCTTTTCAGTTATGAGTAAGCCAGTAAAGTCCTTCCCCTTTTAGCTTTTTTTTGCAGAGTGGGGAGCATTGCCAGCTTTATTTATACCTCTTCAACCAGTGTAAGATTGTGGGACTAGCTACTGTTACCTTAACAAGCCAATAACTGCTCACTTTCCAGGCAGTAGAATTACTGTGAACTGAGATTTTCTGCACACGATTCTTTATTGCAGTCTCAATATTTTTTGATAGAGCTTTTTACAATGCAACTTCAGTCATTTTATTCCCTTCTTGCCGCCTTTTTCCAGATGGATATGACCTGCGGTGGAAATGAGCATAGTGTTTCATAAAGTAGTTTAACAAGAAGCTTGCAGGAATCGCACAGCTTTTCCCCGGCGGAGAGACTGTGAGAGCCAAGGCATAAATCTGGTGCACAGTGAGTCCTGGAAGGCCAGACCTTAGGGTTAAGATAAGGGACCATATTAGCGGTTATTAAGTGAAACTTTCCAATCGATAGCCAGAGAGACGTAATCAGAGTCTCTTTAATTGCAGAGGGGAAGACATCTATTCGCATTATTGCGGGAGCTGTCCAGGAAAGCTTCATTTTTTGCCCAAGTGTCTCCCTGCGACCATCTTACCACGCTGACCTCCTGAAAGGCTAACGCTAACGTAGTCCAGCTTTCAATGAGATCATCCCAATTTTATTTAGACGTGAGTCATATCTCCATAGTGCATGACATCCAATAAAAGGAGGTGTTTTAAGCAGTAATAAGGCCTTTAATGTGTCTTTTCACAGTGGTACATTTCTTTAAATAAAGGTGAGCTAGAGAGGGAAGTGTATCAGCCTTTCCCTAAGACCAGACCAAACTTATTTTTATGACTCTGAATTCTCCAAAGCATTAACCTTTAGAAATGAGATTCGTATGTGCATTCATCAGCTGCTTGCCAGCTTAAGTTGGCAATAAACACCTTTAAGCCCTTTGGAAACATCTCCCCTGAAAACATTTGACTTTTGTTATATATCACCTGTCAATTACTATTTAGCACAAAACAAATCACTGCAAACTATAGACAAACACAAATGGATAAATCAATGGCAAATATCCAAAAAGAATATATTCTAAAAAAACATAAACAATGTTTATTGTTGGATAATTGGGATACTTTATTTTTTTTAATGGCAACAATACTTACCTATGTTGGAAGAAACACCACTGAGAGTAAAGCTGTAAATAAGATGGAAGTTACAGTTTAAACAGGTTGCTGATAAGTTGGCACTAATCAGATAGGTTGTCTGAGCACAATCTGAAGTGTTTTGTACAGACGATTCACTTATTCATCCCATTAATTCCTTTTTCCAGAAAAACAAAGAAAAATGTTTTTGTTGCACAATATAAACTTTTCTGCCATACAATTCATCATATAATGTGTATACATGTAAAAATAATAATGATTTACCCTTGTCTAATAGCTTTCGACTCAGTATAGTGCTGTGTTCAAGTATAAGGCTTCGGGTTGTAGACAAATTGGATTCTCACTAAGAAAATGAGGCACATTATTCAGTGCGGTGGTTGTCTGTTCCACATTATGTTGTATGATCATAATAGGCGTGGAGAGCCATTCATTCCTACAACAGTCAGTGCGTCTGCAGCAGCCTGTTCATTTCTGGCTCCATGTGCTGCTTGATCACCAAAACCCAACGACGACTTATTGCGGGGAATTGGTGCCATGAAATGATGATGATGTGAATGGATGGCTGATGCGGCGTCAAATCCCGTAGATGTCAGTAAATTGGAACATATGTTACTTAAACTATAACATCATGATAATTCTCCTCCAAGATGGCTCATAAAGGGGGGATTTATTGGGCTAAATCTATGATGATGATAACATAGATAATTTTTAATGGAAGGTTAATGGGAGAATCAAAAGATAAAAATGGACCCTTTGGCCTTGTATCAGCGGCTTTCTGTGGCGATGTGTTAAAATCGGAACAATTTTTATGCACCATGGGGTGTTCCCCTTTCATTACTTTTTATAGCTTAAAGCATAAAAATATACGGAACATTTTCATGGCTAATAAAACCGCAGATCTTTACGTGATAAGCAGAATGGAGACACGTTGCTGGAAAAGGAATATTCCCTGTGCTATTTGTCCCACCAGAACGAGAGTGTGTTCAGCTGCTGGAGCCATACCTCCTCCCAGCGGGGCCTTGGAACGCCTCTGACACAAGCACGGTGCTTCCTCTATTCCCACAGATGCACTTTTAAAATAGGCCACATTGGAGAAAACATGACTTTTCACTATTCTAATAAATGGGTGGCTGCCTGTTTATTATTAATGACATCCCAGCACACTTTTCAGATTTGGTTGGTGTTACGCAGTGTGAGTAATTTATATTGGTGCCAGCATGAGAGCCCGCCACTGTATGCTTACTGTCTTTTTACTGTCAGCTCTGTGTAGTAGCTCCATGAAATTTTAATGTTTACCAGGTCAGTCCTGACCCTCTTAATCCTCCAGGTTATTAATACTGTAAAGCCAACACAGAGGAACAATTTATCAAAAACACCTCTTTCCTCCCGTTCACCTTTCATACATATTCATTATATTGGGCTGCCTTTGGGCTGTGGGTGGAATTAACATGTGCAGTGTGTGTGTGAGCATGGTGAGGAATAAGTGAAAACGCCACAGTGTTGTGGCCCTACAGCAAGAGGGCTTCCTCCGGATTAGCCTGGTGAAGCTGAGTGGCAGACACTCTGACATGACAGAGCACTGATACACTTTCTTGTCCAGACAATTATCCATGGCCTAGTTCTAAAGCTAATTCTACGCGGGCCCCCCAGGTTGTGTGTGGGGCGTCCTGTGGAGTAGGCGAGTGGGGGGTGTCAGTCACTGGAGGACCAGACTGCCCCGGAGCAGAGCTGCTGGTCTCTTCTCAGAGGAACAGGAGGAGATGGGGGCAGATGATTGAAATACAAGTTGAGATGTAGGACACAAACTGTTTTTTTGTTTTTTTGTTTTTTTTCTCAGGAATCTACTCCAAATATTTACACATTTACATAATAGTCCACTTTACCTATATTCACTAGAAATGTCAGCTTTAACTCAAACTATGCTAGTAAATTCTATTTCTCATTAGTTTTTTTGCACAATACTTTCTGCTTTCACATGCCCCCATGTAACAAATAATATTTTTGTTTTATTTTTAACCCTTTGGGATCATACAGTAATGCTACCCCATGCCTCCCCAGGTGCAGTTGTGTCTTTTTGTCCTTAACCTCAGAGGGGACATGGTAGACAACGTGTTTGATAAAAGGGCTCTGATAGTGAGTGCGTCCATGGCTGGGATGGGGTGCTGGGGAGTGCAGAGGGGAGGATGGGAAGCAGATGGCAATGGCTCTGTCCCATCAGAACAACAGAAGGGGGACTCAAGATGGCTACCTCTGTTACATTACCTTATCGTCATGAACCAAGTGTGTTTTTAACAACACTGTCTGGCAGAATCAATCATCTCTAGCATATTACATTAAGGAGGTCTGTATCACATCCAAATAGGATCTCAAAGGCTGAATATATCGGTGAAGATGATGGAGAAGCAGGTTTTGGATGAAGGCTGTGACCTGCGTGATGTTGAGTCTGAATGAGGCTGGGCAGCTTGTCTGTGAGATAACCTCCAGTATCACTTGAGCACTGCGCAGTATGGAGACAAGCACTCAATAGGTGCTAATTAAGCTTTGAGATGGCAGTGATGTATTCAAATGGGAATATAGAGGCCTTCAAAACTGGCTGTGTCAAAGTATATTTTTAGGAAAATCTTTGAACACAGGAAGTATTAAGAAAAATCCTAACTGAATGTATTGGTAGCATACATATACTTTTGCATTTTTTGTTTATTTGAGGAAAGTGATATATATTGGACTAAATGGTATAGTGATGTGTAAAAAGTGCTGGATATTATTACTACCGCTCCTACTTTCCATCTATATTCACAAACATGTAAAAGCAATTCAATATGCACTATATACATTCCTCTAATCCAACTTGAATACAATACAAAGCTGTCTAGAGAAGAGATATCATCCACAAATCCCTGTTTGCTATAATATATCAAATATCTTGGGCTTTTTGTATGTTAAAAGCTAATGGTATAGAATGCAACACTCTAGCTAAGCAGAAGGCTGGCTCTTGCATACCCCCATACTGACTTTTTCAAGTATTCCTATTTTGCATGTATTTAATCACTTTTTGCTGCAAATGCTCCTCTGTCCACTTTCTCTTTCTCTTGTGCTCCCTTTGTAGATAGTTGTAGATATTCATGAGTGAGTTTTTTCCAAGTGAAATAAGACTCTTTGGCTTGAGGAATATATATGTATATAGCCACCGTAAATCAGAGGTGGGATCTAAATTGCTCATCTGATGACTTTTCCTCTTGCTGCATAGTTCATCATAGAGGCCACTGACAGTGCAGCAAAAAACCAAAGAATCATGCATCTTTGCAAGTAGAAATTAATAAAAACACTATGTCAAAGAGCCAGAAAAATGGCTTTCCCTAATGGATTCTCCACAGAAAACAGCTTTTAGACAATCAATCTTTTCTTTGAAAGCCCAATTATTTAAGTAATTGTTCCTTACAACTGCCACAGGAATTTGTCCTCTGCACGCCGTAAAAGTAAGCATCTTTTGTCACTTGTAAAACGACTCATACCATTTTTATTGCTCTCATTTAATTTGTGTGCCACTGCTGTACTTAATGCCCTTTGTCTACATTTATAAAACCATTCATTTAGTATTTGTCACGCACACGTACAGCAGTTTATATTACTATTATAGCTTCATACTAAGTCATACAGTAGAGTGTCAATCACAGCTTTGTTTACAATAGGCAGTAAACACCTGTTGATGGACAGATTGCAACTCGGCGGCTAATGCCAATCACTAAACAACACACACTTTTCAGCTCAGTGCACACAGTAGTTCATTATATTGTGTACAACAATACAATTCACATATCATTTTTACTACTGTTCATCTCATGTAGACTATATTATCCCTCTTGTAGCTGTCATAACATTACTGAACACAGTCATTCAATTTGGCAGATAACTGTCAATACTTTGGGGCAAATACAACACTATTTCATTATATAAATTAAAGGATAAATTAGAATATATAATAGAAAAACTGATAGGATACATTTTAAATCAAAATGATATATTACACAGTACACAATAGAGTAAAATATGTATATAGTGAATATTATTCTATTATGAAAATGACACACTGAAAACATAAAAAAAACAGCGTTAAACATTTTTAGTCATCCATGGAAAATGTTTTTTTTTTTAATATTTCAATGTGCTTTGGTGAAATTTCAGGAAGTTTAAAACAACCATATGGTTACAGATCATATATTTTGAAACAGAAAAATAAATTATTTTTATTTGTCCCACAATACAACCATGAGATTTCAAATCAAAATGTTCAAATGTAAAGGTAGTCTCGAACACTATATTTGAATACTCCAAATGGTTTACTTAGATCATTAAAATAATTTAGTTTTGCTTGTTAGTGTCCAGGTTACTGACAGCCTGCAAACTCCTGTTACAATTAGGCCTGGCAGCTGTACCAGCTGTTTGGGTGAGCAAGGAGAGGGAGATGTCAAAACACCTGTCTGATCATGGCTGTGCACGTGCTGCGGCTGCAACCGGCAACACTGCAACCAAGTCTAGTTAGCTAAGTTTTCTCTTCATCAGCCTGTCTGTGGCTACACACCTCACTGCATCTGGACAGGGAATACACACACAACATGCTGCTTAAACTGGACATTTTGTTTTAAACTCAAATGTATTTAAAAGTAATTTTGGGCTCCTAAAAACAGTAAAGAGTGTTTCTATCCCTTTTCAAAATTATGCACTGTGTTGTTCATATATACACTGCGATAACTAAAATCTAGTTAAGTTAAGATTACTTGAATTAAGTTTTATTCTGATTTGACTAAATTTCACTTGATAAGTAAAAGGATCTACCAAGACTTTTTGTACTTAAAATATGAAAATACATTTAGCTACACTTAAGATAGAAAAAAACAACATTTGTACTTAAAATAAGAAACTAAATCTAATGTTGCTTGAATTAAGAAAAACACACTTATTCCATTAGTATATAATTTTACTTGTCAATTTGAATCTACTCAAATAACTTCTATCTTAACTAGATGATGCTTTTTGCAGTGTGATATTGTATTCTGGGTGCTTATAGAGACAGTAGTATTTGAAAGTAGTCTATGGTGAATACGTAAACCTGTTTTGGTGTGTACCAGTAGTTGTGAGCCTGGCGCTCTCCCATGGTACACTCTCTGATACACTCACTGGTACACTCTCAGGTAGTCTGGTACACACTCTGGTACACTCTGGTACACACTCTGGTACACTCAGGTACACTCTCCTGCTATTTCAACACAATTACATTTCATGCATTATTACAGCAATTAGACAGACACTCACAATTCAAAGTTGTTGATTATTGAAAACAGGTTCAACAAGGGGACAATTTTTAAAAAAGTTACAAAATACAAATTAATGACAGCTTTCTTTCTATTTGTTTAGATTAAAATAGTTCAATACATAACTTTGAATACCTATAAATTCTGTTATTACCCTTTAACCTCTAGACTCTGCTATTATATTTTCATACATTTGACCTGTAGGCCTACTCCAGTGTTACTCATCCTTTTGCAGCGTTCACGTCAGTTACCATGGAGACGGGCACAATCTGGGGATGAGATAAGGGCCGGAGAGCCATGGCCTTGAGGGAGTCGTTAAGCATCTGTCTCTCCCGACCCCCCACCCCCTCTGTCTTCACCTACCCCCCCAATCCCACCGCATTTTGTTCAGGACAACACAACAAAAGGTGGCTAACCTCTGGTCCATCTCTCCAAGGGCTGACCATCATCACACTAGGCTAACAGTGGCACCCTTAACCACCCACTAACTACCCATCCCACTAATCTAACAAACTGAACATTTTATTAATCCCTGCACTTGTATTTAGTTGTAAGGGCAGTAATGGGAAATCATGCAATAAGTATGTCGCCGATCCAGAACAATTTATGTTGTTGAGGATTCTGTATATTTTTTGAGAAACTTCAACATTTTAACATTTTGATTAAAACAAAGCATGAATAGTTATTTCTTCTTCTTTAATGTAAGGATTCCTTAAATGTAATGAATCACTATATCCTATACTGTGTTAAATATAGCTGCACCATTAATATATGTTTTTCTGCAATGCTATTTGAAAGTTTATAACAGTATTATACACGTCTTGACACATAAAAAAAAAAAGCCATGTAATAAGTTTCCATTCACCATTGCTATGGATACCCACAGCAACAGAGCAAATGAGTGGCTAACTGTCTATAACTCTTAGTGGAGAGAATGTGCTGAAAGATGAAATATTGCTTTAAATTATTCCGACTCCATCGTCTTCAAGTGTGAAGACAAGAGAGATGTCAGAGGCTAAGTTCATCAGTGGATTGTGATGAGGTTGGTGCTGCTACAGCGGCCTGCAGCACGCCTCACTGAGCCTCTGTGCAGCTGGGCTTTTCAACATCCTCCAATCAAGATGTTTCCTATAGAAAAGTTGCTCCTACAAAGAGACCTGAAATTAGAGATTCAATCAAACAGCTCTGTTTGAAATAGAAGAGTGCACACATTTAAATGTCCACAAAATGGTGTGAATGTATTTTATTAAAGTCTGGCTCTGAACATTTCTGACAATTCAATTATAAAGAACTGGCTATTCGTTTTAGAATATATATCAAAGACATTTGACAGAAAGGCAGCACATATTTCCATTCACAGCCGTGTATTTTCACTCGTCAGCATCCGTCTATGGAGCCAATCCAGCTTTTCTCCCAACTGAATGAATTAATCATACTCTAAACACACAAAACAGCCAGAGTCAGCTAACAAGAGGCCCCTGCTGCTTGACCACAGCGTGTCAATGTCAATAACAGCAACATTTACTGGACTCAACGCCGGCGCACAAAGAGGATGACAATTCAGTGCCTGATAGGGCTTAAGATAGTGCCACTCACACTCCCTGTTATACCCCAGTGTTTTAAACTGGTCCAAGGTACAAGTGCACCTCTGGCCTCCCCTCTCTGAGCAGACCTGCAGCAGCCAGCCTCGCTTTAGAAACACATGATAAATAAATCAAAGTGCACTAAGCACTGCTTCCACATGGCAATCGCCTCCTTCATAGCGTCTGCACCTCATCAATCACACCATTGTCTGCTTGAAAGGCGAGCCTTGTAAATGTCATATCCACTCAAACCCAAGGAGAGGCGGATCAGAATGCGCCACGTTTTTTTCTTTTTTAATTGGATAGTGTAATTAAACTAAAAAACCTTGCTAGGCTGCCTTTTGACAGGACAGATGAAGACCCCTTTTAATAGGGCTATGAAACATATTTGTTAAAAGGATGAGGCAATATGTACCATATGATTGGGTGCCCTTGTGTGTCATACTTTTCATTTATGATTAAAACTACAGAAAGGTGTCTTCTGAGAAAGCAGATATTCTTCGGTCTCAAATAATAATGGAGAAATTTGCCAAATTATATTGAATACCTTTGAACCGAGTTAAAGCAAAGGCCTTGTATTAGAGGCACCAATCAGATGCATATATCAAGACATATGTTCCGCAGCATTTGTGGGACATTCATCTTGGGAGTGAGCGATTAAGAGAGGTAGAGCTTGTTCTTGATTAAAGTAACAACTGAGAGAGGCCAAGCTATAATATTGATTACATGCACAAACTAGATACGGGTCACTTTGCTAGCCACACATGCTTTCTATTTAATTTCATTAGTGTAGTTCTTTCCTGATGTACTAATGTTACTCAAACACCAAAGGAATACAGTACAGCCTCTCTCCCATGTTCAGGGTCATAAAAGCCCCTCCACACTCACTCACACTCATTGACTGAGGTCCTCCTGTAGAGCTGATTTTGACTGGAGCCTGAGAGAGGCAGGCTCTGGGTCCCTCCTGAGAGGCAGAGTAAGGCCCTGTACAAAAGATCGATAGGACAGGGGTGCACAAATAAATCAGCGCACTCTAGTGACGTCTGTCATAAAGCTCCCACCACAGTCACAGCTCCTAGCTTTATGGCACCGCTGAGTGTTATTGCAATCTTTTGATAGCTTTAGTTAATTTATCTGATTACAAGAGCACCCTAAGAAAACATGCCTCCATCAAACTTTCAATGTTGCATCTCAGCAGCTGCTGGTCTGAATGTCGATGGGACAGCTATGTTTTTATAAGTGATTTGTCCTTTACAATAGCTTTACTTTACATTTTTTGAAGGGTTAAGTTCAATAAGTTCAATAATGCAGTATGTGTATGTATATTAGTGGTATAGCCAAAGTCACTGTAGTAGTAAATTCACTAATAGTCATGGTAAAAAGAATAAATTCAGAGTCAACAAAGTATCAATTTTATCTGTTTTGAATAAAGTTTTACACTCTTGCCCTTCTCTCACGGCAAAGACACATTTTCTGCTTTATCATTCCAGCATTATTGGTGCCTCAACATCAGCGGCGAAACCAAGCCAGACAATATAAAAGTGAGGACTGTAGCCGAGCTTATCCAATGGGGCATTTGCCAAAAGTGAATGAACACGTCAGCTAGCTCATGGTTTTAAATGAAACTGCATAGAGTCTCGCCCTGCCATTCCATCTACTGGCAGACGGCGTGAATTGTGCTGGAAAATCTATTTTGGAGAAGCCTGGCCTTTTCAATTCAAAAGGGAGAAGACTGACTGCTGTAGCGACATCAATCAAAGAGGGGGACGCCACGGTGGCTCTGAAACACAAGTGGAAGGTCCCGGGTTCACGGGTTAAAACAGGCAATATAGAAAAAGGTGTTTGAGGCAGGGCTTGAGCTGCTGCTGGTCCGTGCTATCTCTTCAAGTGGAAGTGTAGGAGAGAGGTATATACCCCCCTCCTGTATTAGCTGGACTTCATTAATCTTCATGCCATCTTCTTTAACTAGTCATGTAGAACGGCTCAATAGAAAGCCGTATAATGGGGAAGGCCCAGTGCCAATTACTAGGTTAACATAGTGTTCAGCCCCAGTGCAACAAAGGAATGAGATGGAGGAGTGGAGCCAGCACGCCAGGAGAGATGCACTGCATTTGAATTGACACGAGATGCAAAATGAAAGTTCCACCAGTGTGATTTGACCTGTGAGAGAGAGCAGAGCTGACAATAACATGGAAATACATACATCAACTATATGTTTCTGACACTTTGAAAAACATCGGGGTTACTAAACATGTTTTCAGTCTGGAGCTGTTTGTGGAGCCAACTTTATTTAAAAAAAAATGTATTACTCTTTAACTAACACAAAAATGTATGACTGATGCAGAAACTTTCAATATACCACAAAATATTCTGTATTGGCTTGGCACCAATACTTATCCAAATTAGTCAATTACTGAATTACATAATCATTTACTTACTATCAGTTATTTGATCCAATTTGCTATGGATTTCACTAATTTGATTGATTTACGTCATTGATAATTAAACTTAGAGCAATCACATTAACAAATCCATATATTAAAACATTTAAAATGTCTCAACATGTCTCCAACAAAGATGTTTTTGTTTGTTTGTTTAAGTAAATAGACTGTGTTGGTGAATATCACTGCTGTCATCTTCAGCATGCATTGTTTTTATTCTCGCTTTGACTTGAGGCGAAGTGTGCTGTGCAAACCACTTGTCATGACTGCTGTCAGAACAAGAGCGCTGTTAAACTGTACTTATTTAATTCCATGTGATTAAAATAGGACTGGGTCAGTTTGGGAAGGGCCTGGAGGCTATGGATTTATTTAGAGGAGCCACATTAGACTGGACTGAAATGGAAATGTCACAACGTCATTGCGTATACAGCCGCACTTGTGAGGAGGAGGAGGATATTATTGTGATTTGAAGTTATAATTCAGGCCTTGTCCAGCCTCATTATCAAGTGTGTATATGGCTTGCAGCTCTATGAAATTGTGTGAGCAAGCAACGGATGTGTAAAGGACAATTTTGTAAATGCAGCTGTCCTGTGTTTACATGCTACTCCTGGATCCTATACAGATATTGTAGAAAATTTGAATAAAATGGCTTAAAAAATATATTTGATCTGCTTTGTATTCTCAAGTGTGAATATATCATGTAACACTTTCTAATAGTTATTTAAATGGACTTACAACTTTTGTCCAAACTCAGATGTAGTCTTCTGTATTCTTTTTAGCCTTTATTTAATAGGATAAATATTCTATTCCACATTCTATGTGCTTCACCTTAAGAAACCTCTGAAGGTTTGTTAAATACATTAATTTCATATGGTGATTTATACAATTTTACCACTTTCTGTAAAGGACACCACAAGATCAAAACAACGCTAAAATTCTTTAAAGAGCTCCAATACATCCGCCATCTACACTGCACAAAGAAAACAAACCAGAGGCTGATCTGCAGACTCTCTACATCCACATCCACGCACACCCCAGCAGCCTCAGAGATAAGGTGCATTTTTGTCTGGAGAAAGATAAGGGCCAGAAAGCAAACATATTACAGGGCTCAAAATTCTATATCTATAGCTCCTTTTGGTGAGTCCAATAATTCATTCATTCATGGCCTCTGTTTCCTGAGCCTCTCCAACATGTGCCTCATACATACATCACTGCACCGATAAAGATCACAGACAGAATTGGTAATACTCTGTGAATGGGAGACTGCAGGCTGATTAAATAACTTTGGTGGCACAGTAAAATTGAAGTGGGATGAAAGGGGACTTATCGGGCTTTATTAAAGGCACTACAGAAGATGATTTTGGGTTTAGGGTGATGTACACAATTTAAAGTGCAATGTCCTGCAGCTCTGCCACAGGGATTTAAAGCAAAGAAACAAAAATGGCCTCTTTGACCTGTGTCAGCACAACACCATCCCACACACATTGGTTTAAACTATATTCTATGGTGAATGTGCTGGGAATGAAGAAAGGGAATCCATGTGGAAAACGACTGAAAAGTTTTACAGCTAGTGATTTATTTGGTGCATTGTTCTAAATCATTATTATTATTATCATCATTATTATTATTATTATTATTATTATTATTAGTAGTAGTAGTAGTAGTAGTAGTAGTAGTAGTAAGTGATTCCCCTTGTGGAACAATAAAGTCTGTCTAAGCCTACGATAACATAATATCTCTTTGTAAAGGTTTGTGGTTTAAGATATAATTAAAATAGAATACAGTATGAACTACAGCACAAGGTTCCAACGTGGCTCCAACTTATTCTAAGTATTTTTGGAAATACTGTAAATAAATTATAATAAATCTCTAGTTTTACAATCACTAATTTATGTTTTAGGATTATTTGACTTTCTTGTTTCATTGGTCCTTGCTCTGTTAACTTAAAGCTAAAGCCTGTGTGGTCATGAATAAACAACACAGGCATCAACCACTTTTTAACCTCATTTAACAATGTGCATTCAAACAGTGTCCTCTTTCACTGTTGCTCTTATATTGAATGGCCTCCTTGTGCAGGTCTTGACTAACTTTTCCCATGCTGTCCAAACAGGTGTGCATAAAACATCCATCCAATTGTAATTCCCTTTACATATGCAAGGGTGAGATAGCCTCTGTGGTATTTACACAGTTAATCCACTGTGATGATCTAACAGGGAATGTCTCTGAGCACTATCTCTGAATCCTGCAGGCCCAAACTGCATCAAATGAACAGATGGCAGTGACACGAATTAAAAGCATAGAACAATAGTAGAATATAAACCAGAAATGACACCCAAAGTGGCTGCTGATTTATGGCGCTGGTGAGTTTGGTACTGGGCTTCCATGTATATTAGTGCTACAAATCTGGGTCCATTTAGCAGGGAGATGCTCATACATACATCACCGGCTGCTGCTCCAAGCCAAGGTCAGTCCTTATTGCATCAATCTTTTCAACAGAGGCTAGTCCACACAGCAGCACTTTTGTAACTGTCGCGCCTGTAATGGAATCTTTTTTCTCGCGCTTCATCTTTCTCTTATCACATGAAATATATATTCAACTTCTCTCCTTCTTTCTCTCATTCTCCAGATTCTTTTTTATTTTATCTGTAAAACATTCCAGGGACCTCATTTCTTTTCCTGCAAGTGTAGCACAGGCGTTAACCCCTCACAGGTCATGATCCAGTGAATGCAGAGGCTAAAATAAAATACAGAGATAGAACAAAAGCAAAATCTAAAAGACATTATGGAGGCAATAAAATGCATCTAATTCATGGATTTTTTTGACAAGACATTGTTTCAATCATCTCATCTTCATCTCAGCTTCCTATGCACTAGCTATCACTTATCTATTATTTACACAAGTCATTTCCCAAAAGGGTTAGTCGTGTATCCACTTAATGTTCCACTTACTGGAAATCCTCATGAATGCTCTTAATGCTACAAGAGCACTACACTACTATTGAGATTATAATAATATAGCATAGAATAACAGAATTGAATACTTAATTAATTGTTTAATAATGTTTTGGGGTGTCTAAATAAAAGGACTACAAAATAAACTGAGATTAGTATTATTACTAGCAGCTTTATTATTATTATTATTATTATTATTATTGTAGTAGTAGTAGTAGTAGTAGTAGTAGTAGTAGTAGTAGTTGTTGTAGTAGTAGTAGTAGTAGTAGTAGTAGAAGTAGTAGTAGTAGTTATGCACTTTTATACAGGTATCAAAAGTGGAAGTAAATCATCTAGTTACAGTATTAGCTATACACTAAATATTTGAATTATAGCACTGTTGCTTAGTTCCTCGTGTATTATATCACATGTACAGTGTTTATAAGTACTGTTATTAAATTGGTGTTATGTTTTAAAAATAATGAACAAAGACGTCCCTAACTCATATTAAATGCACCCAAAGAGCAGATTAGTTGGTAAATTATGAAGAGACATTTTCACATCACTGTGCTGACTAAGGTCTTATTGTCCTGATTACTCACGCAGTACTTTAATAAATGAAGAAATAATAAAATCAATCATTTTAAATAGCACCGGACCATTTACAGCACAGGGCTGGAAAAAAGAGGTGACTTTTAATTGATGAACTTGACCTGCTTTTCCCTGATAACAAATTTCATTTGTTCTATAAAAATTATGCTCAAGTGACATTATTTGACGGGATCTTTATCACCTGCAGAGTAAATAAGAGTAATTTATGCTGTTTAATTTTGAGCATGCATTATAAATCACGACTCTATCATATATTACTCCAGCGCTTGCATTGATGAGGGAAGTGAGTGCGGGGCCAGCTGATTGGGTTGTTAAGGCGCCAGTACAAAGCAACAGTAGCAGCCCTGGCTCATTCTCCCAGCATGCCTCAATACAGCCAGGCAGATTGATGCACATGATGAATGATGATAAACACCGCTCTTTGAAAGATAGACTTTTAAATAAATTATAACGCATGGCTCATTAAAAATCAGCTTGGTGCAGGTATGTATATTGTCTCCCTTGCCTCAACTCAATTATCATTACAGCAAATCCAATTGTGTATTCATGGTACATTGGTTCTGTGGTAATAACGACATGATCAAATGAAACAATAAAGTATAATACACACTAATGTTAAAACGTGATATAAATGTCTTTCTTCTTTCTTCTCTGTGTTTGCTGTAGCCCTCCTCTGTCTATTGTTTGTTCAATGAAATTCATTTGGCTTTGGTTTATGGTAGCATTTCCTGACTTCACTTTTTTTTTTTCCATTTATCCAGACTTGCAACAGGAATGTCAAGATTTGTCTTTTTCTTATAAGAATGTAAAACTAATGATCATAACCATTTTAGAAGCAAAACCAAGTCATTTGAATTCAACATAAACAGTGCCAATTTATCTAGCTGTATATGTCACCTTTACTTCATCATAGATTTGATTTCATATAGATGCTCATGATAGAGGAATAGTGATCTATTAGACATTGTTCTTTCATGCATTGTTTATTCATTCATGTCAATAATCCCAAATTATACAATCACAATAATCATATCACTAAAATTTTAGGGCTGGATGATATTGTGCTATACTAATACTAATATTAATACTACTAATGATACCAATGATAATTCTAATACCTATTCTAATTGAACATAAACAATACAGACTTTGAAAATTTTAATTAACATAAACAATACAGACTTTAAAACTTTATCATTTAACACAAAAAAATAGGTCAGATTTCTCCCATCATAGTCTGAAATCATCTACTCCAAACCCGATGATTCATTTAAAAGCCCATATCATAGTATGTCGTTGATGAATTTCTTGATCTCAGTTAAAAGTGTGACATCGCTTTTTGGAACAGGAACAAAACAGGACATACCAGTGACAGGATTTAGTTATGTATGTTAGCTTTGGTTTAATATGCGAAATTCAAATTCAGCTGATATTTTCTTTGCACAAGTGGCTCAGTGGAAGCTCTGTGCTGCAGGTGAAGGCTTACGGCGTCTTTGGGCTGAGCAGACCCTCCGATCCTCTGTCAAAGAGATGGCTTCTGACAAATATCAGTGTGCGCTGATGAAGACATGACAGCTGTCAATCATGTGCTAATAACAGGGAGGCAGAGCAGTCCAGGCAGCACAGAGTGGACCGCAGAACGGCCCCAGAGTCTCACAAAGGCATAAACACTTTGATTTATTCATCTGCCTGCTTTTATTAACACATATAAAACAGCAGGGGGTGAAATATGAGTAAACCATTGCAAACCACAGTGGAGACGTTATACTGTCAGCAAGAGAGGCATTTGTGAATGAGAGGTGCTTCAATGCAAAGGCTAATGATAGTGAAGTCCGAGCCGTTTCAGTGCAATTTGTCTTGTATCTGTTTAGTAAATACCAAAAGGCTTATCAGTTTGATGTATTTTTGAATTTTCAAGGCTTATTTGACATTAGAGGAGTCTCAGGAAATTGTGTATGAAAACTGTCAAAGTTCAACTAAACATTATTCTTACAAGGAGTACTTATTTGTCTGTGTTTATATAGTCTAGCAACAGAGCTACATGTATTTTATTTACATGTAGTTTTTCTGCTTTTCTTAGTTACTTATTGGAAATACCTCTTGTCTGATTTCATGTTATACTCAATCTATTGCTCCAAAAGCAGGCAGCTGTCCTCTGAGCATATATGTGGAAAAATCTCTTCTGCATTGAACTGAACTAAGTAAAGCCATAAGCAGCAAATACACAAGTTATGTGCCTCCGCCTCCCACTGACTGGGTCTACACTATAAAGCGCTCCATCTGCATCAGTTAATGAGATGCAGCCTCATATTGGTCTCAGGCCTGTGCTGTACTGTGCTGTGTACTGTAGTGTGTACTGTAGTGTGTACTGTAGTGTGGTGGATGAGGGCTGGTGTATTCAGATGGAAAAGGATTAATAATGCCGTTCCTCTCCCGTCTCATCCTGCAGCTTTATGAGTTCCTTCGATCCCTGCTTTCAGAAACCATTAGTGCTCTTCCTCTTGAGAGATAGAAGACGGAGCCTGCAGCCACAGTGAGACTCCTCTTCCTGCTCTAACTAGAAATGACACAATGTCAATAAGTATACTGATTATTCTGCCCATTTGTTTTGTGCAATGCAGTTAACGAGCTTTATTATACAAAAGACATTGTGAAAACCCAATAACCATTCTTTATCATTTGTTTTGATGAGAGTAATAGAGTGGTGGAGGATGGATGGTTTTCTCTGAGGAAACTTTTCTTTGTGAGCTGCACTGTTGCAATAGAAATGCATTGTAAACCCCAACAAGTCATAAATTGGTGAAACTAATTTCTCTGAAGCTTCTGAACTCTTACAAATGAAGTTGATAAAGTTGCTATTGTCTCTACCAGGAAGCAGGAGACCATTTTAATTCACGAACTTAAAAATGAAATAATATAAATAAAGATCTGAATTCCTCTATTGTATCATCTCTGTGTGTTTACAGATTTAGAACGTTAACTTTAATTAATGTATAAAAATGTCTTTGTGATTTTAGTGTGTAGCTGCTGTAGACAACCCAAAATGTGATGGTCGGATAAGAGGATCAACCCCAGCGTAGTCCTGAGGTGTTTGTATCTCCCATCAGCTGTCCTCCCAACTCACCATTATCTGACTGAACCGTCATAACCTTTTCAGGCTCACTTTTATGACAAGATTCAGATCCACAGTGAAGCCAAAGCTCAACCTAGAGGCCAGAGTGAGCATCATACACACAACTGACAGTGAAGGGGAGCCTGCGTACGGCTTACAGGGGCTGGCACAGTGGATTGGCCCACTCGTATACAGGCACATAAATCTACGGGTTTCAGACAGGTGGGAGGAGGTTTTGGCACATGTACAGAAGAATGGACACAGTGATGCCCCAGACAGCTCTGCTGTACAACCACTGGCCTTGTTTGTGTGTACAAAGTGAAAGATAATGTTTCCTTAGAAAAAGACGTAAGTTTAGAGGTGAGCAATATATTGAAGTATTTATAATACCATGGATGTTATTTTGAAAACATTAAGCATCGTTTATAGTAAATAATTCCATGTTGTGCACATGTCTTTTTATAGTATAAATATGCTTATAACTATATATGAAATTTTATTTTGGGGGTATTATGCAAAATTGATTTTTTGAACTTTCTACCATGTTATAATGTTCCCTTATCAAAAACATGCCTGAAGATGTCATCCATGCATGTTAGCATTGTTTAGCAATCTCACCCAGGCCCTATTCGAACCTTTCTTATGGTTAAGCAAAAAACATTTTGTTTGTTGTTTTTTGGTGAATATAACATTTTCAAAACAATAAAAGGTGATCTAAATATGCTAACAGTTAACACCCCATAGAAGTACTTTAAAATACAAGTTTTAAAATTGTTAATATATGTGTACGTGTGTATGTTATTATCAGAAATTCACTGCCAGTTACAAAAATTCAGCAATAGCATGGCTATGGCTTGCTTTTGTTTGGATCCTGTACTACTGACTGATATGAGAAAACTCCCTGCATCCTCTTTCTGTGTACTGTTGCTATATGATAGATAGAAATATGAGTTGTCTGCTCTGGTCTATGTTCCTATGGGGATAGTTGAAAACGTCATTTCCCTCCAAAAGGCCTAAATGAGCGGCTTTGAAGCGTACTTGATTGACCAAACCTTACAGCTTGTCATCTAATGAGTGCACCGGCCGAGTGTGTGCTGTACTTACCTTACCATTTGCTCTGTGTTGTTGTTGGAAAGCTGATATACCCATTCTGTTCTTTCCTCTTGTATGTCAAGAGAACAATGCCAACACATGTGGCTGTGGATACACACTTACATTGTACAATGTGGAATTTTAGCATGTGGATACAGTTATGAGTAATATTAATTAACAGAATATTACCAATACTTCATGACCATGAACAGCGTTATCTTGTTAGTATCAAAATTGAGTTTGACATATATTGTATATTGTAATATATATATTCCTTTATTGTGTGCGTATATATGTGTGTGTGTATGTGTGGGGGTGTGTGGGGGTGAATGTGTGTTGTGTGTATATATATATATATATATATATATATATATATATATATATATATATATATATATTAGTGCTGTCATGCGATTAAAAAAATTGAGAGATTAATTAATTATGATCTGTAATTAATTAATCTAATTAATCTCATTTTAATCTCACCTGAAAATTGCTGAGAAAAGCCTTCAATTTGAGGTATTTTCATTTAAATTCATTATTACATTATTGTGGCAGATCAAAAGCCTGATATAGAACAAAAAAAGTGACTTTATAAAGTCATTTATTGTTTAACAAATCTCTCCAAATTGGCTGCTGAGCCCAAGTCTCCATGAATAAGAAACTGTTTGCTGTAAAGTAGCAAAGACGAGGAAATCTGAACATAATAACTTTTGTCTACTTAAAGACAATAAAAAGTCCAGTCTTTCCTTAACCATATTAAAAAATATCATTGATAGAGAAATGCTTTATATATGAGTCCTGGTTTAGACCTGCTTTAGTCCTACTTTAGTCCTAGTTTAGTCCTGGAAAGGGTTAGTCCTGGTTTTAGTCCTGGTGTTAGTTCTGGTTTAGTCCTGGTTTAGACCTGGTTTTAGTTCTGGTTTTAGTTCTGGTTTAGTCCTGGTTTAGACCTGGTTTAGACCTGGTTTTAGTCCTGGTTTAGTCCTGGACTGGATTAGTTCTGGTTTAGAGGAGCACAGGAGGAAGCGCGGTTTACGCAGCGTACGCGAGAAAACACGATCCACACGCGGCTCACGGGAGGACAGCGGTGTCCGCGCAGTAACTACGGAAGGAAACGTGGTCCGCGCGTTCTCAGGTTAATGACGATAATGAAGGTGTGTGTTTGTGTGTGTTTGTGTGTCCCCTCATGTGGCAGGTCACTATAGGACAGTAGTGCAGACATCATGAGCCTATGCAGGTTGTTTTCAGGCGATATTATATTTGTTATTTTCTTTTATATTTCACGTCGGGAGAATAATTTCCAAGACACGAATGCGTTTTTACCTGTGCACTGCTGACTCTACTAGCTCTTCCACCTCGTCCATTGTGCGACTGATGCCGCCAACGTAAACATGACGTTTACATCGCTCTTACTGCGCGCGTTTTGTGTGGTTTTCCGGCAATGAGTGGAATTACCGAAATAAAAAAATTTATAAATGTGTTTTTTGTGTGTGTGTGTGTGTTGTTGTCCCAACAACACATAAGAACAGGTTTTATAATAAAGCAACGCACATACAGAAACACTAAAGTTAGAGATTAAAAATGAGATTAACGCGATTAAAAAACATAACGCGCTAAATATGACTGTAATTAATTAATCGCAATTAACGCGATAATTTGACACCCCTAATATATATATATATATATATATATATATATATATATATATATATAGATAGATAGATAGATATAGATATAGATATATTATATATATAGATATAGATATATAATTAACATTTTTTATCAAGTACTATCATTTACAGTTATACAGGTTACAGTTACCCCCTAATGTTGTATCGTAAAAACACTAAGAGAACTTGATCTGATGGCTCTCTATCAATTAGCTCTATAACAGTTTTGATAACATAGATCGCAAAAGACGGGATGTAATATAGTAAAGCAGTCATAAAACAATTGTAATATGTACTGTGATAATTAATGATAACTATACTTTTTTTTTTTACACTTTTCAACATTTTGTCAAGTTTTTGGTCTACAGATTTGGCCACAATTGTCCAATTGCGACTTTAAATTAATATGTGAAAGCCTATACTACTCAAAAATCAACTGAACTGAACACAATTGAATAAAATAAGTAGTAATAGTTGCGAAAATGTGAGTGTATTTAGCTGGAGTTGAAAAACAAAGCTGTGAGGAGGGGCTGTGCAGGGCCTCAGAGGAGACTGTGGGTGGGTAGACGGGGGGGTGCTTTCAGCCATCTCCTTGATGGCTTTGCATTTCAAAAGACCTTGGTCCAATCCATTAGGGGTGTAGGAAAACAAGATGTTCCTCTACAGTTAGACTAATTAGCTTTTTTGAGGGAACCCTCCATATCCTTAAATTGCTATGGGGATCCAGATGTGTAACTAGGCTAATGACTGACTGGCTAACAAAGAAAAATGGGCTATAATCCTTGAGCAGTGTAATAAGTCACCTTCTGAGAGGCAGTGGTGGATAGGAACTGCCCATGGAGCTATGCTGGGGTCAAAGCATAGGCGAGATCCTCATTAGATATCCTCTAAATACGGCGATTGCAGTCCAGTGTTACAGAGTGTGCTGAGCTGAGAGCAGACATACAATCCATGAGCGGAGGTGGGTTTGGCCCGGGGGATGGCAGGGTGAGGAAGACGCCGCACTGTTGTTGTGATGAAGCTGGGTGTCTGCTTTGAGGAGGACTAGAGCTGACAGAGGCCACCTCCAGAGACTCTTCATTCTCCATCAAAGCGTTGAGAAGAAGCGGCAGGGTCTGTCAGGGGTTCCCAATTTCTCCAGAGCACCCCACCCTCCTGCCTACCCTGCACAGCACCTCCCACACGTAACACCTTTCGTCAGTCTCGCGAAAGCTCCCCTCGCGCTGCCACTTGACTCATTGGCAATGCATGACCAATCCCCAGCACAGGCATCCAAAACATCAGCAGAGTTTAGCACTTACAACATGTCAGATGTGTCCACCGGCCTTCATGTCCACAAACACAAATACTCCTATCATACTCCATGGAAGTCAACAAGGAGAAGATCTTATTACAGCTCAGATAAAAACGTACATTACAGCTGCAAATCAATATCAAACAATATTATATTATGTTGGATGGAAACCTTAAACTATCAAGACAACTAAGATGGGATTTCTCCTAGTGAAAGCAGCCTGACCATATCTGGACAACCAATTCCACTTGTTCTAGCTGCAAATTGAGATTCCTCCCCCCTCTTTGAACAAGGCCTATCAGTTTTAATTTTCCGAACTTTCTCTTTTCACATCAAAAAATTGGGTAGGAGGAAAACGCAAGGAGGCAAGGACCACCATTCCAAGTTTTATCTGCTCGACAAAATGCTTGTTATCTTAGGGCCGTGTCAAGAACTCTATCTCTTTTTTTCTTCCAGGTGACAGGCACGGACGAGAGATAAGATTGGAAAAGAATCCCACTCCACTGAGTAAATAAATAATCAATACTCATCTAAATGTAAATGAGAAAGTAGCCCGCTTTGATAGGAGGGTTTTTATCAACCAACCAATTTTCTACAGGCACTCACTGGGCCTCAACCAAATCACCATCATTCAGCTCCCATGTAATGGATAAGAGAAGGGGAGGGGGGAGGGAAGGGTCATCTGAGATCAGCCACTTCCAAAGGACTGCATCGATACCCCTCACGACTGTATGCACAAATCTTTAAAGACGTGCTAACTGTATTTCAACAATTGGTCAAATATTGGTGTTTCACTATTCATTGACATTACAGTCTTGCCTATAGAATAATCCATACATATGCATATCGGGGATGCAACAGTCTCCACTTGTCCAGCCACAGCGGTAGGGATAGCTTGTAACCCCTTTTAAGAAACATTGATCTGTTTGTAGAATTAGGACACTCACATACTGTATTTATGTGGAGTAGATTTTTGAAACATCACATTTTTAGTACAAGGCCATTTACCAACATAATAAAATGTGTGTTCATATGTAACATATTCAAATGGGAATAAGTTCACCAAACTCACATATGGTAATATTAATTACATGAATGCTTTATTTGGCCGTAATAAATCAAAGTGCCATATAGTTATTGAGGTAAAAATAGTGTGTAAACTTTGCTACACTTATTTAAAGCAAAGTTTCATGGTAGTATGCAAAAAAAAAAGAAAGAAAAGATCATGAGATTATTTATCCAGTGTTATTTTAGATATAAGTTGTGGATATGTTTTTTTTTTTTTTCTGAAATGTGCCTTTTAAATTAAAAAACTAAACAAAACACAACAAAAAAACATTAATATCAAAGTCAAATTCAAGGGAAAATTCACGAAATAGAAAGAGACAACAAAGACCTCTATGATAATTCCTAATGCTGTTCTGTGTTAATATTTCTGATAACTCTGCACTTTTCTAACCTCTTTTTGATCCTCTAAGTGGAATAGGATTAGCATTTTATTGTCATCAAAATGCACTACTCTGACTTAAAATTGATCCAATAAAAATCCCTCAAATACTATTTTCCTCATCCTCATTGCATTAGGTTTTATTTCATAACTCATAGTTGTCAATAATGGAAACCATTATATAGCAGTATACTCAATAACAGAATTTTCCTGCTTGAAATGCATGCAGTATTGATTGGATGTTTTCTCGGGTCCATAAGGGCAAGTAGCGTGGCGGAGGTTGTTTTACTGTACTCAGTCAGCATTGTGGAAAACAACATGAGAGAGGGCACGGCACAATCTTCTAAGAGCTCGGCGAGAATGTAGGTCAATGGATGAAAGATGTGTTGTATTTATTTCTTACTTACACAATGCAGATTACAATGGATGCATAATTCAGATAACTGAATTGAAATATTTTTTTAAATTAATAAATGTATATGAAACTGAGATACTGATGTTATCTTTCTCATGGCAAATTATTATTTTTTTTTTATGTAGCAAGGCTGTTACACATCTCTTGCAGATATTCAGATAAAGACTCGATTGGCTTATTAGACTTTTCTGGACAGTTTACTCTTATTCAAAATTACCTTAATAATTTTCTATCTTTAGTAATACATGTATTTGATTGTACACATTGCTGTAACTTATTCAAAACTGGATTATGCGCAAGTATTTCTGGAAAAATACACATACATTATGAGGGTAGTTATGAGATTCTGAGGAAAGAATGTTAACAACAAACGTCCCAAAGTAAAACAATCTTTTCCAATTGGCGATGATTGCGTTTTGCGTCTGAAAATGCTTTTGGACAGCACTATTTCCACAGCAGCTGTATCCTGTCTGCGGTGGGCTGTGTGCAGTGCAGGCTCCAGGTGAATGTGCTTGTGGTCCGGCGGGTTTGATTTTTATTGTGCTGAATTGGGATGACAGAGCAAAGCATTTCACCAGAGTGTGTCTTCTATCTCCTTCCTGGGATCCCTCCGAGCTAGCCTCTTGTGTCCCACGGGAAACAGAGCTATCCAGCTAATATGCCATAAGCTGACAGGCCCGTGCTGAAATGTGTGTTAAAGAGCCCGCTTTGGATACATGAAGGCATTCTTCAGCCGCTGACGCAAGAGCTATACAGAATCACACCTCTCATACAGGCTCAAATGTTCTCTGTTGATACAGCAATGACATTTTGAGCAGATCCATATTATTCTAACTCCAAGCTACTATTTTCTGCATTCTGCAAGTTGTGGAACTATAAGTTGTAACAGAGTGCATCGTTTTGCAAATCTCATAAAACCCAACTGTATTCTGTTAGAAAAATATAAAAACACACAGAAACACAATGGAAATGTGAGATATGATTAACTGTTTAATTGTGTTGCAAGTATGAGGAAGTTAAAAGACGTTGAGTCTTGTTCTCTCCACATATTTGGGGGAAAAAAGGGTAAAAAAATAAAAATGAAAATTGAACCAGTAATCTGATGGTTGGAGGGTAAAAACTGCCACTGTCTCCAACATTTTGGATCTAAATATAAAAAAAAACATTTTCTGCCTTTATTATAAGAGGTGTGAAATGAGGAGCGTATGCAAATGATTGCTATTTTTTCCTATGCATTTGACATTAAAAGCCAAATATGTAGTTGTGTATTATCTTACTGTATGCAATTTAGCTTGCACACAGAATTGCCCCAAGTTTTCCAACCTCAGCTGTAATCGGCTCAGAGAGGATTTGAGACGTTTCTCTAAACCATTTTAAAGCGGGCAATAGTGTGAATGTGAGGGCTGAAAATAACACTTTGGAGAGTCAATCTTGACAGCCCAGCACACTGGTAATGTTACACCACATCTGCTTTTGTTTAAATCCATTGCTATCACGGCTCTTAAGAAAATATTGCATCATCGCTGGTTCATAATCTCCATGCAATTTCACTCTTTGATGGTCTTAGAGAAGAAAAATGCCTGACTTATTTTCATAATAGTCGCAGAAGAGCTAATGTGGTTTAGACCAGCTTTTTTAGTTCATTCTCACCACTGGAGACTTTAAATAAGTACAAATATAATGTTTAAAATTCACCCTGTTAGATGATCTGTTTAAAGTTAAAATAAACAGTACTGCTATGCTTCCAAAATTAAGTAAGTTAAGTAAAAGTTATTGCTGCTAGTCGTAATAATATGTAGGGGCACTGTGTAACTTTTCAGGTGGAGGGTCTGTCAAACTCCTTTTCTGCATTGAGATGTTATTGCTTTGTCTTGTTTGGTATTAATGGAGCCCAAACCAGACAAGTTACAGGTCAGATCTCTGGAGAGGCAGTCTCAGTCACTAGGTATTTTTGAGCTATAAAACTACTTGTAGTTTAATCAATGTAAGGTAGAGCTCTTTAATGCCATATTGTGGAACATTTCAAGCAGAACAATGACATCTCCATGGAGAAAAGCATTAAATGGACCCTTCACCAGAAAAGTTACATAGCGCACCTTTTAGCTGATCCATTTTCCCTAATAATTTCAGATAATTACGTTTTGAAGTTTATATGGCATTGTCACTTTTCTAGCTGTTTGTCACTTTAAGCCGAGGACAGGCAAGATCACAAAGCACCGATTCACTCCTTGTCCAACAACAGAATGAACGTCCCTTTTAGTCCAATAAAGCAGGGACAGTAATGGCGTTTATAGTTGGTGTTGTCAAGTCAATTTTCAGATTCCAGCCCACACTGCAGCTCTCCTATTGAAGTGTCACCTGATCGGCTGCATTACCGACGAGGCCAAAGTCATCACCCAACCACCGTGCCTCTCTCCACAACAAGAGGCATCAGCAATCACATTAAGATCACCTTAGGTCCGCAAAATAACAGCCTCAAGTACTAAAAGCTCCTTCAAACTCCCTGCAACACTGTATTTTAGTGAAAGTATAGTGCAATTTATTACTCTTCTGTTCTCCGGTTTATCACACAGGCAGCGTGTATTCACTTAAATATTAAATTAATGAACCAACAGAGGAGCTCTCTCCGATGACTCATAGGAAACACAATTCATTTAGAGACTGGAAATGACTTCAGAATATGTAAAATAGTTAAACAGATGTAATCTTTTTATGAGTGTACATTATGGGAATTGCTAATTAGATCATTTAGCACATTAAACTGACAGAACCTGACAGCGGCATCTAAGAAATATTTAGGGAGAGATTGCAGACGCTGTAAATTTCATCTTTATGTCATAGACTTGAGTCACCTGAACGAATAAACTTCATAAAGGGCTGTTATTTAAGATGCTCAGAGTCCAAGGAGTGGGTACCTATAAGTATAAACTATGCACTGATACCACTTTTCCAAAATGAGTACTGGTATTTAATGAGTATTTAATTTTGAGTACTCGCCAATACTGTGTACCGATACAATACCAGACATTATTTTCACAGGGGTTCAATTATAGTGGTAAATCTAATTCATTTTATAGTATAACATACTTTTTCATCTTAGAAAACTTGAAATGTGAAAGGCTGTTTTAAATTTCTTCTGAAATCACTGTATTTTGATATAATTCCAGTATAATTTATTTAAATAAGCACCTGGCTTTAATATTAACCACTTTGTATTTGGATAACAGTGAGTGTTGCCTTAATCTTATTTGTGAGCTTTAAATAAGATGCAGCGCAGTTACAGTGGTATCAGCTCTTGGTATCGACAGCCAATAGATGAATACAAGTACTCGCAGCTGTTACATGGGCTGATACCTGATACTGGAATAGCTTTCAGTGCACCCCTAGTTTAAACTGAAGTACATCATGTGCAGCGTGAATTTTTAGTGCTTTCATACTCAGTGTAGGTGGTTTGCCTGGTTGACTTATTCAATACTAGTTATTAAATAGTCAATGAAAAAGAGTGGAAAATTATATTAAATTTCTCGCTGTAGTTCTCAAAATGTGGAACGCCCAGTCTCTGTTCCTAGCTTGGATGGTTTATTATTTGTGTGATATTTTAGCACTTTGAAAAACCCTGTGCTCTAATACTCACTTTCTTACTTGCTCACTTACTGGGAATTACAATCCACTGTTGAACCGTACCGAGTTTCAGAATGATTAAAAATTAAGACTCTTGTTATAGCAATTGAGAATTTTAACAAACAATCCAATCTTTTCAAAGGTGAAAAGTCCTCTAGGTAAAAAGTCTTGTCTATAACAGGAAGCTAAAACCCATGAATACCAGTACTCAGTCTCATAGCTGTTTTCAGGTTTGGTTTGGTTGATTGCTTTGTTTAGAAATATAAAGGTTAAAATGTCCAAGAACAAGAATTTAACCTAAAACAAACTTCACAATGCCACAGGATGTTGTGCCGATGTTAAAGTTTAATCCTGACAAAGTGATAGCATGTTACTATTCACTAGTACTTTCCCCCTTAGGTCAACAAAAATAAGTTGTATTTTTGCAGTTGTAAGACCGAGATGACCCAGAATGCATCATACGCTGGCGAGAGGTTTGGCAAGCTCACCTAAAAAGTGCTTTCCCGGGGGAGGCAGAGGGACAGTCGTGGGCTAGTGGAGGTCTCCTGGGACAGTCTAAAGTGAAGGACAGACGGAGAGCCGCGCAGAGAAGGTTGCTGTTATGGCCACAGGGGCAAAACACTGACAACTGGGCCCAAGTTAAGAGGTAGCCTGAGCTGGCAGCGCTATCACTGCTCATAGCAAAGACTGTCAAGGAGAGACGCGTTCACACTCTGACAAAGAACAAGGACACTTCTGTGAGATTGGACGTTTTAGAAAGCTATTACAAAACTAAACCTATACCAGATAGAATGTGGCATCTACACAACCTTTTCTCACACTATTACTGGGAAGAACAGTTGTACATATTAGAACCTGTTAAAATGCAAAATGTGTTTTATTGAGGATTATATGAGTGGCAAGGCACAGAGTGAAAAGATTCAAATTTCTATATGTCATTGCCTCAATGAAATAAATCAGTTGGTTCTTTTCTACATACAGTGATGGGAAGAATACTTTGAAAATGCATTTAGTTACAGAATGGTCCAATAAAAGTACTGTATTCTGAATACACAAGGTTGAATTTAAATTAAAGAGTAAAAATTCAACATTGGTTTAAATAGAATATAGGATTTCATCCATTTTTTTATGCATTTATTTATCGCTGATTAGAGAAGGAAAACTCACACATGCACTCACCACAGCTGTGTTTTATATGTTTTTCAGTGATTCTATGTAGTTTAAAGCCTAAATTGTGTGGTCATGTACTGCCATATATTGTTTTGCTTTTAGAAAGTAACTGTATTCTGAATACCACCACATGATAAAGTAACTGTACCTGAGTTACTCAACATTAGTATTCAGAATACGTATTCTCGCTACATACATACTTGTCAGCTACACCAAATTCCCCCAGTGCATGGCACTTGTGACTAGCTTTGCATTGGATTCAAATTTTTCCCAAATTTTTTTGACTTTGACTAAAAAGACTAAGCTGTGTGATGTCAACCCACACTTTCCTAATAGTGGTTTTGCAACAGATAAGCTGGACTTTAAAATAACCACAATTGGAAATGTTGCTGAAGAAATACTCTTGGAACCTTGTGTGAACTTTGTGTACTATTTCAGAATAATTGCGCTTTTTGCCTTGGGCTGCTTCACATTACAGTCCATAAGAGACTTGTGTTACTACTTTATGGAGCACCAAGAAGACGGTTAGCACCTTCATAATTCATTATTGAGTGTCTGTGTTCAGTCTGAAGGCATTTATCTCACACTTAAAGAGCTGGTTCAATTTTTTATACATATAATTTAGATTTTGCTGATGAATTTTTTGTTTTAAAGATTTAATTTAGAAGCAGCAACAACCTATGTTGCGAATGACTATTATAAGTAACAGTCCAAGTAGGTTGCTGTGGAGAATTTTCTGTCTGGGTTGACCTTCCTGTAGCCCTTTAGTTATGTGTGTCCCAAATCATGAGCTAAGGGTAGAGGAGGGCACTACAGGTATGTATAGGACTAGCTTCAGGAGAGGCAGGTCTACTTATATTTAGCTGTTCAAGGACATCCTTATAGCCACCTAAGACACAAGTGGCACATCAAACACAGTTTTAAACTACTGATCCACAAGTGACATTACATTGTCATAAAAACATATTTGTAAAAAATAATAATAATAATATTTCAAGCATGTAATAACATGTAATATACAAAAGATATGGCAAAGTTATTTGTTAAAGTTTCAATACAATGAATGATCATAGCTTAACTTGATGCATGAAATTATACAATATGTGATAGGTCTTAGAATATTTGTGTTTCTTATAGGAAATGCCAAATCAAACCAGCGGTGCCCTTTATTCCAAACCAGTAGGTCCAGTTGCATTGTGGAATGTGACCCCTTGGGTACTGTGCATACAGAGACCGCTCTCCCTCCCTCCATCCTGTGTTCTCTGGTTTAATGGCTGCCTGTAGTCTTTCTGCTCAGGTGAGTGTTCTTCTTCTGGTGTGAATTGCAGACCTTGTGCTGAACATTGATGCACTGCCTCCATTACCGGCCTTCCCCTTCGCTAGGAGTCGATGCTATTGTTTATGACACTGACACATGCAGTAATGGGTATTTCACTTGTGCACCCTATACTGAGCGCGTGTTCAAACTGGAAACACAGATAAATATGGTGCGTATCCACAACATCAGTAAATTTCTATTTCATCAGCTGAAGCATTAGACTGATCACTAGGAAAGCACAGTGTAGTGCGGCCATTCCTCATCCAGCTACTGTGCCATTACATTCAAAATATTACAATGGTTTCTTCAAAATGGGTTTACATAACATGTATTTGTTGTTACTGCATAGTAAACATTGTGAGAGTATTTTGTTGTAAAAGTATTGAAATTTGCAGTAATGGCATGTGGATCTACAGTTTTAGACTCAGAGCTCACTGTGCTGTAAAAAATTACAATTTGGAACATATTTGGAACTGTGGTCTGTTTGCTACCTATAGTTTTGACTTCATTTTTAGTGTTGCAAGGTGCATTATGTAACTTTTCTTGTATTTTTTCTCTTTCCTTGAAATGTTTCTCAGTATGTCTATCTTGCATTTGGGATTATGCTGCCCAAAAGTTTTACTGTGAGCGTGATCGCCTCTCCACAGATCTGACTTGTAACTTGGCCTGGTTGCATCACCTTGTCTTCAAGGAGATAGATAAGTTTAATGTCATACTATTGAACAAACTGGTGGCAGATTCCACACCAGAAAAACTATGCAGTGCATCTTTGAACTTAACTTATAGTAGTTTCAACTTAGGTTCAACTTAGTTACTGCATTTTCTCTCTTATTGCTCCCCATTTGAAGGTAAAAAAAAAAGATCACATCAATAAAACTGTGAAATGTGTACATTTTTTTTTTTATCTCTCTCAAACACTCAGGCCACTGCAGATCTAAACTTGTGATTTAACTGAGCCCTGCTTCAGAAACACATGTAAAGGGGCGTCCCAGGGGATTCTGGAACTTCACACATACTGTACAAGTGGCACCAATGCCATCCCTGCAGACTGTGAACATGGCAGCTGTCACTAACAAGAAAACTCACACGCCTGTCTTCTCCTTTATGTTCAAATAGCAACGCGGGCTCTAGTGTATTAGTGCCAGATATTTTCAATTATCTAGTGTCAACCTTTATCTCTTCACATTGACTGCTGTAGAGGCGGATTGATGCCTCATCTTTTTCATATTTCACGCAGCACACTACTTCAGAGAAACAAGATCACAACAGTTTCATCCAACTTTTATGTGTGTTTTAGGCTTTGCTTGCCTCAGGGTATATGGTGCACACTGCTAAATACTTTAACAATGCTTTTAGTGGTGCTAAATATAAACAAAGAGAAAATGTTTGTTCTCAAGAAAAGGAATTCAAATGCTTTAAAGAGTGAGAGAAATGATCAGTACTGATAAAAGACAGATCAGGTTTGAAGATGTAGAAACAGCAGGTCTGGTCCCTGTGCTGATGCTGTATATTTGTGTTTAGTGTAGCACACAGCATGGTGTTACTGCTGCTTTCTATTACTGCATAACAAAAAGCCTTTTCTGTTTACATAGCGTGCTTGCATCAAGTGGAGTATTGTGCACATAAAATTAGCATAATAGGCGGCCACCGAGTTTGCTAATGTGCTTCTCTGGATGATAGGACCTGCAGAGAAGCCGACAGTGAAGCAAAGGCAGAAGAAGAGACACTGTGGACTCATTTTTCGCAGCCCTGTTTAGAACATGGGTGTGCAGCCACCCCAGGAGCAGCGAGGGTACCCCACATCTGGAGGAATGAGTTTGACCCTCTCAAAGGGCACAGGAAGTTGCCCCTGAAAGCTGCAAACAAAAGCAGCAGTGGCGAGCAGGAGCCCAGAGCGCCATTCATCGCAGCTAATGACTTGTTCATTAAGAGTGATGATGGATAAAGACTTCTCACGCTGAGATCAAATCAAGATTTATATGCGTTGTTTCCTCACCCAACTTGTGGGAAGATCATCATCATTTAATTCTATCTCTGCGGCCGGTGATGGGCATCCAGAGAGCGGGCTATCAAACGGTGCAGTCAGCTGGCAAAATCCAAAACGTGCCGTTGGCACATCTGGAGCTTGCCGTCGCAGCTGAGGGTGAGCAATGGCTGCTGGCGGGAGGCCAAATTACAGCAGAGACGCTTCAGGACTCCACAGCCTCACCCGGCTTCTCCTCGTTTAGATCATCATCATTATTTATTTGCTTATTTATTATTTTTTCCATTATGTGTGCTGTGTTGCATTTCAACAGCACTTTTTTTTCTCTGGGCATCAGTGTATTATCGCAGTGAGCTAGCCTTGCGACCCACCTCTCTCTGTAGGTTCTTATCTCTGGTTGGAAATAGGCCCCAAGACACTTCATCAGTGTCCTTCACCCTGCTATCTGTAGCTCCAACTTTTATTAAAACTTCAGCCTTTATCAGCTCCTGGGTAATTCAGGCATGACAAATTGGGCACCAGATGCCACCTCCGTTTGAGGCTGCTGTACATCTCTTGCTCCCTATCAAGACAATGGGAGGTGGCGGCTGGAGCCTCGTGCTCTCCACCTTTAGCTCCCCACAGTGGCCCACTGCAACAAACTTCTCCTATCCATCTAAATACACAGCAAGTGTCACTACACAAGCTCAGGGAGACATCTGGACACAAGAGGCATACCCTTTACGTTATCTAACATTCTTCTACAGACAGTTGTATTCCTTACATTAAGATTTTGTAAAGATGTTTCTTGCTATGAAATCTGTGTAAAATGTTTGGGCCTTTTTAAATGAGCAACAGCATATTTTACAAAGATAATAAAACACTGAATAAATTAATCAAAATAATTTATTTCATATTATTATATAATTTCATATTATTCACTGCATAGCTATTCTTTGTTAACAAACACCAATAGTTGAATGAGCACTTCATCAATTTAGGACAGGTTTTATTGTCAGAAGGAGAGTATTCACTGGCTATGGTCCCAATCAGAACCTGTACATCACCTGCCCCTGAGATTGGGTGAGGGTCTTGCCTTTAAATAAGACCCCTGATAGAGAGAGGGCAGTGGCTGTGA
Source organism: Boleophthalmus pectinirostris (assembly GCF_026225935.1). Classification (NCBI taxonomy): domain Eukaryota; kingdom Metazoa; phylum Chordata; class Actinopteri; order Gobiiformes; family Gobiidae; genus Boleophthalmus; species Boleophthalmus pectinirostris. The sequence continues at coordinate 15,835,919 of NW_026571353.1, forward strand.
AGCATGAGATTGGAAAGCAGAGGCATCACACTGAGCGACTGGATCTTAGTGATGTTTAGCAACACATAACTCCTCACATGCACCTGAATATAGCATGAGCTACACTCTTCAACCAGCAGAGCAGCCAGCCATTACTGCATTACAACCTGCACTGGCAGAAACCATAGGGAGAAAGAAACTAGATACTTACATATTGCTTAAAATATATTTTATCTAGGTCTTTATTTCATAAAATGTTTTCACAAACATAGAGACATTTTGCCTTTGTGTAAAAGTTTTGTTTCTTTTGACATTTTTATGCTTGCTCCACAGACACTGATGACTAAGTACATAGGCCAAAGCTGACACATTATCAGACAGCAGTAACGTAGATGGCATCTAGTGGTGTAATGTGAGAATACAATACTGGCACTTGAAAGGGCCTATATTATGCTCATTTTGATCTATGTTATAATGTTGTTTCCTCATCAAAAATATACCCAACATTGTGTATTGTTACATTCATACATGTTTAACACATGCACGCTGCATACTTAGGAGTTCTTCTCTAAAACAGAAAACACTGTTTCACCTTTGATGTCATGTGGTAATACTGGAAGTGGTCCACTGTGTTTTTTAAACTCCATACACGTTCATTGGAATCATTTGTATAATTTCATCCTTGCAATTGCCAATCTCGACTGAACAAAGGTAAAAGGGAGCTGTCCTGATAGGATATTGATTCCTACTTCACTAACTTAAACTCTGTACTACATAATTAAATTTTGTTACTTTGTAGTAGTTTTTACTTGACTCCCATTTCTTTCACAAAGTTTTGTTAGTATGTGTGGAATAATCAAAGCCTTTTGTATGGGAGTATTTTGGTTCATGTTTGTCTTATTACTCCGTGAGGTTTCATCACCCGCATTTGGTAGTTTCTTTGCCCAATGCAGCAGTGCTGGCCAACTCGCCAGCTGCGTTTGACGGACTAAAATGTGTTTTAAGAGCTACTGCAGGATGGTAATGTGTTGTGCAACCTGCCAGCCCATGAGCATCCCGAGGCAAATGGGAGAAGCAGTGGTTAAAAAGCAGGCTTTTTTGGGTCTGGGCCAGGAAGTAATCTAGCACATAAAAGTGTGGCATAACCAGCGGCAATCATATGGGATATCCCTCCCCATAGATGCCATTTTAGGAGACTTCTCATAATGTGGCACCAGTGGAACTTGGCACCAAATTCTTTTCGGGCAATTACCTTTTGAGATTAAAAAACACTTAACACATATGTTAAGTAAGTAAATGAAGATATCACATACTTATTAACGATTTAATCATTACACAAATTAAAGGCCCTATACCAGATTTTTTCCCATGTATTTCAGCAAATAAATGGCCACTGTATACTGTCTGCATCTAATAATAGATGCCATTGCCACTGACAAAGACATTTTATTGTTGTTACCATGACGCCACAACTCCACTCTGGTCTCTGAAAGTGGTGAAAAGCTTTTTTTTTCTAATAAAAATAAAGTCAGTATAGGGTATTAAAGTATAAGTAGTAAGTATCATCTCTTCTCTTGAAGTCTTTCATTGACAGTTTGTTATGATAAATAAGTTTGCATGGTAAAAGCCAGACTTGGGTACAGAAGTGTGTTGATGAATAGTATCCATTAGGCCTGAATCTTCCAAACCTTAAAGTGAAAACATACCTAAAACAAGAGCGTCATTAGGAAAATGAGCAAAGAGCTGAACCTGGAGTGTTTGTGAGCGCACATGAATGATGGCATCACAGCGCGGTCCATTACAGACTCTATTTATACACAGGGACACAGAGGAGCAACACTAGTTAGAGGCTTCTCTCCAATTAGGTTATTACTGGTCTGGGAGCCCTTCTACTCCAGCAAATTTGAGAATAGAAATTGCGTCTTTAATCAAGCATAAGGAAATCTGTCAGGAAATCACATTATGGACTTCCTTATGCTGCATTTAAACGAGTTAACAAATCACACTGCAATCAAGTCATTTTTAAAGCTCTAGTCTCTCTAATGCTACTTTGTCACTGTGGGCTCTCAATGGGCCACATACTGCACAACACTTCTGCCCAGTTATAAAGTACGGTACACTAGTATTCCCAATAGGGTTCACCACTGCCAATCACTTGTCTACTTCTACAGAGTGCAGTAATTTAATTTGGAATAGTTGTATTATGCCAGATGCCCTTCTTATACTCTGATACTCTTCGTCTATCTTATATAACAAGCCTTTAAATCCACAGGCTAGTGTTAGGCTGATTTGCCAACTTCACATAATCCTCAATGTTTTTCCATTACTGCCACACATGCTGCCACTACATTTCCTTTTACTATTAATATGATTGAGATCCCTGTTATTATACAGAATTTACATTATTTTTTAGTTTATTTAGTTTATTTTACAGGGACCATGTACAGGGGCATTAATCAAAGAAACACTGAAAAGATGCACAAGACTGTCTCAGAGCTCATTTCCATTTATAGTCCCTGAGACAGACAAAACAGAGAATACAAAAATATCATAAACAATGCAATCTATATACAAACAGTTATAAAAAGTACAATGACATTAAATATCTCTATCCCATTCACACCCTGCTCCCTCCGTGCCCTGTGTCTGTGCCCTGTGTCTGTCTATTAAAGAACCCTAACACCTAATACATATAAGTTGATTTTAATAATATTTGTAGAATTTATGGATAATTATGTTTAGCACTGGCTGTCTTTTGGAGGATTTTTAAAAATTATTATTATTATTAATTTACCTTTTAATGCATGGCCTTATTTTTTATTTTACCATAGCATATATTTACTATTATTAGTCCGCTGCTCCATATCACTGAAACAAGTTCATGAATTCTGACAACGGCAATAAAACTTGTTCTGATTTAGATTTTCCATTTTAATCAACCACTAATTTCAAATATTAATGGAAATATATAGAGAATTGATCATACTTGGGACTTTGTGTATTCACTTGCTGCTTGCGTCCACAGTGGTCAGTGGAATCCCCTCTCACTCCTCTTCATCCCGGGACGCAGTGTGGCCCTCACTGGAAGTCGAGCGAGGCATAAAGGATTGCCCTCTGTATTTTTTCATTAGACTTTTCTTTTGTTACTGAATACATAAATCCATTGTGGCAAGATGCAATATGTATCACGGCGCTCCACCTGCGGACGTCCCGTAATGGCTGCCATGTCCCTCCAGTCAGGGATGATAAGTGAACCCCCCGTGAATGTTAATGATAGTGATCATTCTGGAGCAGCCCGCCTCTCCGTCTTCCCTCACCGACTGGGTGTCACGCGCCGGGTGGCAGGGTTCAAGGGACCCCAATGCAAACAAACACTGAGGGAGATATAAATAAATAAAGAGGCAAATGTATGAATGAACATGCATGACGACAGGGCCAATGAACTGCACACAGCCACCGGACAGATATTAATTCAAATATTTAGTGGTAGCAGTGTCTTTTCTTTATATTTTTGTCATTTAATGTGAAAGGTAAGAGAGTGGCCATATTTTATGCAGTGGTAATACGCCCGACTTATTTCATTATTTACAAGGCGCTGGAATAAACACGGGGAGCAGGTGGGTTCAAACAGATGTGGCTGTTTACATGGCCGCAATAGTCTGGCCTTCATATCTGGTCATTGGTCGTAAATAGCTTTGACAACACGCAGCGCTCACACAGGCCAGACAAAGGCTTGACTCAGCTAATCAAAAGTGACAATGGTCAAATCAACATGGGCCTCTTTCTATCAAGCTCCCAGAGTTAAATTGAACATGAGTTTAAGTAATTGTGACTGGCAACAAAATATCAGGCAAACTTTTAAGACTGTTAGGTCCTAGATAACACTAGTAGAACACATTTTCTTTGTCTCTTCATATAGAACTGCATTATTAGCAATGTTTCATCTCAAACACATAACTTGACTTTGACCAGATGGTTTTATCCAGCCATAATGAGGGACATAACAGTAACAGAAATATTGTACACAATATCTAGGTAAGTTAAAAGTAATTAAATTGAGAACACATTATGTTATTTGAGTAGCTTGACAAGTAAAATTATTAAAGTGTTTTTTCTTAATTCAAGCAAAATTTGAATTTGTTTCTTATTTTTAGTGCAAATACTTGTTGTTTTTCTCATCTCAAGTGTAGCAAAATGTATTTTCATATTTTAAGTACAAAAAGTCTTGGTAGATAATTTTACTTGTAAAGTAAAGTTTACTCAAATCATGATACAATTTTCATAATTCAAGTAAGATTTTAGTTTTTGCAGTGTATTGTGGGCTGTCACAATATGTAGTATTATAAGCCTATTTGCTTAAATGCTTTGTTTTGTTGCAGCAGAAGTCACAAAACAGAGGGAACTACACAGAGACTATGATCCTTTGCTCCATTTCATTGCAGAAATAGCTGTTATTAGGCACTTTTATATCTTAATTCTTTGGCATGACAGTAATGATACACACCAAAGGAAAAAGTTGCATATCTAAAATTCTGTTTACCTCTTCACAATATCAGAATATTGTATTATGAAATGAAACATGGGATAATAATGCACTGTACAATGTGTATATTGATACATCCTGACCCATAATATCCATAGGTCCATCTGAACTGGCTCCCTTAACAAGCATTTGCAAAAGTATATGTATTTTTATTTTTATATAAAGCTGATGCACATACAATGAGGGCAAAAAGATGACTTAGCACATTTCTTTGAATAAATAAAAAAATAAAAAACTGAATTGAAACTTTCCCAGGACCCTCAATGCACCAGTATACACAGTGTTTTGACAAACTCTCCAAGCAACACACCCATCTCAAGTAACCGTCCGGGGACAGGACACAGTCCATGCCAGCCCTTCCCTCTTCTCCTGCATCTCTTCTGCTTCCTCCGACTCGAAGTTTGCCAGAGTCCTTGGAACTTGCCAAATCCGGTCATGCCTGCTTAGCTTGCTGGACTGATTGTGCCAGAAAAGAAAATAAGACACAGATGTATACAAACTCTTGGTGGTGCCAGTGGAGAGACAGCTAATAGCTTCATCCCGACCTCTCTCACTGCTGTGGCACAGGTGGGGATAATTAGTGATCCTCTTCTGTTTTCACACTGCGTTTCTTTGGCTTTTATCATCTCATCACAACCCAGTAAGAACAACAAAACTCCCCCGACATTGGTGAACCCTGCCTGCCTGCCTACTATCCGTTTGTGTTGGCAACAATGGAGGAAAGTTTTCCCTCTCTTGCAGCAAAAATGCCTCTGCTGTCAGGCGGCTCTGTCACAAAGAAGCAAATGCTCAGGGAAACTGCAATGCCAAGACTAATCTACTCCTCAAAACATCCCGAGCGCGGTAAACATTAAAGCAAAACAAAGACAAGCCTTTCTCATTCATGGAAACCCAATCTCTTTCTACTAACCGCGCTGGAAAAGAGCAGTCAAAATTCTTAATATGAATCAGTTGATAATTTATATTCTGTGATGCAGATGTTGAAATTGACCCAGTTCTCTATGGGGCAAAATGTCAGGAGCAGGGCACCCATCTCTAGGTCTTGAGTACCTATAGTTGAAGGCTCTCTATGCATGTCATGAAGGATGTCTATGCATGCATTAGTTATATTTATGGTAAGGTAACGTATACTTTATTGGTTAGGATGTCTTACTCCTATGGGGGGCAAAAGTGATTTTGCCAACTGATGACATTGTATTTTCCATAAAATATCCAAAATGTAAATTGATATTGAACTTGCTCATTTATATTAGTGACTCTCCAAGAACATCTGAACTATTTTAACAATATTCATTTAATCTGCCTCCACCTGTATTAAATATTATTGAACTAGAATATGATGTCATCTGAAACCCAGCAACTGTCATTATAAAGAAATGAGTCCTCTGCATTTGTGTATCCTTCCATGATGCTGGGACAACGTTTGAAGAGTAGTGGGTGGCCAAAGTGGACGACAGCAGTAAAGCGCTCGGTGACTCATCTCCATACCTTGGGTTAGGTTTGTCTGGACCTAACCTGAAGATTCTCCTAGCCCATCTCTTAGCCTATTCATGTGCGGTTGATGAGAAAAAATGGGCTATGATCTAGAACCCTGTGTGAAGAACATTAAAACGCCTTACTCACAGCTCCAACATAGTTCAGGATTCACACCAAGGACATTTTCGCCTGCGTGACCTTTGACCTTTTTACCAGAATAATGGAATAATAACTATTGAGCAATGCAAAAGTGTGGGACATATACTGTCTTCAAACGGCTTGAAACATCCTTCTCGTGCGTTAACTTGAGTGACGGGAGAGCGACGTGTGCGTGGAGATGAGAGGAGGCTAGTCTCATTACGGCATATTTGGATGACACTGAGTGATTCAAGTGTTCCCGGACAATTCAGACACACTGATATAAAACACATTAAACACCTCTCCCAGCTCTTTACCTGACATTGTTCATCTGCGCCCATCTCTTATCCCTGAAGAGGAGCCTGCTTTCAAACCGCAAACTCAATGATGATGGGCTGTGGGGAAATAGCAGAGGAAGTGCACATAAAAATATCTCTAAAACATAAAGCTCCAAATTCATATTTCTATTCATTTGTCTTCTGCTTGTGGGTGGCAGGCCAAAACCGACACCCCTGGGTCAGGGGCAGACTACTGTGTAAATATTAGACCTTCACGGAAACACACTGACAAACAGCCATTTTGTGTCAACTAGTAGTAGTATGTAGTAAGTATCTGTACCGTATCTGTTTTAGTGATTGGCCATTAGCAGTAGCAGTAATTTCTGTATTAAAATAATAATTTAAGTTTCCATTTTACAAGGCTACAGCATTGGCGGTCTTTTAAAAGGTAATTGCTGTATTTTTATTGCACATTTAATATCCATCTAACTCAAGTAAGTCAAGTAATTTTAACATCTAACCCTACATGTCAAAAATACCTGTTTGTCCTGTTTTGTACTATATGAATAATAGTAGTACTTGTATTAGTTGTGTTGTAAAAATTGTAGTAGCGATAGAAAAGGTCATTGGTAGCAGTAATGATTGTAGTAGGGTAGTAGAAATACTGTACACTAATACTTTTTTTACTTGCAGATTTCTCTAGCAGGCTTACTTAAAATATTACTTAAGATATTCAGCATTCTACACAGCTTATTTCAGTCTCAAATTAAACAAGTGCTGAAGTGAGAAGATGGATGCTATCATAAAAGCACACAACCTCTTAAAGTCAAAACTAGTTCTTTGAGTTAAAGTCAAAAGTACCTGATACGTCACTTGCAGTTACCAGTAAAGTCTTGTCACTTTGTCAGACACAACGGATTATCAAAAGCAACAAAGTGAAAGCAGCATCCGGAACCGTGAGTTGTAAGTCCGCAGTCAGAAATAGTTAGCTTGTCTTCTGACACTGAGGCGCTGAGTCCTCATTCCGGTTGTAGAAACTCGGAGGTGAGAAGAAGTCCAGGACATAGATATAGAAAGTGTAGGCGCGCTCAGATAGGACAGGTGAGGGGAGAGGAGAAGATGCCAAGCCCAACAGTGGTCAGTGGGCCTGGCCTGTCACATCCCTGGACTGCTTTAAGACAGATGAGACAATCAGAGAACAGAGAGGCTGGACAGCTCCTCAACACCACACAACAACCTCACATCACCCACTGCACTCATCCAACATATGTGATACAAGTTTACTGTTCAGGTGCTAATGAGAGGGCTTTTTCTTCTTTTAATTCTGTATATATAATTATCATTTTATTTTTTAAGAAATTATATATGGATTATTCTGTCTCATAATAGATTTAACCTTTACACCATACAAACCAAACCCCAAGTAACCTCAAGATACAAAAAGTAATTAGACATTTTCTACTTTTTCTATGAGTAATCTATAATTGCACACAGGGTCACTACATGGGCCAATTATATTCTTGGTAGTTTTATTGTTTATGCACATCTTGTTCCTGATCTAAATCAAAACTTGACTTAACAGAATCAAACTTATTATTTTCTAAAATTAAATTAATTTAAATAATTCTCTATGTTCTATTTTACAGAAGCACCAAAAGCTTGTTGAAAAAGGTCATGATCAGGAATGACCTTAAAATTACTTAGAACATTGAAACAATAAAACAGTAAGCCAAAAATACCTTTTTCACATACAGTGCAAAGAAAGCAATGATCTATTAATTGCATAATAATTAAAAATCACACAAAATATAAAAAACCTCAATCACCAGTTAATATATAATGCACTACTACCAACTCCGTGCAAACACAGCGTACTTGTACAGAATGTGGTGAAGCGCTAACATCAATAAAGGAAGTGAGAGACAGGGGCCACCAATCATGTGTACAACTGTCTCATTTGTTTGTGATAATTAAACTGAGGTGTCACTATTAATTTGACAAAGACATATGGACACAGAAACACGCGCACAAGGCTCACTGTGTCCTTAAGTGCTGCATTTACGCTCCCTGGACCCTCACCTCGAAGTGTCCTGATTTAAAACTCCAGTTGCAGTTTGGGGTGTGTGTGTCTATGTGTCTGTGTGTGTCCTGTAGACGATGGTGGACCCCAGGCCAGTATCCAGCCTCTTTCCTAATTGCATTGATTTTTAGCACAGTAAATCTGGCTGTGTCACAATCTGCACTCCACAGGCATGATGTAGTGCCCCGACACCATTGCGCACGTCTGCTCCCAAAACTGCTGCCTCAAAAATGTGAACAGTGATATCGTGATGAATGGTTAAATTAATTAATTGCTAAATGTATGCTAATTGTTTAATTGGTTGCCTGATCTATAGAAGATCATTTATAAATTAAATGAGTTGATTTACAAAGTTTATTGATTAAATGTGACAATGAGTTATACGGCTGACTATCTGATTTGCAATTTTCCCAATTAAATTCACAAAGCTCTTTAAAGTGAGCTTTTGCAGAGAGTGGCCCATCCAAGTGATCTACACCGGGCCTGACACTGCTGTACTTATTTATGAAATCAGACAGCTGATAATGATGCATTAATATTAATGCCAACTGTAAATTTTCATATTGCACGCTAGAAACTAATCCAAGAGCATTTGTCACTGTAAATCCGTCCACAGTGTATTTCATCGTTTAATGCAAATGAAGGTGAAAGTCCCCAGTCAGGTCAAGTATCTGCAGGATATGGGTTTAGTGCCACAGGTGACAAAATAAAAAAAAAATATCCAAGGACAGGAAAAGAAAATTTGACGAAATAATTCACAGAGATGAACAATGAAAAGTCAAGCAAAGCCTTTTACCCAAAATGTATATTCCTCCCTTACCTTATGCGTTCTTAGCGTCCAAATTATTTAGAGATAAAAGGTTATAAGGGCTTTTCACAATTTTGAGAGGTCAGAGCATGGTTTATTGTCACGGTAATTCTAACAACAACTAGTAGGCTAACCACACACCTAATTCTCAAACAATAAACCAATTTATAATTAGACATCAACAGTACACAACAGTCTTATTTTGACCTCAAGAGCTGCTTGTCTGAACTGGGCACCTTTAACAAACTTGCTTTCATAAATAAACCTTTATATATACCTTTGGGCTTCACGGAGCATTGAGAATGGTCTAATCTAAACTGAGAATCAGATTAATACATGTATTCATAGATCCTTTTTTTTTGGACTGCTTTTTATCTTAAAACAAACCAGAAGCCAAAGTTACTGCACACTTTTTTTTACACTGCCTCAGCCTTGACTCCTGTGACTGTCTATAAAGCCCCCAAACGCTCTAAAAGACTCTTCAACAGATCCAAAAAGCTCTAAATGAAATCCAGGTTTTTGCTGAAGTGAAAAGTGCCAAGAATCTTACCTTCAGACACATTCATCTTCTTTGTCTTGTCTCCCGCCGTCTGTTTATTCTGGCATTCGTCAGCGCCATTACTGCCACGGCCGTCAGATGTGCTGAGCAGAAATGAAAAACAGCAGTCATCTTAAGGTGCAGGCTAAAGGTTAGTTCATGCAGAGGGAGACGGAAATATCACTCCTCCTATGAGTTCATCTCCATACTGTCACTGTGCCATAGAGCTCCACTGAAGAATACTCTAGAAAATCTAAAAGAATCAAGAATAATGAGGGATGGGTCCTATATGGAAAAGCCATATATCAAGAAATGTGTTTATTTTCTTTTGTAGATATTGACCAAAAACTTGTGTCCATTTGAATTTAATCAGCTCCATACTGTCACTGTGCCATAGAGCCCCACTGAAGAATACTCTAGGAAATCCAAAAAATAATTAAAATAATGAGGGACGGGTGTTATATGGTAAAGGCAGAAGAAATTTGATTATTTCCTTTAGTAGATAATAACTTAAAAGTTATGTTCATTTGAATTTAGTCATACAACTTTTTGTACTTTTATATAAGTTTGAATAGCAAATTAGATAAAATCACAATGTTATGATTATTCTCGATTTATGACACCATATCAAAGCAATTGTGAAATCCTTACTTCACTTATATTCATAGCATCCAATATATTTTAATGGGACAAGCTTTATAAGAAAAAAATGTGATATAAATAGCCAGATCAAAAACCCATTTTGATAACTTTTTTGGAGTATATACTGAAGTTAAATTTGCATGCTTATCCTTTTACCAAATAATCCTGACATCCCTGTTTTGGGCTCTGTTTAATAATAATATCATTAGAGCAGTTAGATACATTTTCTTCTCAGTAAGGCCCAATTGTGGTAAATGTTCGGGTTCATTGATGACTCACTATGTCTGATTTTCAAATGTACTTTTGCTAGTGTAAGTTTAGGATCAGAGGTTCCGATCTTTTCGTGTTTTTTTTTTTTTTCCTCTTTTTTGCTATTTTTTGTAGTTTTCTCTAAGGTGATGAATGGCAATGGGTATAGTGCCAGTAGCGATGTCTTTAGAAGTAGCTTATTCTGTGCTGCCAAGCGTGATTTATGACAAGAAAGGGGAGGGGGGATCTCTGACTTCACCATTTGCCCTCCTGCACTTTTCCATATCATCCAAAAGGAGTTGGAGGCTATTGGACTGACACAGAAACTGCTCCACATCTGGTTTGGAGCTGGAGCTGCTTTGCCCCGGGCCAACTACCAGCTCAAGAAAATAGGGAGGAATTGGAAAATGAAAATATGCAGAGGTGGGTAGAGTAACTAAATATTGTATGCAAGTAAGAATAATGTTACTTGCAAATAATATTACTCAAGTAGACATACATAGCAGAAGTCCAAGAGATTACTCAAGTAAGAGTGAAAAGTAGTTAGGGAGACTATAATAACTTAAGCAGTAACTGTAAGAGTTGGAGAATGTAACATCTGATTTCTAATATGTAATTCGTTGGAGTTGGTGTAAATGGACGGACAAAAGCATAAATAATGCACAAGGTCTATATCGTAAAGTACAAGGATAGATCACCAAATTTAGCAGAAAAAAAGTAAATAATAATAGACTTAGAGTGGGAAGAGTTACCTAAACATTTACTCTAGTAAGAGTATTGTTACTTCAAACTAAATATTACTCCAGTTTTTAGTAAAAGTATACAGTCTTATATATAAATGTAAATGTAGTGGAGTAAATGTAACTGAGTACTACTTATGAAATATGATGTCAGTAATAAACATTATGGGAATGTGGGTTTAAAACAATTTTCTATGTTGCCAGATATGAAGTGAAATATTTTACATTTTACTTCTGAAATGTTCTAAAAACTCTTTTACTGTTAGTGGCACCTTTACTGCTCGTGCTGCCTTATACTTTACAGAAAATGAAAACTATTGGATCAGTACCGTTGAAAGACAAACTACTGCTTCATCGAATACCAAATGAACCAGAACCACCATTCTACTTTAAATGATAATGTTGCTATTGCTAGTGATTCTACCCTTAATTTTCCATGTTTCTGTAAAAATAATTACACATTTTATTGCAGTGCCTTTCATGCTAAGTGAAAATTGCCTGCATCAGCTTAACAACCACTGATTCATTCCCAACATTATAATTATAAATTAGCCCCAATTTGAACAGCTTTTTCCTAAAATTACAGCTGTGCTTTTTTTAAATAATTATATGTAGGCCACTCACTGTTTCAACTGTAACTTATGCACTTAGTAAAATATATGCTTTCTTACATCATTAACTGTAAGATAGTTTGAAGACACACATAATGTTGTCTTTGCATTTTCACATTTGCAGTGATAAGATGCCAGACTGCGACCCCATACACCTTAGCCATTAGAGTGTTCAAACACCATTTCAGAATTTACTTTGGCCTATTTTTCTCTTTGCCATAAAACGTGCACTTGTAACAAACAACCCCTTAATAAAATATCATGAACCCTGCTCAAATTATACAGTATAACGTCATTCTCCTTTTGAATGCCCCACCAAATCAATGCACTTAAAATGCCTTATATAGAATGTAAGAATGAATTAGACCTATCCAAAAATGCTCTTAATTTTTCCAGTATACGTCATATTTAGATTTAATAGAAGGTTTTAATGCAGCAGATTGGAGGAGGAATCCGCGCCTCCATTACCACATGATGGATAACTGGGAAAGGTTAGCAGCCACTCATTAACACTCTCTTAAATTACGAAAGTACTTGCTGGGGTTTTTTCACCCTTTCATTTTTCCCTTAAATGAGATAAAATAATATTACAAGGACAAGAGTTGAATGGGATCCAGCCATAATTAAAAGAAGTGATGGGGTGAACGTTTCCTCTGGTGATGGTGTAGTGAAAAATGTTGCAGTGCTAAAATGGTGTGCGACTTTGAAATCTTTACCACAATTTTAAATGAGATATCTTAAAATGGCTTCCAGTATGCTATAGTCTGAGAGATTTTCCTTGTATACGAGTCATCAATACACTAATTTGTAGACATGTCTTCATACTGTTGTTGTCCCTTTGTGCGAAACATCTTGACTTTAATATTACATTATTCCAAAGTGATTAGTTATTCAATTGTTGGAAAGAGCCAATAGAGTCCTTGTGATGGTGGATATGTTTTGTATGTTTTTATATTGTGTTGATTTAAATGTGAAGCACTTTGGTCACCTTGAGTGTTGTAAAAGGCTCTATAAATAAAGTTTGATTGATTGATTGATAAACAAGTTGTTGGGAATTTTAGAGTGTATGATTTCTTTCTATCGCAAGAATTCTTAAAATCGTACAAATAGTAGTAATAGTAACATACCTCAAATACATGTATTTTACTTCTATGAGGTATTAACTGATAATAACAGTTACATATTTACATCACCATCTTGCCTTTTATTGTTTTGAAAATGCTATATTTGTCGAAAACAACATACTAACACTAATGTTTTATAATTTTGACTTAAATTTTTGATGCTTTCAGGCTCCCTTCTCTTTGCTCTCTGCGCTAAGTCACTCCCCCTTCAGAGCACTATCAAAATAACTCAAAGTTCATCCCACTAATAAAACTGCTGCACATGGCCTCAGATTTGTCAAGTTGTTGTGTACAATTGTGTATCATGCTTTGGTATATTTTGTGTGGGAGTATGGATGATGTAGGTTTGTGAGTTGATTATGGCACAGAAGCTTACAGCTAACCATAAGGAGGGTTTGAATAGGGCTTGGGTGAGATCACTAAATTACTCAAACATTCATGGATGACATCTAAAATCTCTTAAGGCATGGTGTTGATGAGGGAACATTGTAACAGGGTAGAAAGCTTTAAAAACAAAAAAAAAAAAAACCTCTTTAACATAGAATAATGACAAACAAAATGTCCCCAGTGTATATTTTAATATTTTACAAACTTCATAAAAACTATGTCTTGGAACTTGTCAAGTTTGTTCTCACAGCAGGTTGGGAGTTACAGCCGCGACAGAACGGGGCGACAGGGCTAACAGAGCATCTGATAAAAATAGGGTCATAAGGTATTCTTCATTTCGCTGAGTGCTACAGAATCGGACCCACTTGGGATGTTGGTATATAGGACACCCGCTGCTAAAACACTGCCACGGCGCTCCATGATTATGACTTGATCCTTCCTCCTCTGAAAGCTCATGCTGGCGGAAATCAAGTACCCCCAGGCTTACATCAGGCAGCCCAGGGCCTAAAAGGTAATAGCATGAAATATAGATATGAGGGTGACAGATGTGTACAGCGTGTTCTGAGATGGCATTGAGACAAAACATAGGGGCTTTTTTGCTGGCTTGTAGTAAAATCATATAGTACAATACATAAGAATCATCACTGGGGGAAAAGCTGTTGATGCTCCAAATGACTTTTGAATAGTTGTGAAAAAAACAAACTTTTCACTTTATAACACAATACTAATACATAGGTAATGACTTGAGTAGACAAAATTGCACCTAATGAACCGTATAGGTATAGGCCACAAACAGTGTATTAGTAAATTGTAGTTGTGTATATTCTGCGTTTTGTACTGGTATGTGTTAGTTTCTTATTACTTAATTACTAAGATAAATAAGAAATAACATACTGTGCTTGTGTCTGCTATATAGATATAATTTTTGACACCTGTGGATCATTATACTGTAATTTGTACATTTTAAACTGCAATATTCATCTAAAATGACTTAATAAAAGAAACAAGTGTTCTGACTTCATGTTTGAAAACTACGGTGCCCAGTAGGATCTGATGTAAATGTCATCACAACATCACAACGACTGATGGCTGCAGATTGTTACAAGAAGCATAATTGTTTTCATTTGTACCAAAATTTTACATGTATCACTGATTAAGAACATAAAAGTGGAGAACAAAGTAAGTGCAGAGCAGTAGTGGTGATGGTGAAAAGGAGATTTGATCTGCAATATGGCATCTTCAAAAAAAAAAGCAATTAAAGATAGCTGAAAAATGCACGAATCATTTGAAATACAACTTTGAGTGGGTAAGAAGTGATGGGAGTCAATTACAATATGGTTAAAAGCTCTGAAAAAAAATGTTTTTGTTGCTTTTATGTAGGTTGAAACCAGATGCCACCATTTCTTTTAATAGGTTTAGGACCAGCAAAAAGTTTGGACTTGTTAACCTGTTTATGGATTAACATAGTATTGTCTAAAAAGTGCCTGTGGTACCAACCTGCCAGACAAAACAGTGTGTGTTTGACTCATATGTAATGATGGTGATGGAGGAGGTTGGTGCAGAGGAGTTTGTGAGTTCATTAGGGCCCCCTCTTTAACTCTGCCCCAGTGACAGTGTATTGCTGTGCTTCCCTGTCAGCCAATCATTACACTCTGATCATTAGTGACATCGCCACATGCCCATCACTCAAGCTGCTGCCGCCATATTGGCAGAAGAACAGCCTCCGCCCTGGGCCCACAAATCTACGCTCCCTTCAAACTGTGAGGATGAAGGAATGTGTGCAAGAAAGTAACCAAACTCAGCTCTTTACAGTTTTTCAGGTATTTGGTATTTTTCAAAAATATACGGCAAAATGCATGTCAGTGTGTGTTTCGATTTTCCCTTATGATCCAGCAGCAGTCATGAGTTGGTTTGAGTTTGAGATTTATATGATGCAATCTTGTGTTGTGTGCAAGTTGTTACTCACCAAATATCCAGTGTTTAAATGCAAGTACTACTTTATTACATTGATAATGTACATTAATATGCATCACCAACAATTAAATGTCGTCCAGAGGCGGGAAAGCACATTGTACATAAAATGATTAAAGGAGTTGTCCATGCATTACAGTTCATCATGTAGATGGTAGCAGCACTAAAATGAGTTTTCAGCTAATTTGTTGTGAACATAGTGGGGTAATAATGTGATTTCATCTGGACGGACCGCTGCTGTATGTTCCAGAGATGATCCTCGGAGAACACAAACACATGGCCTCTGCTCTGTGACCTGTAAATAATTGATAAATCAATTTTCTTGACTAGAACACCAAATAATGAAGCAATGCAATTCGTATCAATTACATTTTGGTCTTAATTGTTGACTTCACTTAGCGCAGAGCGGCACAGCGAAACACCACGCCATTTTTCAATTAAAAGGTCCAGATGTTTTTGGAGGCTTCAGTAGACACAGGCAGTTGTGAGAAATGCTTTATCTGCATTGTAATAATCACTAGAACATCAGCTCCAGGCTGCATTTACATACTCATGTTTTATTCCAGCCTTCTTTCTAATGCACCGCTTAATTATAGTGAGCGCAGACAATGTCAGACCCCCATAGCCCCAAATTTATTATTGCACTGTGTGAAGCAGCAACCATCAAAGCATGTTGGCTCATCACACAGCTCCCACATTCACATCAGCTTAAACTGACATGTCCAAAATACATATTTACCATGATTTACAAACTCATCACTTTTAAAAAGATCATATTATATCTATATTTTAACAGTAACATTGTTACCCTTAACATCCATCCAGTTTTAGGTAATGTCCTCTAAATAAGCTCACAACTGTATCCAGTGAATTGGCTTTTAAATGTCCTTGATGGCCCTTTTTGAGTTTTCGTAGCCACTATAGGACCAGAGCATGATACATACACCAGGCACATGACCACAATAAACATCCATTCACACTCTCATTCATGTAATCTAGCCACAACCCTCCGGCTAAGGCTTTAGTGCTATTGTATTTACCTTACTCTAAAACAAACAAACAATGAAAAATCCATTTATAACAACATACTAGTAAGTGAAACAACTACACTGATTGCAATAATAGCTCAGTTGTTAACCTCATACATTGTGGCCAAATGGCAGCTGTAATTTTATCCTGAGAGAGACATAGCCCATGAACACTACATAAAAAAGACTTTTTATAGCAATCCGAGCCGACATCTCCAGTTTGCTGAGGTCACATGTTCCAGCGAGTGGATACCCCCCCGTACATCTGACACCACAGCTCCACTGCACACCAATCCTTCCAAGGACAGCCAAGCATGGAAGAAATATTCTTATTTAGATGAGGGCGCAGTGAGGGGCAGACTATGGCATAACAGAAAGAGAATACAATGTAGTGTGTATCCAGTCTCCCTCTTACAGAAGGCAATCAAATCTGGCAGTCATGTGTAAAGATACTTATCTGCCCGGAGAGGATCTCAACACCATGTTTCTGGAGAAATGGAAATCAATGCTGACAGCGACTTGTCAGTTTTATATATTCTGAACATCTGATCTCAATAGGAGAACTAACTTTCAAAAGGGAATGATAAAGAGATACCATATTGTACAAAACATTTTATTGTTAAAACTAATGTTATTCTTTTATTTTAAATTTTTAATTAGAGTCAATTATAAAATTGGCTTTGTTCCAGACCACTATTTAGATTTTATATACAATGCTAACTTACTTCACATTTAGATTTTTAACCAAGGAGATATAAAGATGCTGTTTTACTGCTGTATTTTTGTAAAATTGATGCACATTTCTTTGTCCTTTTCTAACAAAGCACTCCTACAGCAGACAGTGCACACAGTTAAAGACATTACAAAGACTTTAGGAGTCAAGATATTTTTCCGAGGAGCCCTGCATACTTGCACACTTCTCAAATAGCCTCAGGCACGCTGTTGATTTTTTTGTTTGAAATTTGGCACGTTACAATGCCGCTCAAATGAGATCTAACATATTCTCGAATTCATAAACAAATAGCTCTTTTCTGATTCTTGGGATTGACTCATATTCTCTCGACACATCTATAAATCCTGTGTCACAACTAACAATATTGTGTGGCCTCACGGGGAGCTGATAAAATACGACGATTCTCTGGTAAAGGGAGAAATTTGGCAGGGAAATTTTATTGCTGCAAATGTGGAATTATCACCCGAGCCACAGAATGAGTGCACAATGGTAGCGCGCTGTGTTAATCAGATTTTCCTCACCAGAGCTGTAGTTCATTGTCATTGCTAATGGAGCCTTCCTCTGCAGGTTGTTGCTCTTCACTAAATTAGTGTGAAGTCTTATCCCCAAAAACATTGACTAATACCGCACTTAATCTTGGAAACTCTCAACTCCGGTGAAAAATCTGGTGGGGAGTGACACTGATGCATCGGAGCACAGAGCAGCGTTGCATTCATCATGTTCACTACAAAATTAATCTTGATAGACTGAAACCAAATTACACCTGAGTTCACAGCCATTGCTCACCACCAGCACTGAATAAATATTTATCGATGATATGTGTAATTCGGTGAGCAGGAGTAAAGTTGTTAAGATGGGTGATAAGGGGAATAAAGATGATTGAAGGGACTTGTAGGAGAAACGCTGATTCCCATTTGGACAGAAGGAGCATCACGCTAGGAAAAAGGAATAAACAGGACATGCATACCTCAGTATCGCTCAGTGAAGACAGCTCATAATCATATTTTCCAGAACTTTGCGTACCCTTTTTCCCCAAAACTATCTTCAAAACTGGTTTCTCATCTTTACTTATTATTTTTTCAAGAAATGAAAGTTTAAACTCATTTCACTAAAATGTAGAAAACCTAATACATTTTTTTGTAAAATGTAGATTATCTCTAGCTTTACCCTAGCTTTACCTGTAGCTTGACAGTTATAGTGAAGTTTAGAACTTTATGTCCTGTTTGAACTAGTTGGTGCAGATTGCTTTCAGTTGGTGGCTGACCACAGGGTCTGGTTACAGGAATGACCTACAGTGACTTTACTCATGTCAAAAAACACTTTAGGGCCTGATTCAAAAGGTTCTGTGAATTTTCAAAGTTTGTGTATCATATAGGTATAGGTATTTCTTCTGGGGGAAGAGTAATCTGCAGCAATGGTTTGGACATGGACAGATATGACATAAGTAGAAGTAAGTCCGTAAATGTTACCAAGCACATACTATTAAATGAATTTTTAAACTGGTAGAAAAACACCTTGTGTGTAAATTGTCCCATCATTTTGGATGGAGTTTTGTGTAATGATGGCATAGATAGAATTTTTTTTTTTTTTTTGAACATTTGGATCAGTATCCTTGCTCCTTGTAGTGTGCCAGTCACATGGAAGCTCAGATCACCCTCGGTGCAGTGCGGCGAAGGTGACGGAGGTGCTCCAGATCAATTCCGCTGGTAGTCCTCCGCAGGTTTATTTCTGTAAATAAATGTTTTTTTTTATCATGTGAACTTGTGGTTTTGTGAGTGCAGAGTTTCAAGCCTGTGACCACTCTGCAAGAATACTGCTCTAACACCACAGCTGCTCCGGGTGCAGTCTGAGTAAGTCATTAGGGTTATGAGTATTTGTTTATGATGACACAATACTTAATAATACACATGTGCACCATTACACAATTTAGACTTTTTTGTGGCTGGTCACCAGTCTTGTTGTTTTAAACTCCATAAAAGCACATTAGCTTCATAAACTATGCAAATTGTCTCTAGTTGTTTCAGAGCAAGAGCAAAGAGAAACAGCAGCCATCTTTAGCCCTGCCAAGCAAAAACAGACATGCCCCGCTCACGTTATTTATCTTCCAAATGAAGTCATTTTTCACGACTAATTAAAACATGTTGAGATGAGGAGAACATGGAAGAAGGAGAGCATTTGTTTGGGTCTGCATGCGCTCATTCATTTCCTCATGTATGTTTGGCTTCTGTTTAAAGAAAGCAAAGTGATGTACGAACACAGAGCAAGTTGTTGTCACTAATGGTGAGACGGGATCATTTATACAGTAGTGTCCATGTGGAAAGTCGACGCAGATGATGCCAGTTTAAACAGAAAAGCTTTGCCAACTTTTCCTGTTGACTTTTAAAAATGCTTCACTTCTCAAATGCACCTCAGTCTTTTGGACAGAGCCAATATTATCTGATGATGGCTTTTATCGCTCTATGTGGATTAATTGTATAAAACATGATGTTTCACAAATCATCCCTTTAATTAGGCTCTAAGCATGGGACTGTGTATGTCTCAGACAGGGCTGGGGGGTGCACCAGGCTGGTCTTCAGCAGGGGCGGGGCAGTGGAGGTGGGTGCACAGAAGGGGAGCAGGGCAGAGGTGATGGGTGCGGAAAGGGGGTGGTGGTGGTGCAGTGAAGGGGGGCCCAGAGCATGGTTAGTGCTGAGAGGGGGGGCTCTGGGGCAGTGGTGGGCCCAGGGAGGGGAGGGGTGTGTGGGCACGAGCCGCTCCGCCCCAGGCAGCCTGCACTACACACCCAGGTGCTATTGTCAGCTGGAGTCCTTCTCCAGCTGCTCACCACAGATTGATTTAATTATTTCCATTCACTGTCTATGAGTTTCTTTAATGCTTTGTCTTATTACATGGGGGCCTTTTAGCATTTCTGTACAAAAGAATATTGTTGAAACTATTATTCATGGGATTTACAGTTCACAGGGAATTTCTGCTTGAGCGAGGTTACTTAATAGATTTAGTCTATAGAAAATAAAATACGTGCTCGACACTATCCAAACTGTCTTATCACTTCATCTCCTTCCTTTGACTTGCTTCATTTTCACACATAATGAGACAGATTCGTTTTATAATTACACATGTGCAGTTTTGTTACAGTCCATAAGTGCTGAAGGAGATTTCTGCTTCACTCGTTGACTTGGAGGTCGTAGTACGTGTGTTATCAATTCTCAGAGATTCAAATGACTAAAGTTCTTTTTCTCTTATCTGATCTTTTAAAGGGCAATGAGAAGGCCCTTCTTTTTAGTGAAACGCGTCCTCAATCACTGTTAATGTTAAGTCCATGTACACATAAGAGCCTGATAAAGAATCATTAGTGTGCTTAATGGAATCACAGGTCTCATCCCTCCATCCGCTTCTATTCAAACGCGCTCTTCATTTCAAAGTTGTTCTGCTTTATTAAAGCTCATTACCATTTCTCTTTTAATAAGCACTCTTTAAAGTCATTACCTGCAGTGGAGTTAAAGGCTCAGCTATTAAAAGGTTACTTTACTGTGAATAATGGCCCACCGATATACTCAAGTTAATTACTATTGGATACTGGTTCTGGTTTAAGCTAATGCCTAAACTCCATTGAAGGATGAGTCTGAGCGCGGTGAACTGAACTCAATTTCATCAGCTGTTTGTGTTATCTCACCAAACACACTTCACTTAATGCAACTCTCAAATATTTCCATTGTTATGCTGAATGTCAGATTCCCCCAATAGACACACAGTAACACACAGTTAGACAATAGTGAGAGATACAGGACTACATTCATACTGTACTCCATACAACTGTACAACAACTAACCCTTATGTTACAGATAACCATGTGTCCTATCAATCATCTTTGTACAGTTTTTCCTTGCGACCTATTGTATATTGCAGAGATATTTTATCACTTATTTCTATCATATTTTATTTTTACTTGTACATTTATATAATTATACCTTATTTGACACCAGTTTTTCTATTTTTGCTACTTATTTAGAATCTATTTCTACTTGTTATTATATTATATTGTGATCTGTGAGCTCTTATGTCCAAGTAATTTCCTGTGTGGATCGATAAATTTGTCTAAGTCTAATTTAGAAAGGGGCATTTGACCTAGAGGAGGACTGGAGCATAAAAGTGCACAGTAACTGTTGGCTGTTACAACACTATTCGGAAACAATAGACATGGTTATAGATAATTGCTCCCCAAATAATAAGTTATGTATACAAGCATGCATTTGTTTTCATTATGTATTACACTGCTATGGAAATTTGATGGCACCAAAATGTCTTGAAAAAACATGATGTCAAATTGCAGAAAATTTTGCGTGTTGGTATTACCTCTGAACTGTGTTTTTTGGCCTTCTTTGGGGTCATGTGATGAAAGAGGACCTCTACATTTCAAACACGTTTAATTCACTGCTGAAAGGCCTAATTGCTGTGACCTGTGCTGGGGATGAAAGGTCAAAGCTCCAGAGAAACATTAACCTTGAGAACTTAGCTCTGCTCAGAGAAAATAAGCAGAATGAACACAGCTCTGCCAAAACCCAGAATATTCAAACCTTTTTTAAGCTGGCTAAATTGGAGAATCTGTAAAACGTTCAGATATTACGTATATGCTTGGGAGACACGTACTGAACTAAACTGAAGTAAATGTGTATGGAGCTAATCCAGAACCAAATTACTAAAAAAAACTGGACATGAAGAAGTTTTTTTTTTTTTTTAATCGAAGTTTTAAGAACATTGATATAGAGCCCGACCGATATATTGGTTGGTCGATATTATCGGCCGATATGGGCTCCTGGAGATATATCGGCTATTGGCCGATATGCTTGCTGATATGGGCCGATATTTCATGTGGGCATGTTACACCTCGTTATAAAGCTTAGACTCTCTACATTATGTTCATTTAATCCAATTTACAGACAGATAAATGTCCTGTTATGTGGCTCCACATCAGTATTTATCTATGGAGTCATTTGTCTGTGTCTGTGTCCTTACTGTCCCTGAACACACCCCCAGAGTCACGTCACTTCACTCACGTGTTCTTGTTTACACCCGCAGCCGTGCGCAACACTGAGATTATTTTCTTTGAGTTTGAAGTTTGGATTAAAAGGACATTTATTAGTGCAGACTTGTGATGTGAGGAGGATCCTGTGTGAGCTCTGAGTGTTGGAAATACATCGACTTTTAAGCTAGTTTAGGTTAGCGATTAGCTGGTGTAGCTCCCACACATAAACAGACTGTTTTCTGTTGGCCTGTTGTAAAGTGACTATATTGACCGTATATTTGTTACTGGACCTGCATTGATATGTAAATGCTGTGAATAAAGGTGTGAATGATCCACATTTATGCATATAATTAATTACCGCGGCGCGCAGCATTTACAGCTAAAGGCTTATAGCGGTAGCTTACTTTAGTAGCTAGTAGTGATGGGTCGGTCGCGAACGAAATGGCTCTTTGAAGCGAACGACGGGAGCCTGCTACTTATTGGGAGCCGTGTTTTCTCTTATTCTCACTTTTTCTCTTCACGCCACGTGCAGACTCGTGGTAGTTTGACAGCGGCAGCAGCTCAGAACGAAACTTTCAGAAATGTGTGTGTGTATAGGATAGAAAAAACCATGCATATTTGGCTGTAGTTCAGCATAAAATTAATAAACCAGGACTAATCTAGAGTTCAAGAGAGGGAGAGAGATAGAGACCAAGTCCCGACACTCAGTCCTGGTTCAGTTCTGGTTTAATCTTGTTTTACACATGGTTTAGATCTGTTTTAGTCCTGGTTTAGTCCTTTTTCAGTCCTGGTTTAGACCTGCTTTAGTCCTGCTACCTATCACTAGTAGCTAGAATGTTATCTACTGTCTGTAAATATGACACAAAGAGGCAGAAGAACAATAAATGTTGCTTAAATAAACCCAATTTAAAATCCACTAGAGCCAAACCTAAGTATTTTATACAATCCAAGATTTACAGTGAATTTTTACATCACTAAATATATTGGCGATTATATCGGCTATCGGCAGCTCCAACTCCCATTATATCGGTTTCATATCGGCCACAACAAAATCCATATCGGTCGGGCTCTACATTGATATAAACTTGTCTTTGTAACATAAACATAAATCAGTTATTTGATGGATAAATGGTAAAATGTTTTGTTTTCATCTCTTTTGCAATATTGCATGGCAAAAAATCTGTATCTGTAGTGAAATGTATAAACTATATTTTGAATATTTACATGACATTTATTCCTGATCTATTATTAAAAAAAAATCATCAGTTTTAAAGAAATATGTGTGAGCTCTATTCATGCTCTGAATTAATGCCTGGCAAATGTAGTAGATTAGCATTTTCCAGTGATACGTTTTCCCTCTGTTAAGGTCATGTGGCTTTAACTGGGGCTTAAGCAAGACTCCTGTGAGCGCGTATGACCCATTTCATAAATCCCGTCTTCTCCTCAGCGAAGATACAAAATGTCACCAACCAACGGGTCACCTAATCCTCTCCACGCCGCAATGGTATTATAACTATTACTATAAGGAAGCAGGAGTTTGGTTTGAGAAAGCCTGACAAAGAACATTATCCCAGGTGTCAACAACACCACGGCGTACACTAGCGCTGATCTGGTGGTATAGCTACTGTGATTTTTCTGACAGATTATTTGCAAAACTTCAATGTGTCTTTGAAGCCCGCGGGGTCGCCCACTGCCAACCAAACAGAAATGGCACTGTCAGCGCTCACGATGGACAGGCGACTCCAGCAAAGAGCGCTATGATGAAAAGATGCGAAAATGTCTTGATCAAGAGGGGGAGATTTCTACAGCAACGTGGCTTTTAAGATCAAATATTCCAGGTTGAGATTGGCTGTAGCGCACACTGTATGGACATGTTTTGGACTCAAATGAAACGCTTAAACAAGACAAATAGCACACAGACAGGCATCTCACTCTTTGAAGAAATCTGACAATGAACAGACTTCTTAAGAGTTAAAAATAATAGTACCATTCTTATCACAATGCACTGATTATTGACTACATAAGGCCCGCTGGACAAAGGCACTCACAGCTTGTCACCGCTCAAACGTTAATGAACTTACTGTTGACTTGTTTGGTTCAATCGGATTATTTTTCTGTCTGCTGTGTTTTTTCTCTTTTTGTGAGTTATAATAATAGATGACAAATGTCTGGCTCACTGTGAAAAACAACCATTTAAAGCGATGGCTAGAGTTGTGGTGTCTTCATGTGTCAGACTTTGATGTTTCAAGAAATGAAATTAATATCTGCTGATTGGCTGTGGTTACAGTTAAGAAGTAGTTTGTAGTATTTTAATATACAGCAGTCATGGATCAGTGAAACAGTTTTTCACTACGCTCAATTTGGATGATATTATGTGAATTTGTTTTGTGCTGATTTTCTGTCTTACTTTTTTCTCAGCGGGTTATGGGTATAATGTGAAATTTGTTATACTAGCATCCAGTACCCTCATTAGATTTAGATAACCCTAGACATTTTGAGCACTAACACTCACATACATTTACAAATGCATTCTGAAAATGTGTGTAAATTTGATTCAGATTTGCTGTTTGTTTTATATCCCAAAGACTTACTCTTTGATACCTCCTGTAGATAAGACACTATTCGTGCACAAATCCACAGCGTATTGTTGGTCACACTCATTGGAGAAGGGAGATAGTAACAGGGCACCTCTATAAGAGCCTCTTCAAAATAATGAAACCACAACATGAGCCGCACTTGGGCTTCCAGAGACGCTACACTCGAAATGGATGTCGACAAAGCAACAAAGTCATCACTATCTACGAGCGAGCACAGCCTGCATTATGCTGATGAATGGAGGGCCCTGCCAGATTACTTGATTTGATAAGCAGTACAACCCATCGGTAACATAATACATCACAAATTGTTTTGTCAACAATTTATGATAGCATTTATCAAATGACCATCGCAGTGGGCTGAGTTATGGTGTCATAGCTGGCATAATGTCAATACTCCAGCTGAGTTGAGGGCAGTCTGGCTGCAGTGATTTAGACATGCTACACCCTGACCTCTTCAGAGATTTTCTCTTCATTACCAAGCAAATTGATGTGTAAGAGAGAAAGAAAAGTTTCATAGATAAATCATTGAAATGTATGAAGATATTGGGTGAATCAAATAAGAGAATATTTTGCTTTTGACATGAATGCCCTGTCTAATTGTATAAGTAGTTGAAGTAGGCTATAGTTAGCCATTTTTGTAAAGCAAGTAATTTTAACAGTAACAGTTGTGCTATAAATGACATAGTTCTTCTAAAGTTTGTAGTGGTTGAGCACTTTCTAATAATCCACATTTATTTTTCATGTTCTCTTTTTGTTGTTTTATTAATTTCATAATAACTACACAAACATTAAAATCATTACAGAAGAAACAGAAGCATGAAGGCATAAATCCTTATCCTTAAAGATACACCCTTTTACACTGAATTTTGGCTTTAACATTGTGTTTTACTTAAAGACACAATTTGTCCCCTTTCATCTTTTGTAATATGTATACTAAGGACAAAAGTTTAATAAACACAAGTTTATTTTTATTGTTTATGTTTAATTGCACTAAATGCATCAAGCTCCTCTGGTCTGTCTGATCAGGTTTCCCTTAGGAATCAATTTGAGCTTGTGACAATTAAAATGTAAGGCCTTAAACCTCCTCCTCAAGTCAATCGGTGCCTCTTATTGACCAGAATATATGGCGCGTGTCCAAGCCAGCACTGGGCTGTCCGATCTTAAAGGTTACTGCAACCACTACATGTACCCACATTAACAGGACGCTCACCTCTCCGGGTTTATGGCCTGTGTAATAATTTTAAGCAAAGAGAGAAGTGCATTCAGTGGAGACAGTAACGGGCTGAGCTGAGGGAGGACAAGTATAGTGTGATTGATGCAGGCGAGCGCTCTGGCTGTGTACCTCTCACCTTCTCCTCCTGATTACTGCCTGCGACTGATCTCTCACATCTGTCTTGACTTCCTAAAGAAACGGATTCGCCAAATATGATACTTTGGAGCTGCTGGGATTACAACTTTATCAAGAGGCTGACCTTTTAAAGAAACTGCCTGATGAGCTGTCCGGAATGACCACACAGGACAGTACTGTCCCATTGGTGCAGTTTAAGTAACAGTGTGTTGATTAACAAGCGTTAAATGTGGGGATGCTTTTCCTATCTCAAGTGTTTCACTGAAGTGTACAGTATAGCTCAATATATTTACTATTGTAGCAGTTTTCAACTGGTCTGAAAAATGTGTCCAATTTATTCCAGAAAATTATTTTTATACATTTTTATTGTTTTATATACTGTATTTTATTTGTTACAACAATTTCACTGAATAAAAATAAGATAAAATCTCAAAGCTTGCAAAACATTTAATCTATACTCATTCTACAATGACCCACTTTTGAGCCCTAACCCTCAAACAACAATGTAAAACAACTTTGGGTGTTAAAGTTCGGGTTATGAAGCAGGACCAGGTCCAAAAATATGCAGTGACTGTTAAAGCCCTTGCAAATTATATAAACACTGACCATTTTATTTTGCTTATACCCTTATTAAAATGTGGAAAATGAACTTAACTTCTTAAAACAGAAATAGCGAATTATATTCAATTAGCACATCACACTTCACAAGAGAGGCCACTGTTATGCTCTAACAACTGAAAATAAGTAATTATTTTGGGGACTGCAGTTCAGATGTCCCATATTGTTTATTAGTTAGTGACCAAGGCAAAGAATGATGAATAGATTTAAATTGCTAAGTGATATAATGAAAATCTTTCTTTTGTGACCTTTGACCCTGAGGTCATCCCTGTCTGCAGGAATGTTTAGAAGCACTTTTCATTAGCACATTACAGAAGCAGCAGCAGATGTAACAAATATTCAGACTAGCTCACTGTGCTCTCCTCATAATGAAGACAAAGTGCACACATACTCACGACAAATACCAGGAAATAAATAAGAATAAAGTATCCAAAAGGAATCACCGACGGCTGGTAATTGGGTTAGTAATGTCTTGGCTTGGTCATTTCCTCCAGGCTGCCCCGGCTCCAAGGAGCAGTCCAGGAGTTCCATCACTGTATGTACAGCTCCTCAATGAGACTGTACAGTGTATCACAAACATTTTTACTAAATCGGCAAAAACTAATGATCACCAGACAAGAAAATCTAAATCAGCTTAATTAAAGGCACACTGTGTAACTTTTTTGTTAGAAGGTGCACCTTCTTGCTTTGCCTGGTTTGCCTTTTCTGCAATATGGCAGCTTATCTACATTATTCCAAGTCACAGTTCAAATCTGTGGAGAGGCAACCTCGCTCACCGTTTGAATCATGGATCTATTTAAAGTCTAGATAGCATATTGTTAGCTTAAACCTGTCGCCAGTCCATTGCTTCTGCAGTGAAAAAGTCCTATGTAACCCCAAAAGCATGTTTCACATAGAGTGCAAAAAACTCCTTGTTTACTGATTGTGCACCTACAGCTTTCTAAAATGTGGGCTTTTGTGGCGAGTTCTTGCCTATTTTCAGATCTTAAACTTTTTCTCAGTTCAAAATGTCCTAAAAACAGCTTTTTAATATTTGTCTTTGGCACACGAGTGCTTGCTCTTTGCACACACTCTCATGGGAGAAGAGTATTACTGCACATGCTCAATGGGCTGCACATCCACTGAACGTACTGAGCCTCTAAACTCACGACATGCGCCACTGACCTCAGCCCATTCACTTAAGCAGGCGGCCATGTTTGAACCCCAGGGCTTGGTATCAATGCACTTTAGTTCAAGGTATTTTTACGCACTAAAAACACACAGGCTATGATACGTTTACAGCGTATACAGTTGAACGTTCCAAGCAAAGCCATAGCACCTTCATGGAGACAAGCAGATAATGGACCCTCCACCACAAAAGTTACCTAGTGCACCTTTAAAGTGTTGCAAAAAGTAAAAATATATTTTCTTTTAGCCATTAAGATTTTGGATTTATTTCATTATTTTTTATTTATTTATTCTTCGTCTGTATGCTTCATAAACAGGGCATTGTGCTGCAGGAAGGTGAGCAATGAGTGGGGAGAGGCAAACAACAAGCAAAAGAAAAACTTTGTTTGAATTTTATACACCTATGCAGTTTTTAATTGGAATAAATTGTCACTGTCAGAATTTGATAGCTATTATATGATAGTTATCTCATATTACATGCTTTTTCAATACTCCTCAGCATACAAGACATATAATACAAGCTAGCCTCATCTTTCTGAATGGCAAACACGCAGCCATTTCACAAATCTTTTAATGATTTGTGACCCCTTTGTGGACGGAGAAATTGTGGAATCATGCACCCATAACTTCTCACTTAATCTGTATTACTCTCATCACAACAGAGCAAGCCACTCTATCAGTAAATGCTAATCTGCTAATTAACAAGCTAATTAGGCAATTACAGCTTTGCAGAAGGATGCCTAAATGAAATATGACAACACAGTCACTTTCTACAGCACCTGTGGGTCTTTTCAGATGTTACAACGAGAGGCATGATGACAGAGTGTCACCTCCTCGCTCCTAGGTGCTTATTCTTATGCCTTGCTTGGCTCATTTGTAAAAATATTGTCATTTGATTTATCCTAATGAACAATGCACACGGAAATAACTTGTCACATTATAAGCAATATTCAGCCATTTATTTGAGTGCATTGTTCCCATGTCATAATAGGTTGGCTTCATATGACATCACAGGAGAGAGAATTCCCCTATAGTTAAAAGTTTAGCTGGAGGGTAGGTCAGGTTGTAGATTTGTTGACATGGTTTATGGTTAATATCTCTGTAATTACCTGGCACAAATTAATTTCTTTCTGTCAGCATAAGTAAACAAAAGTGAAATTATTTTTTCACAAGAGCGCCAGAGTGGGGCCATTATTCAGCTCCAAAGATGTGATGGTTGTCAGAGATGTGATTGTTGTCAGTTGAAAGGTCTTAAAACCATAAGATTAATATGGCAAGTATGTGGAGCGAGTGAATCCCTAACAAATAATGATAAGGTTCACCGTTTGTGGATCATAAGTTTGGATATTTCTTCCAAAAACAGTAAATCTCTCACAGACTTATATAGGCCCCTGGCTTCTTTCTGAAATTATGACATCATCAAATTCTACAATGTGAACGTAACCTATTTAAATGAACTATCAAAATGAAGTATCTCACCATAACATCTTTTCCTCTTCTTCTTTGGTTATGTAAACTCCAGGCCCAGCGTCTAACCAGATGTGGCGTATGGAAATGAATTATGTTGACACATGACTGAAAACAACAGTGAACGGGCCCGCCATGCTACACAATGAAGAATCATGCAGTGAAACAGAGGAGAGGAGCCCGCGCTGCACCTTTTGAGCCCCTTTTGACAGGTGTGTAGTGAGACTTGACAGCTCAGTATTTCCATGATAAATGCAGTAGTCCTGGGACTCCCATTCACTAAACTCACAACAGCGTCGCTCCTATACTTCAAGGTCAAAGGAACGAGTACAGCCATGCAGCCCACCACAGACCAGACTGGGTATGCACTGTCAGACAAGCGCACAATCAATAGGACTTCTACATTTGTAAGTGTTTGCAATCAGGCATTACTGTGATAGGTGAATGAACAAATGAACTACAGTTATATATATATATGTGAAAAAAAAGGTTAACCTCAATAATATAAACAGTTTTCTACAAGTATACTGATCAGTAGAAAATGTTACGCTTAAGAACTTTTAATTGACAGTTCTAATTTTTATACTATTATAAAATGATTGGCGTCATAAACAAATTAAAACATGTGTATGTACAGTAACTCAAATAATTTCTCATTTGTTCATAATTGTAACAATAAAAGTCATTACTGAACAACTCGTTAAAATATTTTACATGGCATTGCATTGATGTCCACTTTCACATTAGGCTATGTGTTATAATCCCTAACACATGTGACCTAATGACTTCCAAAGCCAAACGAGTCCCCAGAGAGATAGTGTCTACTATCTCAAGAGTTTTAATTATAACAGATAGCACCTAAATGGCACTGATAAACAGCAGTGTGATCTAAGATACCTCTCCTAATGAAGTTTACTGTTCACACTCCATCTTGCAAATAGTACAAGCTTATAGGAAATACAACTGAGAGATGGGACTGCTCACTACCCACTTCTGCTAGTAACTTTACAGTAAATTGCAGTTTAATGCATAATAGCATTGGGACAGCTACTGCTTACTTGACCCTTCAGCTAAAGCAATGAAAAAAAACAAAAAACAAAAATGTAGGCCTCAATAAGAAATAGGCCTAATTATAAAACCTAAAAAAAACATACAACAAAAACAACAACAAAAACAATAGTAACAATAGTTTTATAAGCCATACTTAAGTTTTTGAAAATACATTTCAAGACATTTGTGCAAATCACTGACATGTAGGCCTAATAAAACTAACAAAAAACATGGATGTATAGGCCAATGCAAAAACTTTAAAACCTTTTTTGCAGTTGCAGAAGTGGAGTAAAGGAATGAACAACTGTGTAAAATACATTGTTGCAAGTACTCTCAGGCAACAGAGAAAAGCAGAGAACATTGGCGAAGAGACATATTTTATTTCTATTTACTTATGCCACTGTGTACCTCTGACATCCTCGCATCCCGGCTCAACAACTAGTCTGCTACCATAGCAACTGCGGAGGAGCACGGAGCAGCGCCGCCTGCGTGCACTCTGCGTGTCACTCGGGGCAACGGCCAATGAGAAGTTGCCTTCCTTTTGTGCGGAGCCCCGTGAAGATGGAGGGATGGAGTAGGCGGGCTGGAGCATCGTGCATCTGCCAGTAATAGGGTGCTGGTGTCGTCAGTCTCCGTCACAGCGTCCCCTGATTGGTGGAGGAGCTTGAGTTAGGAATAATATAAACATGTCTTCGAGTTGGCCGTTTTGAAGCGGGGCTTACGAGGGACTATGCAGTTGAACATCAAACTGTGTAAAAACTCTCATTATGTATTTGCCTGTGTTGTAGCAGGATAAATCTTTATTAGCCGTTTGAACTAGTAGCTGCAAGTGCACGCGCGGAGACACGGAGACGCGGCTGCAGGAGAAAAGAAAACGAGCGCGAGAGGGACATCATTCTAATCACCATCCGAAGTACTAGCTCTTAACATTTTGTTTTTTGGTGTTCAGGCGAGAAGTGACAAGAATATAGACCCCTCCTCTACAGGGCGGAGCGTGCATCCTCACAATTTGTATTTTTTATTTATTTATTTTTTATTTTTTTCGTATTTTCTCCCAAGCCCTGTTCCCTGGCTCTGACACGTCTGCACTGACTGAGTGAGTGGCATTGGCACACTGTCAATCGCTCACTAGCGCTGCCATCAAACAACATAAAACACACACAAGGCTCAGGCTGCAGCTCATAAATTTGAGCAGGGCGAGAGATTTTTCCTGCGCGTCGCCTTTGCACTGCACCGCAGCCTAATTATTAATTTCTTGTCGGTATTCATTTTTTTTCTAAGTATTTAACAACCTCCAACTTTTTCTATTTTTCCTTTAATTTTTAAAGCTATTCGCGCTATGTTGAGTGCATATTTTTTTGTAAATTTTGCAGGACATTTATAGTTGAACACCTGCTAAGACTATTTGCATTTATTTACACAGTGGATATTTTTGTTGCCGCTACTAAAACCACGAGGATTTTGGATTTTTTTATGAAGGAGGAGAATACGCAGGGAATCCCGTGCAAAAGAAGAGCGTGAATAAATGAGAGATCATCAAGGAGCGTTTGTGTCTATATCAGCCGTCAACGCGCAGCGAAAAGACAGATTGGCACCGGGATACGATACGATGGACACCCACCTCATTCAGCTTTGACACTTTACTTTGAATCAAGAAGCATTTTGCTTTTTTCTTGAAATACAACGTATCGTTTTGGCACTTTGGACCGTGCGTAAAATTCAACTTGGACAAAAATCTACATTTCCAAGTCGCTCTTCAGCATCCATCCCCTCGCCTCTCCATCTCAGTCTGCGTATGTTGTTGTAGCCCGTTTCGTATATGAGTTTTTCAATTTGTGTGGCTCAGTGCACAGACTCTTTAGCGGCTAATATGGACGATCAAGCCCGGATCATGCAGTCGATCGGCGGCGTGAGTCTCGCTGGCCACTCGGTACAAGGTGGCATGGCATTGCCGCCTCCACATGGACACGATGGGACGGACGGCGACGGCAGAAAACAAGACATCGGTGACATCCTGCATCAGATCATGACCATAACCGATCAGAGTCTGGACGAGGCGCAAGCAAAGTTGGTTGATTTATATGTTTTATAAGTTGGCACCGTAAACAGAGCCGCTTAACTTAACTCCCCCGTGCATCATAACAATAGGCTGTTAATGTGGTTCTAATGTGTTAACATGGTGGTACCTCTCACCAAGTTGTCACTTAGGGGATTATATAGTTTTTATTTTTCGTCTTAGTGTTGAAAGTCAGTACGCACAAGTTTCATAAAACACTAACTATGAGGAAAAATATAGAGCTGGAGATTGTTGAACAAATATTGCTAATTAGCGTATATGAACAATTCTAAAACAAGACGCAGCCTAGATAATTTTGTAAATGTACTTTAGCAGTGAACTTATTTCACTATTTGATTTTGTCTTATACTGAAACAGGAAACATGGACTGAACTGTCACAGAATGAAACCAGCACTCTTCAGCGTTCTCTGTGAAATCAAAGAAAAAACAGGTAAGACTCTTCAATGTAAACATATCTCCTCTAGCTATAAGTGAAAATATCATAGGGATATTATGTGGATTCTACCTGCAGTCCTGCACTGGCAGCAGTCATCAGGGGTTACAAGGGGACCTCTGCCCAAACCAATCAATCAACTGTTTTTAACACGCCACGTTGTGTTGTATTAGAAAAGGTATCTTCTCCATCACTGCAAAATCACTTGCTTGTGCTTTTTGACAAAGTAAGAAATGCACAACACAAAACTGATATTAAAACATTAAACATGAAATAGTTGTCATATTTATAATTGTGGCAGTTATATTGTTATTGTTGAATTACTTTAAGTACCTTTGTATAATTTTTAAGTGTAGCAACGAGTGCAGTTTAAAAAAAAAATCACAATATTTCTTATTCTGTGGTGGAATGACGCTGATTATGGATCAGATCTAATTTCCTCCTTGTGCACACTGCAAAACGTGTGTGTACCATTTTATACTGAGCCCTATACAATTCTGCATAAATCATATTTTTTATTCTAAAATAAATGTATATAAAACCAATTTTATTTATAAAATATTATATCATATTAGCATAATTTTAATCTCTTAAGATAATACAGGTGTAAATGTGACTTTCAGTATTCACATAAAATCCACTATGATTCTTGTTTTATTTGATAAAACATTACATTTATGTACATTTTGAATAGTACATTAGAAATGCTGTGTAAGTATATTTAAAGTATAAAATTTCTTCCTTGTGTTGTAAACCAGTAAACACCACAGTATCATTTGGAGAGGACGCTAGTGTGTCAGATTTGTGACCTTTTGTGCGTTTTATGAGTAAAGGGTTTAAAGGAGACCATAAAAGTTTATG
This sequence comes from Boleophthalmus pectinirostris, assembly GCF_026225935.1. Classification (NCBI taxonomy): domain Eukaryota; kingdom Metazoa; phylum Chordata; class Actinopteri; order Gobiiformes; family Gobiidae; genus Boleophthalmus; species Boleophthalmus pectinirostris. The sequence goes on from NW_026571353.1 coordinate 15,869,886, forward strand.
AACTTCCCTAACGCACAGGTGCAGCATCGAAGGGGCACAGGGTCTGCTGCTCCACTGTTTGTATGACTGCAGAGTTAAGACAATTCACAATATATACAATTATATTTAATGTGTAACTAGGAGGTTTATTTGTGCAGAAATTGGTTGTTCAATTAACTTTTTATCAAGACCAATTTTGAAAAAATTATAATATAAGCAATACTCACGCTGACGATGATTTGGCTTCTCTAATAAAATGTTTAATTTTCATTTATTGTTGATAGTTAAATTTTTCTATGTTTTGTCGACTATTTAAATTCATTGAGAATGAAATTTTAAAAATATATATTTCACTGCAGCGTACAAGCGGTTAGCATTTTTAACGTCCAACTTGTTGCCTATCATTGTTGTAAATAACTTAAAGTAAAAAGAAAAAAAAAAAACTTCCCTAAGTTTTAACAAAGTATAACAACACAGCATTAGAATTTAGAATTAGTATTACCTTACTTTTGAACTTGATGGCTATAGGGTAATTGTAGAATTTTGGAAGTTGGAGATGCTGTCTGGCCAAATGTTGAGAATGCTCTTGTAACTGCGTTGTGGTGCAAAGGTGTGTGTCCGAGATAAGTGCGTAGCAGGTTGTGTTTTTGTGCGTAATTGTGTGTGTGTGTGTGTGCATGGTTAACCTGTACTTGAGAGTCACTACCTCCCCCTCTTAGCCACTGACAGGGCTCAGCTGGTCCGGTGGCCTCGTTGACCGCGCTTTCCCCCAGCACACAGCCAGCCTTTCTCTGCCTCAGCGTAGCATCATTCCTGGGTGCTTCCTTCAACCTTTTAATGTCCCTTTTCATGTATTCCACACACTGGGATCAATTGTCTTTTTTCTGCTTTGGGATACACCCATTTTCTCCAAATGACTTTTAATAATAAATTTGAACACGGTCCAAGAATCCTGACTGTAATTACCGCATGCATGTATCATATTATCATTGTGTGCAGATGAAAAGGCGTCATTATGTTCAAAGCCTTACACCATTTTGATGATGTTGAGATAGCGCTGTTGTCGAAAGTGCAGCATTATTAACATTTGGAGGACTTTTGAAGCTGTTAAGAAGTTTCTGGCACTCTTCTGACTGCTATTGTGAAGCCCCAGCATATTTCTGCATTGCTAATGCCCTAGAAGTATTAATTCACTTTGATATGCTAATTAGAGAGCATTATGCAAGAAATGAGATTAAGTGGCAGCATGAAGTCATTTGCCTGTCACTAAATTGAGTGTTTTTAGCAGGAGGTTTTTTCTACCCCAAATTTCCTTGCATTTTAATAAGCTAAATGTGAGATTTGGTTGAAGTGCGGCTCTTTGTCCATGTGTGTTTCTCTCTTCTTTTGAAAATCAACATTGTTTTATTATTCTTCATTTCTCCCTGTTAGAAAAGCTGCAGAGTTCCTATACCTTTCCCCTTCTGTATCTGTGTGAGGAGACAATGGATGCATTGAGTAGACATGGTGTGCGATTCAGATGAGTTCTCCAGCTCTCCTGCCCTGTGTGCTCAGTTTGTCTTCTCCTGCTGGCTACTCCCTTCTTGTCTGTGGAAGAGCAGCAGCAGCAGCAGTGGGAGCGGCAAGAATAACAAAGGTGAAAGATTACCTCCATATGGTATTTCTGACCAGGAAAAGAGAGGTTCTGTGGCAAGACTCCTCTTTGATGTGAGCTTTAATCAATAGAAAGAGATTACAGAAAACTATTACAGGCTAAATCACACAGTGCTACGGAGAGGCTTAGCCCGTCTCCGCTGCTCTCCCAGCTGCGTGGCGCTCCTTTTGGCTGCGTATTGACTTGTTGTTTTCATGACCTTTGACTCGGCAGGTTCACGAGCGGGGGGGATGTCTGCAGAGGTAGAGATGTGTCTGCTCCGGTCCAACTCTTTGATGCAGTGGATTATGGGAAAACTTCTCTTATTTCACAAATGCTGTAATTTTGCACTTACTGGATCTGTTTAAAATACTTTTGAATGTATGTATGAGCAAGCATGAATGGACTGTCTAATATTGAGCTGTGGACAGTGTGGTAACTAAATACAATGGTGGATGGGCCATAATTAACCACATGCAAGGCTGACTAAAAGCATTACCTGCCGTAAATAGAGTTAGAACTGAGGAGGTAAGCATTTCTGAAATCTTCTGGGAGCATTCATTTCAGTGTTCCCTGACATTCTTAATGAGTCTTCGGACTACTAATGACTTATTACAAGTAAATGAATCAAATTACTATTAGTTTTTGTGTGTTAAGCTAAGGCCACATACGCGTCTATATTGGACTTGCATTCATGTAAACGCTACAGTAAAGAGCTGACAGAACACAAAGCCATTGAGCAGCAGAGACAATTGACTTTGCTGGCTTTTTGTATGCGAGACCCCAGCGATGCGGCTGCACTGACTAGATAGTGTTGTGGCGAATGGCGCGCACACAGCTGGGGTCCTGACTGCTGCTCTGGCTCTGCTTCCTCCTCTAAAGCGCAGAGAGGGACCAGGGAGCATGTGCCTTTTATCTGAGCGCTTCCCCAATACCCATCAGCCCACATGAAAAGCCAGGACAGAGCCAGACAAAGACGAGCACAAAGAATCAAGCCATTGCCTTTCTATTGGAGATAGATACTTGAGCTCCACGGCTGCTCCTCAAATCTGCTTTGTGCCCCGGCATACGCTGACGTCCCCCTCATCTGCTCGCGTCTCTCTCCCTCTACCCTGCTCCGAGCTATTTCCGCGGGCTCCTGTGCGATCAACAGCTCATAATTGTTTTTTGCACATACGTTATGCAAATGAGGCTTTATGGCAACTGGCATAACAATTAGCATCCTCCAACAATATTTTAGTAGGTTAATTGCAAAATTTCTGAATTGTACATCTGAGTTGTTAATTAGGCATGACAGAGGTGGTGAAATAGTTATCTCCAGGCAGTGGCAGCCAGCGAAAGCCTGCTTGGGATGCAAAAAGGAAGGATTGATTGAAATGAGTGTGCAGCACAAGGAGCAGGGGGCTGTGGAGTCTGGTTGTTTAGACTGAGGCTGAATAAAAAAGTGTGGATAACAAGGCGACTTCAAACTGATAGATTGTGTTTTAGTGTTAAGAAGATTAGCTTTTTATTGCCACTAAAGTTAATATTGTTATCCTTTTGCTTTTCAGCACAGGTTCAAATAGGTCTGGGCAGTATTGACAAAAGTGAATATCTCTATATTTGTTTACATTATGTCGATAGCAATATTCAGACAGTGTTTTAACAGTGCATCAGGAATGTGCTAAAATATGCCTGAAAATGTCTGGATTAGGGTTCAAGGATCACACAAAACAGTAGTAAACCATAAAATTAACCACTTAAGAGCAGAAATATCACTTTATACACTAGACAGTTGTATTTTTAATCAGATCTTTTTGCTGACACTTTTTAACTACAGATTATATACTTGATATACAAATTTTGCATCTCTAGAACAATAATTGCCGTATTATCTATTTTTCAAAATATGTCTCATCTATAGGTTGAAAATAATGATTATGTTAAATTTCTAAATCTCTCAGACTCTCAGAGTATTTTTTATCAGTTCAATTAATTGAAAAGCATTAAACATAATTATGCATAAATATAACTTTTTGCCCCTTATTAAGAAAAGGTCAAATTAAGGATGTGTTTTTTTTTTTTTTGCTATAGCACATCTTAATTAAGCTCTGGGCATGACACAGTGGCGTTTATTTATTTTCCCCTCTGTGGTGGCATCTCCAGTGTCACCATGTTCATTACTGTGTCAGAGTATATGTAAAGCCATAGAGGCGGCTGTTATTAGTGTAAAAAGGGTAGAGAGTGAAAGACTGGTGCAAAAGCTAGTCCCCTCTCCCAGTAATGACGCTGCTATTTATAGGCCCCTATTTCATTAGCTCTAGTGTTTCAGGGAAGACTTTTTCTCATGGGACAATAGACAGCATGATGTTCATTTACTCTGTACATATTACTTTTGGACAGATAACTGACCTATAGTTAGTGGCTACAGTGGAAACAAGTACTCTGGCATTCTGTTTGACAATGGTGCTTTCTAAATAATACGCACTCCAACAGGTGATATGCCCTCTTCTGTGTTGGACATCATCAGTGGTTAAAATGAACATAGACACTTAGAGTCTAAACAATAGCTGTACCATAAGATTGTCTCTTCATACAGAGCACATGAGAATCCACACTGTTTCTTCCTCATTTACAAGCCTTGAAAATGAAGCCCCTCTCCCCCATTGTTCCATATGCCATTGTTCCACATGTTTCATACATTACAATGATATATTGAAGGCAGAAATGGGAAAAAGACTGCAATGCAATGAAATTTTAATCAGCGTCTTCTGCTGCTTTAATAAGGCAAATAATTCTTATTGGCTGCCGCTGTGTTAAGATTTCTAATATTTAATTCATAACAAACCTTGCATTATTCTGCTTTTGCCCTAAGACAAGCTTCTCTCTCTGCCGCTGTGCCAGAAGCCAACCAGGGAACCGCACACTGAGCACTTTTCTTGATCTGTTATGGTGAGGTACATTCTTTATTGATGCTGTCCTTGTATGCATTTTTTATTTTAATTGTAGTAGAGGAGGTGAATAGATGCATGCAGTGGACAAAGATGTACTTGAGATGTACTTGTAACTTCAGATGAATTTTACTCTAGTAGTTTAAAGTAGTTATTATTAAGTACAAGAGATATTATGTGAACAAACTATAACAGGGATTTGCTGTGATTTCAGTTTTATTACTGAAGAAAACAAAATAATTTTATTCCAAAACATGTAGTAAATGTAACTCTTTACTAGCTCGCTTGTGTGATAAGGCCAGTCAGTGGGACCCCTATTTTAAAAACTTTATATTTTCCTAAGTTGCTTTAGTTGCTTTTCTAAGTCATGGAGCGATGGCAAGGGGCCAGTGGTGAGGTGCTGTCTCATGTTACAGTGAACCATTGGACTTTGTTTTTGTCTCTCTCGCTCAAACGGCTTAATTGGTGTCAGAGCCCCAGGGAGAGAGGCCTGAAACGCAGCCACGCCGCTCCTGTCTTCCCTCAAAAACCAGGAGGAACGGCCGGCGTCTGCTGGTGAATGAGCACTAAGCTGTGGCGTAACAATACCCAATGATGTTTGGGATGACAGAAATTAATATGCGCTTGCTCCCAGAAAAGCTATGATTAATGACGGTGAGCAGGGGAATGCTGTCCCTCCTTTTAGTCCTCTTTGATGGGGAGTGAAAAGCCAAAAAAAAAAAAAGCAAAAAAAAAAGCTGGTTCTCCTCTCTTTAGAAAGTGGAGGTCATCCAGAGTACATTACTGCTATTCTTCTCTTGGTTTTTCCTGCAGCACGTGTCAGGAGCGGACTGAGAGCTTGTAATGAATTTTGGAATGATTCACTAACACGGTGAGCACTAGTCTATTGTCCGGTGGCGCGCAGCCCAGACACACATTTGAGTATGTTTTAGTGAAAAAAAACATTGTGCATTTCAAGTGTTGCTTTCACTCTTGTCTTCTCTATGAAACGTGATATTTCCACATTGATCCCGAGCCAAATGCGAACAAAATGGTGGTGTGCTGTTGCCATGATAATGATCTGTATGTGTTGTGTCCTAGGAGGAGACGCATGAATATTTAATTGTGTCTGCTGGAGAGATCCCCAGACCCTTCTGTTCATTTCTTACTTTCTCTCTAATGCCTTTCCACACTCGCAGGTACTCCCTCTCTAAAGTAATGGAGAATTAAAGCGCGCATTAAAATCCTACAAATAGCAATGTAAGGGATTTTCCTTATAAGGACATTTGTCTCGGCAACAACACCACATTTAAATGCCGAGTTTTGACAGGGGGCATTCTGCTGACACAGTGCACCTCGTCTCACGTTTGCTCCTCAAATAAGCATTTCCTCTGTCAGGGTGATTGATATGTATTAGGCATGCACTTTTTACATCACAGGGGCTTGGGAAGATGATGCGAGTGCACGGATATGAGTTTTAAACACTGAATGCGTCCTCCTCCCTCTCTCCTCTCTCTCTTATATTGATCTATTTGTGTTGCTGGAGTGGCAGGTGCTATACGGAGACTGTGTCAGCTTTGATTGTTTGTGTCAGGGATCCAAGCCGACGCAGAGCTCTCTCACTGTTCATCACTGCTCCTGCTTTCTTCTGATGAATGGCAGAGAGCCGCACACATCCGCTAAAACTCACCATGAATCAGCCATGGCCTCCTCCCTTTGTTTATATATACTTGTACCTGTTTGTATGTGTGTCAGGACCAGTTAAGGACAGGCGTTTCTTATGGAGGTGTTTGAAAAAGTATATACTGCCAGATTTCAGGAATGTGGCAATCCTAACCTTTTTTGATTTTGCGATTTAAGTTACATTACAAAATGAGTGAATTAAGTCTTCCTTATATTTAATTAACAAAATAACAGAATATTTTATGAAAGGATCTATTACGTGTTAGGGCTGGCCTCATTTGATCAATAATGATTTTTGATATGATATTATTAAAAGGAAATACAAATACCAGTATTAATTTTCTAAACAGACTTTTAATAATTGCCATTTAAAACAGGAACATTGTCACATTTCTTACTTCATAGTCGCCACTCTGTTCCAAATCAAATCATTTTACTGAGAGGATTGGTTGTGAACCTCTCCATTAAAAAGATCCAAGCTGATCACTGACTATTAGAAAGGACTAAATCACTCTCTTGATTATCACACACCCTTAGTGTATTGACACCTACTCTGACTTCTACTCTAGATACTTAAAACTCAAGTCAATCTTTTCATCATGTAATTCTATCAAATATTGAAAACCAGTTGAAATAGTGCTGGCTGTAACTTGTACTATGTGTTGGCAGGCTCTCTTGTATGGCTCTAAAGGTGAGCAGACTGAGAGCTCTGTATGCGGATCACGGCATCTCTCTTGCGGGCGTCCAAAGGGGAGCGTGGAGTGGCACAGTTAATTTATTTAATGACTGAGCGTCTTCTATCTCCCCAGCCCTGATTAGGATCCATGCTTGATGAAGGCAGCGATACGGGAATGTACGCTGCCCCTAGGCATTCCTGCATATAAGCTCATGACTTATTTTTTCAAAATCTTCAAGTGGATCCATGGAGTTAAGTATTTTATTCGTCTTTATTTTATTTCAAATAGAACGTAAATAACTTATAGTATTGTTTTGTTTTTTCATAATACTAAGATATAGGATTTAGATCACAATGCATTTCAAACAAGTTGGGACACACACGACGTAGTAAAACTAACTACATCTACAGTTCATCATTGTGCAACTATTTGGCAGGCAATTTTTGTAACATTGTGTTTTATTCCTACCAGTTACTTTTCTATAAATTTTTGTATCTTGTATCTTAATTTTTGACGTAATGCTCCATCAAATTTACATTTTTATTATGTATCGCAAAGAAGTGCTGCATACCACTTGTCCGGAAATGTCCTAACTTATTGATGAACAAAGTAAAGCGTGACCATTTCCAGTTGTACTACTGATACAAATGCTCTGATTAAAGGCGAGAGTGGTGTGATGAAGACAGAGTACTGTGTATGTGTGTAAACGTGGGAAAGCCAAACAGTGTGTGGTGTCCCCGTGCCAGCGCAGGCCTGTCAGCATCGGGGGGCTGCAGTTGTAAAAATCCTGACCTTCCTCTCTGCCAGCATCGCTCCCCCCTCTCTCTCTCTCTCACTCTCTCCCCCTCTCTCTCCAAGCCAGAGTGCTGCCCGTACACCCAGAGCCCGCTGTGGGAGGGAACATAAACACACTAAGAAGGACAGGCAGTGGAAAAAACGCCGTAATTGCGAGGGAGGCAGTAGTAGTAGTACTTGGAAGGGGTGCGGGGTAGGTTGAAGTAATGAAATACTTCTTGGAGCTATCATGACTGAGGAGCGAGAGAGAGAAAAGGAGGGAAAAAACACTCCTCTTTGGCTTGTAACATTTCCACGAGCCATCATCAGTAATGCCGCCGCAGCCTCACAAACCAGAAATTATTTCTTCAGGCGTCGCTGTCAAGTGTTATTCAAATAACACCGGGCTCACATTTGAATAACAGCCGACATTTTGAATTAATTAATCAGACAAGATAGTCTGGGCCTTTTCTCATTAGTCTACAGGTCAGGCTGGCGAAGATATATGCGCCGGTGATGATATACTTGTCTTTAATAGTGATTTATGGAGATTTTGGATTGTACTCGATTTGTCAAAGGCCCCGCGAGCTGAAAAATAGGACAGTGCATATTTCATTACCTAATCTTTGATACACTCTGTGATGCTAAAAGATACAGCAGTGTTGTGAAGATGCAGTGGCTCCCCTAGTGCACACGGACATTTAATCTCCTCACATAGACCTCTTCCCATTTCACTTTTCCTACGCAATTAAGCCGCGGCTGTAAATGATAAGTGTGTGGTCGTTTAATTATCATGGTGTAAAAATAGAGTTCCTGTCTTTGAGAGGATTCCATTAACTCACTCAATACCCATGTCACACAGGAGACGACATGCTTTGGTTTGGTATTTACACACACTTACTTTGAGCTGGACTTGTAAAAGTGATACTTTATGTTTAGGTGGTTGGTCATGCAGGAGTCGGTGTAAACATTAGCATGCTGTCACCTCTTCTCATTACTAACTCACACACTTTATTTGAATACATTTATTAATTAGCTAAAGAAGACAGCTTACACTTGGTTTTGCACTTTTGTGAGTCTATGCGTATTTCCTGTATCTTCTGTCAGAAGGCTGTTGCCATTCTGGTGAGCAGCCCACACAAAATGCACCAACACCGCTGTGACAAAACATTCAAATAAATTGCTGTCAGTGGTGCCGAAACACCAAGTGCAGCGATTTCTATCTGACATGTGGAAGCCCCAGACATGCAGTCCTGACAAGTAACGCGCGCGGCACCTGTGAGAGACGCGCGATAAAAATCAGGATCCGCCTGATCCCCAGCATAACAATACCTATCATTATTTGATATTATTACTCTTCTTTAAGAGAGAGCTCAAGATGGGCAGATAGTGTGCTGTGAGTGTGCAGGCTTTTAAAAAGGCTGGATAATAAATGACCTGCTTTAGCATAGCTACACTTTATTTATATATTTCATAAATGATTCAGCCACTCGCCATATCAACAAGTATGGGCTTATATGCAATATGATGTTATGGACGTATTCACAAACATCACAGCTTAAAGAATAAACTCACCCAGGAAATATAATGTTGCATTTCAGTAAATTAATATTTTTGAATTTTTTGTTGTTTTTTGATGTGCATAGTCACTTATTCATGTAATATATGACAGGAATTCTTTAGCAATAATTTATGACATTACTAGAATAACTAATATCTTATTAATTACACTTTTCATTATATTTGAAATCACTGAAATTGATAAATACTTGAAATATCAAGTTAGCTTTTATGTGTATCATTATATTCCTTTATATTTTATGTAAGCAAATATTGTAAATTTATTTTTTGTTGCATCTGGAATACAATCATAGGCTCTTTATTTTCAAAGCTGGGAGAAAAATAACAGCTAAGTGAGTCCCATTTCACTTATTTTCATTCCAAAACATAATTGACTGAAAAATCAATTTAAGTGGTAAAAATGGCTTTTAGAAAGACAAAAGGCTCGGAATGGGACACATCATCCATTCTGTGGCGCATTGTTTTTTTCTCTCCCTTATAGGTTACTAATGAGGAATCGGCCCTCATTATGATTTTAAGGATGAGAGAGGAAAGCTTTTAATTAATGATATGTAAATGGTTCTGAATTGATTATGTTAGAATATCAAGAGAGATGGGTAGAAGCTGGTGTAATATATTTTAATTAAGAATTAATTAAAAATGATGGCAATTTTAGAACCTTGCACAAAATGGAAGAATTTATTCTCTGTCACCAGTGAATCAACCATGGACTAAATAAACAGGTTGAATTTGTATGTATTTAGACTGTCAGAAAGGATTATCTGGGAAATTAAAAAATATAGTGGCATGTTGCTGGTGGGCCACAGGCTGGCTACTGCGGGGTTAATGGTGATATATCTCATTCTTAATTCATGAGTTGTTCCTGGCCTGTGTTCGGTGGATCGATACACTGTGTTTCCTTTTTGAATCTTGTGTCTGCAATTAGATTTGTAACGTAAAACACGATTATGACCAGTCCACGAATGCTCCTTTTTATCACTTGTGGCAACTCTGCTCATTCCCTCCAAAAGATGTGAGTTTGTTTATGAGTTAAAAAGATTTGTGTGAATAAAATGAGTTGTGACGAGACATGGACCCTAGTTAACCTTTTAATTGCTATCTGTTTTCTTTCATTTGTTCTTCAAGGCCAGAGGAAAGCCGGAGATGTTGGCTGCATTAAGCGCATGTGCTGCTATTAAAGCTGGAGAGGTCTTTGTTTTGTGCTAACGGTGGCATGCATGCTTGGTGCTAAACTCGGCGATCAATGGCAAAGCGGCTGCTATCACACAGTGGGAGCAGGCGTAGCTCAGGGGGGAGGGAGCGGGGGGTCCCTGGTGGTTCATTTTGATTGGAGCGCAGAGTTTTGTGTTGAAAGGCGAGGGAGAGACAGGCTGTTGGAAGTAAATCCCCGCGGATCAGTTAGAGCTTTGCTACCAAAACACCTTGATATTCCTGGGAACATTTGCTTAGGAAGAGAATGAATTTAAATAAATGTGCTACGAAAGCGTGCCATGATCTAAAGCGCTTCTGAAGGTTTGTGTGTTCACAGAAAGCACTGCGTATCTAAGGCTGGGAATTAATTTACAATACACATTCTGAATCAGGGTAAATTGCTGCAGCATAAAAATGGAAAATCAATGTTGCTGTATTTTGTCAATAACTGACTGCATGTATCCTAGGAGCGTTTTCTTTAGCACATAAAATGCACGATAGAAGAAAGGAGGCAAGAGAAAGATTACACTAAAGGTGTGGAGTAGACAGGGCAGTGTACAGGAGAGCTTTATATGCTAAGCAATGTGTTAGAGCAGGGAGGATGTGCTGCTTAGATGGAGGGAGTGTTGAATGGGTTATTAGCCCAAGCCCCCCTCTCATACCAGGTCAATTCTAAAGGCATCACCTCACTATACAGTGTGCGACATAGACACATACACAGGACACTCGGGGACAGGCCGTGTGCATGCATGCATATATATATAGTCAATGCACACCCATGGCTGGCAGAGGAGCGTCTTTTTGACACCTGCAACTAGTTGCAATACATCACTGTCAGGATCGCTTTCTCCACCTATCCGCATTTGCACGTTAGTTATCCATGGAGGCCTTCGTCAAAAAGTTGAGCAGACTTGACGTGAGCTCCCTCGTGGGAACAGGAAAGGTGAAGTTGTGCTGGGAGGTGCTATGGCGGGTGTCACCACCAGGAGTGTGCTCTGCAACCAACAGCCTTGTTAATGGCAACTGAAGAGCGAAATCATGATTATATTAAATCATACAAATATTATGAGTATTATGGAGCCAGTCAATTATGACTCTTAATTTTTTAACATTACTATATTACCCCATAGTTCATAGTGTCTTTATATGTGAATGCCTTACTGGGACACTGTAATTACATGTTAATATTACTGTATGCCTGCACATATAGTGTATGGCCCTTCCTGTGTGAGCTAAGTGCTAGTTGAGTGGACTTTGCCAGTGGCTGTGCTCCTGGTTAGCAGCAGTGCACTGGTGGTGTCCAGAGAGGAGTGAGCTAGAAGCAGGGTGGGGGTGGAGGGGTCAGCGTCTGAGCGGCTGATGGGAGCCAGAACATGAAACAATGCCGGGGGAACGTCTGGTGGGTTCGCTGCACAGAATTACAAGCGAGGGAGCAGGCCTGCTGAGGCAATTACAGCTTAATGGGGTCATTTGGAAGGCAATTGCCAGGGGTTAATGTAGTATGGAGAGATGAGGTGAGATTGAAGTGAAATTTTTGGCTAGAAAATGTGTTCAAATGAAAAGGGAGCAGGCAGAAGAGTTGCACTGTGATGCGGTGGGAGGTTGATTAGGGAAACTGGAATGTGGGCTTTGGCTGCCACACGGACACAAGCGGAGCACTGCTATGGCCAGTACTGAGGCCAACCAAAAAAGTCCATGCTGGAATAGTATGTATTTTTCCTCTCTCTTTAGCACATATCCATCTATTTTAACAGTAAATTTCTGAATTTCTGAAACAGAAGGGTACATTTATATTTTGAACCGACACACTAATGCTTTCTTCTTCCCTAAATGTTACAAAGGAGAGCATATCAAAGAAACTAGAAGGCACCTCTGAGCAAGGGGATCAAAAGGCTCATTATGTGCTGTTACGTTAGCCAGTTCATTACCTTAATTGCCCAACATAATCCTGTGATGGCGGGGGGTACTGTAGCTTTGGGAAAGAACAGTTGCCAGGACCAGAGAGTGGGTCTCTTCTCCTTCTGATCCCTCCCTGATCTGTAGCACACAAACCGATCTCGCCAATGCCAAACTTTGATCAAAGCCACATTTATTTCAGGTCAGCCATGCAAGCTCCCCTGGTACTTGTATTTTGCGACCAAGAGGACTGCCCAGGTTGCCATATGAAAAGATTGTACTGACCAGTCGAAAACAATAGCATAACTGACTTCCCATGTCTTAAGCATTTTTACATGATTATGCAGGAGATCCTATGTGCTCAGAGCAGACTCACTGTATTGCTGTCTCTCTCTCTCCCTGCATCGTCTGTGAAGCCCGCCCCTCCTCTCCTCTCCCCTCTACACAGGATTTTGGCCAGCAGCCGGCCACTTCAGCGAGGCACATTTTCCCAGGCTCCCTAAAGGCTATTTTAGCAGGATTCCCATTAGGTCTTTAGTCATTACCAATGTTCCAAATCATTTACAGAAGAATCTATTTACTTTATGTGGTAATGGATTCATTTGACAGTACTTGGTTGAGAGAAACTTGGTGTTTAACGTCTTCCCAATTGGATCGGTATGCGTGTTTACTACATTTATTTCGAGCGATTATAAAGTGCATAGTGACAGGCTTTTTTTTCCCTAATTATTACTTAGTTTGGTGGAATAGTACCTGTGGTAAATGAGAGAGTTGTAAAAGAGAATACCTCTACCTATGTTATCAACGCTGAACATTCTATTCAGAATGCAGAGACAATTTACGCACAAGGAAGGCAATTTCATGACAGATCAAACATAGATTTAATAAAATAGATGTGTTGTCACCATATTTTTAGTCTAATTATAACTACTTTGGAAATTAGACAAGTTTTGGCCCTTGTTAATGTTATGGTTGCTAGGTAACAGCCATGGAATTATGTTTATGTCACATCTGCTGCCCGTGTCCAACCAGGAAGTAAAATAATAAACTTGAACAACATTGCAAAAGTAGAAAAAACTAGTAAAATATAATGATGTGTAGTCTAACTGTCATATGCACTTTAAACCAGCCCTCTTCATGTACTACAGTGCTATTGGTGGGTGCAGGCAGAGTACAGCAATGTGTATGAGCTGCAGGAAAATGAAGTGTGATGCAAGCGTGTTGTCATTTTGGAGTGACAAATAGACAGTGGCAGAGCGTCAGAGCGAGGGGAGAGAGCAGAATGGTGTCACTGACAAACTGCGGCGACCTTTGGGTCCTTTGGCCTCCAGAGTGTCAGCTGCCACTGTTTACCTCAGGTCAGCAGCAGTGTGAACAGGCCCAGCCCCTGTGGAGAGAAGCTGTGCGCCCATCCAAATCAATATCATAACAAGGCTTTATATCTTACTGAATGCATGTTTGTCTTTATGTCTGCAGGTGGGCTGTAAATAATTACAATAATTCACCTTGTAGTAACTTGTCAAAATAGACATAAAACATATGAAATGGGCATTTTCTCCAGCTAGATACTGCTAACCACAATCTTGGTTCAAGATACGGGAATGGCTGTGAGTGCCACGTTGTGATGGCACACTGCATGTTGCTGACAGGTGACCAGACGGATGGGTCAAATGCAGTGGGCATCACTATGGGCACTATAAAGTAGGGTTGTTAAAAGTATTGAAAATTTGGTATTATTGGTATTGAGTATCTAAGAATAAATTACTTCATATCGAAATAGACATTTTAGTATAGTGACAACACTACAAAATCTATCTAGTTTAACCTTCTAAACCTAAAGCTTAACTGTGAAAGTACCTGTGTAATTTAAAGACAATTGTTTCTTTATCTGAGTTACATTATTTGGCATTGTGCAGTGCAGTCTTCCTTTTTAGTGAAGAGGAACTTGTTTATAGTGGTGAATGTACATAGTGCATATTTGCTAGGTCTTAAATTGTGGTTCATAAAACAGATGCAGTGCAGTGGCATAGTGGGAGCCTGATGCTTGGCTTGCAAGCACTTCTCATTCCCCTATTTCATGTCACCAAAGCATCCCATCAAAGCCCTGCATCCTGATGTAAGGTAGAAAAAAAATCAATGGCGCAATCTTTTCTTTTTGCCTCCTCCAATCCGTAATTGAAATGGAAAATCAAATGAACGGCAAGCAGATAATTGTTTTATCAATATTCCCTGCTTGCCCTACAAGGGTCAGTGCAGAATGATCATGAGTCGGGGATATGACGAGGACAAAATGTGAAATTGAACAGCTAGGAGGCAATAAATCAGCCCTGACAACTAAGAGTGACCAGCATGTAGCGGCAGCAGGCAGCTCTCCCTTCACACCGCGTCCGAAAGCTGTCCACACTAAATAGGGAATATTCATCTCGTTATTGTTGCACTTAATATTGCTATCAAATTTTTTTCTAAGAGTCCAGACGGGAAGTCAAGGTCATGGGGGCTATTATTGTTGTCATTGTTAGTCTGTGATATTGAGACTATAATAGAGGGCATAGCTCTGGGCCAAGGAAAAGCAAGCAAGGCATTTAGCCATTTGCAAGATAATGTTTGTACCACTATTATTAAAAGTATTACCTTTTACTACCTTTAATTATTTTTGTTTGGGCACTGTTTTAATGATTTTGTGATATATAAAAAGTACAAAACAAGTACCAAAAGCCTAAATACATTTCAAAGGTGCACTAAATATATTTATATATATTTGACCTGTAACATTGCCTCAACTTCCCGTCAAGTTTAATGCAATTCGGAACATTCTTGGCAAAGCAATAACAGAGACAAACAGGGCAGAGGCTCCACCAGAAAAGTTACATAGTGCACCATTAATCAAGCCTTGTATTTCTTGTAATAATTGCAAATAAAACTGTTCCTTGATAACGGACAACCTAAACCACATGGTGTCCCTCTCCGTCTGCCTCATCCGGTCACGGAGCATTGACAAAAATATGAAATTGATTTGGTTGAAGGGTGTTAAGGAGCCGACAGGAGAATGTCACAAACAATGAATGGTCAAAGCTTTGAGGAAAATCAATGACAGAGGTTGGAGTCTACAGTGATACTTGGCTGTGTTACACCGGTCCTGGAAAAAGAGCTGTCTTCAGGTATTTCCGCTGTGTGAACAAGCAGATTATGATGAAAGTGAAATATAGTGAAAAAAATAATAATATATATATATATATATATATATATATGTATGTATATGTATATATATATATATATATATATATATATATATATATATATATGAGAGTTATATATAGTTATATAACTATTAACTATTATTATTTAACTGTGCATATAACTGAAAGGTTTTCATTCCGCACTCTTCTCTCCAATTTATGTCTCTCTTTTTTTATTTTAATCTTCATGATTATTTATGTTTTGATTTGTTTTTATTATGATTTTAATGTATTTCTTATTCTGTAAAGCACTTTGAATTACTTTGTGTACGAATTGTGCTATACAAATAAACTTGCCTTGCCTTGCCTTACCTATATAATTGTTGCAAAACTGTGCAGATAGTAGATTAAATACATTTATGTGTTATTTATTTGTATGTTTTGATATCACTCCATTCACCATTCTTGGGACTAACATTCATCTGGCTCGATCTGTAATCAGTAAAATGAAGGTACACAATTGGCAGAGTGTCTTTCAAGTGGACAGCACAATGAAAATCCCCCCTACTTTGTTGGGATTGCAGTTGTAGGCTTTGCACCATATGCTACTTTCCTCTTTAGCTGGGATTATGCCATCATTATTGCTGATAAAAGCTGTTTACTGCCTTGGCTCTAAATCGATGCTTGGGGCGCTCTGAAACTGGCATTCCCTCTCCAGAAGAGTTCACTCCATGCCAGCTGCTCAGGATTCAACCCCTTTGTTTAAGATTAGCCTCTGTTTCTGCTCCCCTATATTCCTCCTATTTCACAATTATTTACAGTTACAATTATTTTATCTTAACATCTGATTTGATTACTGTAAATGAGATTATAAAACTTTTGTCTCTGCTGTAAACCCAATAGTGCCTTGTAAGTACCCAGTTTAGCTATGCATACATGGTTACAAAGCACTTTTGTGGTAACTTAAAAATTATATCTGACATTGACGCAGTTCTATTTTCAGCTACATTAAAGCAGCACTATGTCCCTTTTTGATTGGAGCGGACCACCATGTGATGTAATTGCTCTGCTTGATATGTTTATCTTTATGGAGACAAACAAGTGATATTAATGCCATACTGTGGAACAATCAAAGGCAAAACAATAAGAGTCCCATGTGACCTGGTGGCTGACTCTTTACCTTAAAAGTTACATACTAAAAATACAGAGTAAATTAAAAAGTAGATAGTTTGCTGTTGTGCTTATTGTAGTGATAACAGATAACTTCACAAACTCTGTATAGAAGCATAAGGGAATCAGTTAACACAATTGTTTTGCATTACCTTTGGCATTGTAGTACTCAATCCCTTATACATATAGACGAGGTGCTGGTCAGGCCACAACCTTCATTCTGTGAGGCTGTGAATTGGGAGCGTTCTCCTATACCTTTCTACAGCGTTACCAATCAATAGTATAATCAGTCAGTGCAGATCGGGCTCGACAGCTGTGTTAAGATAACAACTGGTTCTCATGACTATAGAGGCCCCTGTGACCTTGTGTGCCTCAAATTAATAATGTAAAATCAACAGCAGACAAGCACCCCCCAGTTCCCATGCAGACATTGATGAACAGCCCTTTTGCCTCGACATCAAAAGCCACTCAGACTAAAGTCATGTTTCAAGGCATACTCTATAATGTCACTGTTTTTTTTTTGTTTTTTTTCTTACTCGGCTCCATGTCTCTTAAATAATGTCTCTCACTCTTCCACTACAGCTCCCCAGTACCCAGGGAAATCAGCCTGATCAATATTTCCCATTTTAGAGGAGCACCAGCAAACATTCGCCCCAGATTTACTGTAGCCCTCCACTAGACTTTAATCAAGCCATAATTTAGACCCAAACAAAGAACAAACACTTATTTTGTCAAGATTTGGTCCTTGGTTGAGTTTACTACCACCCAATTGCGAGATTTTGACCTATCTATTTGTCTGTCTATCTTTTCATCTACAACACAAATGGCGTGTGTGTCGGCGTTCATGCCAGTGCGCACATGCATTCATAATGACTTCACAGGGCATAAATCAGAACATGCTATCTCAGTGCTTCTTTATATTGGTCAAGGGCCATTGAGCAAAACAGCTTAATGCACCCGTAACCATTTCAGTGGTGGCGGAAAGTGAGAATAGTGCTGACGCCGGGACACACAGACCTCTCCAGTGGGCTCCTTCACCTATGTCATGTTTCTGTGATAAGCTTAAATATTATTGATAGACTCAGAATAGTGCTCAAACTAGCACACCTTTGTTTTGGTAGTTTCTTTCTCTTGTACAGAAATCAGAAATCTATTTTGCATATTTCAGCATACATGTGATCTCATCGTCCCCTCATCTCTTCTGTCCAAAAATTGAAAAAGCTAAAAAAAAAAGTTCATTGTAGTTCAGTTCAGCAGTATTTGATGGGGTGTCCAAACTATGTCCCAGGGATCATATGCATCCAAATTTTTGTTTACCCCAGACAAAAATACTTTTGTCAGCATTTTCATGGTACAAGTACATGCAATGTATTAGTTGTGAGCTTATAATGTCGGTAATTTTCTAATCATAATCACATTTCTAATAATTAAAATTGGCCCAACGTCCTAACATGGTCCATAGACTAAAAGAGTGAGGAGGTGCAGTGCATCTCCCCATTGTAAGAGTGTGATAAGTGGGTGACCAGTGCAGAGCTGCGGGTGCTCTTGACTGCTCCCGGTGGCAGGTGGTGACAGAGCACGTGTGGTCCCATCACAGGTGTGTGCAATTAGCCTGACAGCCAGGCCACAATGGGCCTGAAATAAGAGCCTCAGTGTTTATGTGTTTGGGGCCCGGCCCGGTGCACGTGAAAACCAGTTAACAATAATATAAACTGCTGAGGTGTGGCTGCATCAGTGACAATCACTGTGTTAGGAGATGTACATACTGAGATCCAACCTGCGTCTGGCTGTGTCGTTTACGCAGCCTTCTGTGATGGCTATGGACTTGGAAGAGAAGAGAGGGTAATGTATCGGAAAATATCCCTTTCAGCACCTCGCCATTACTTGTCATAGGTCAGGCTTAAAATGTAGCTTGATACAGTTATTAACTCTAATCTGGGCATAAACACAAATCCTCAAGCACCAGCCCAATTAATAATTTGCATAATTAACATGCATTTTAAATAGCGGCTGCACTTGTCGTTGCCAAAGCGAGGCGGAGGGTAATTAGGGCTAACGGAGCAGCGCCTAGGGCCCTTACCCGCGGACGTGCTGCACTGTTTCCAGCCCAGGGATTGACAACTACGAGACAGCCTCTCTCAGCTTAGAGCGAAAACCCCTTTGACAGAATTAATAGTTGACAAACTGCTCCTAAAGCCCTGGCATTGTTTCTGTCAGTTGTTTGGTTTGATGTCACTGTTAGACATTATAAATCAATAGTGTCAGGATTTACTAATGTTTATAGCCAGCCATGCTTTATTATTTCATGTGACTGTCATGAACAAACAGTATTTATCATAGCTGTCTATAAATTACTGCAGACAGACTGTTGGTTTACCCAAACCTACTCTGCTCTTACAGCCGCCATTCCAACGTCCAAATACATATTCAGGGTAATTTATTTTCCCAGCCGTAGGCCCACATTAACCCTATGCTTTCGCGCTGTCCTCGGAGACTTATTGTGACTTGATTGCTCCGCCTTGGCAGACGCACTATCACATCAAACAAACTGATCAAAGCTAGCATCTATGTTGAAAATGGATCATATTTTTTCAGCTATGAGTCAATTTGTTTCAGATGGTTGAAAACGTGGATAAAGCTTCTTTGACATGTTTCAAGACAGCAAGCTTATTCGAAGGGCAACTGTAATCTAAACAAATGGGGTTCAAATGGAAGTGCTCTTGTGTTATTCCCAAGCCTGGATAAATGTGCTGCTTTTTCACGACCACCCTGTCACATGTATTTTAATAAATCTGTCATGGCATGGGAAAATAAAAAAATTAAAATGTTTTAGAGAAAAACAAATATATTGAATAGATATGGTTGCCTTTCATTGTAACCAAATGGCCTTAACCCTTACTTAAGTGCCACACTCATCAAAAACAATTAAAATCACAGCTTTTAAAGAGATGATGGATTGGTCAGCTTCAGCAGTGCTTTGTCAACTCAAGCAGCACAATAGCAGCCAGTGATTGATGCTATCTTGTAACATTACTTACATTAACACATTGGTGTGTCTTGTTTACATTGTCCATCATAATGAATACATAGTGTAACAATGAGATATTATTGACCAATTGACTCTGCTTGCATATTTATGTGCACTGATGGTGGGAATGTCTGTTTTGGATAAATAATTAACAAAGCTCACTGCAAGCCAAATTCCATTTTAAATAAATTGTCTTGAATGTCTTTTCTAAGGCTGTTGGAAGATTTAGAGAAAAGAAGGAGCGAGCGAGCTGAGGCAGTCTTATTGATCAGCGGTGCCATCGACTATAAGGTCCACTTTCAGCAGGGAGGTCATTAGTTACTCCTGTGTGCTAATTCCTCCCTGGGTTGAGGCGTATCCGTTAGAATGCTAATTCACTACTATGATCTGACAGCTGGGGTAAAGAAAGGGCCACGCAGGCTGCAGTAGAGGCTCCAAGAGGAGAGGGAGGAGGGGCATAGCGTCATGGCGCCCACGCTTGTGTTTGGGTAAAGGGGAGGTTTTCAACACATGGAGGAGAGAGGGGAGCAGCAATGACCCCATGCTGTCTTTACCCCCCAGCAGTAATGATGTAAAAGAAAGATGACATTTGGTGTCCACATTGAACTTGCATTTGCAGTCCACTTGAGAGGTCCAGTATGCGTGACCTACCTTGATTAAGCCTGGGGCTGCCTGGACTCTAGCCTTTAGACTGAGACAAAAAGTGGACGATCGCAGGAGAAAGCTGAGCCTGTATAATTGGGCCAAGTAGAGCTGCGGGAGGCAGCCAGTCTGCGCGCTGCAGCCTTTTGTATATTCATGACCCCCCTGACTTGATTGATGGAAGGATAGCATTTGGTGACACTGTCATTTGCAAGTTGAAAAGGTAGTGCAGTGGCTGGAGCGGCGCTGTGGCTGTGTCTTAGAAGGGCCATGGAGAGGAGCCTCATTTCTATGCTGATGATATCCAGCCCTCTCGCATTTTCTTTGTCTCCCGAAGAAGGACATCTGCTGACAACACAGAGTTTAAAAAGAACCAAGTTGGAAATGAAAGAAAAACCAAAAGAACATGTGTGTGTTTAGCAGTGAAGACACCTCTGCTTTAATCACTGCTAGACTCTCTGATTTGATATCTCCTATTTAATTGTGTGGCACATCCCAAAGAGGGAGAGTAGAGAAAACAGATGGCAGGTTTTGATATTTGTGCTTTAAACCTATTTTTGTGCCATTGTCATCATTAAACAGAGTTTGTTTTGATAATGACATTAAAAAAAAGTAAGGTATTTTAAAGACCTCTAATATCATTGTCTTAGGAAATGTTTTTGTTGACACGGTTATAGATTGTGTCAAGAA
This sequence comes from Boleophthalmus pectinirostris, assembly GCF_026225935.1. Lineage (NCBI taxonomy): Eukaryota > Metazoa > Chordata > Actinopteri > Gobiiformes > Gobiidae > Boleophthalmus > Boleophthalmus pectinirostris. Next base: position 15,890,915 of record NW_026571353.1, read on the forward strand.
TAACTGCTCTATATAGGGTTTTGTCACGTGTTTACCCTTACACCTAATGCAACACTCTTCATATGACTTGATCATTACCTTGAATCTTCAGGTTTTAAATAATGTGTGACACTTGTATGTAAAGGTAAATAACACTTTCAACACCTGGACTGTTGCAAAATATCTCAAGTTGTTCAAATATTTTTGAGCTCAGCGTGCAACAAAGGACAGTTCTGGCAGAAACACCTCCTACCCCTTCCCCACAACAACACACTTATCAATTTATAGCTGCAGTGTGAAGCATGTGCTTGCAACTCCCATCTTTGTATTTACACCAATTAGCACATAAAGTCTAATTACCAAGATCAAGGCAGCCGGGAGTCCATAAATGTGATGCGACATGCAGAAGCCATTCAGCTAACACAGGATAGAAGGTGACAAGAAATAGGGAAGTATCAATTAGTCATCAATAGCGCGATGATGCATGGACACTGAGAGAAGAGTCGTGGTGTGAGTGGGAGGTGAGTGGGAGGGCAGGGGCAGCAAGACTAACTCTGCGAGGCTGGGGGTCTGGTGACAGGCACAGATAGACAGACACACAAGATAGAGATACAGCTATTGTTTATCAAAAAAAAATCAACAATAGTGTTGATTATACATTATGTTAGGGGTGTCAAATTATCGCGTTAATTGCGATTAATTAATTACAGTCATATTTAGCGCGTTATGTTTTTTAATCGTGTTAATCTCATTTTTAATCTCTATCTTTAGTGTTTCTGTATGCGAGTTGCTTTATTATAAAACCTGTTTTTATGTGTTGTTGGGACAACAACAACACACACACACACACACAGAAACACATTTATACATTTTTTTATTTCGGTAATTCCACTCATTGCCGGAAACCCACACAAAACGCGCGCAGTAAGAGCGATGCAAACGTCATGTTCACGTTGGCGGCGTCAGTCAAACAATGGACGAGGTCGAAGAGCCAGTAGAACAGAGGCAGCAGTGCACAGGTAAAAATGCATTCGTGTCTTGGAAATTCTTCTCCCGACGTGAAATATAAAAGAAAATAACAAATATAAAATCGCCTACAACTTAAATGTCACTGGTGAAAACAACCTGCATAGGCTCATGATGTCTGCACTACTGTCCTATAGTGACCTGCCACATGAGGGGACACGCACACACACACACACAAACACACACAAACACACACCTTCATCATCGTCATTAACCTGAGAACGCGCGGACCACGTTTCCTTCCGTAGACAATGCGCGGACACCGACGTGCTCCCGTGCGCCTCGTGTGGACCGTGTTTTCTCGCGGCCGCTGCGTAAACCGCGCTTCCTCCTGTGCGCCTCTAAACCAGAACTAACATCAAGACTAAAACCAGGACTAATAAACTCCAGGACTAAACCAGGTCTAAACCAGGACTAAACCAGGACTAAACCAGAACTAAAACCAGAACTAAACCAGGACTAAACCAGAACTAAAACCGGGTCTAAACCAGGATTAAACCAGAACTAACACCAGGACTAAAACAGGATTAATCCATTCCAGGACTAAACTAGGACTAAACTAGGACTAAACCAGGTCTAAACCAGGACTAAAACAAGGACTAAAACCAGTGATCTCATATATAAAGCATTTCTCTATCAATAATATTTTTAATATGGTTAAGGAAAGACTGGACTTTTTATTGTCTTTAAGTAGACAAAAGTTATTATGTTCAGATTTCCTCGTCTTTGCTACTTTACAGCAAACAGTTTCTTATTCATGGAGACTTGGGCTCAACAGCCAACTGGAGAGATTTGTTAAACAATAAATGACTTTATAAAGTCACTTTTTTTAATCTATATCAGTCTTTTGATCTGCCACAATAATGTAATAATGAATTTAAATGAAAATACCTCAAATTGAAGGCTTTTCTCAGCAATTTTTAGGTGAGATTAAAATGAGATTAATTAGATTAATTAATTACAGATTATAATTAATTAATCTCTCAATTTTTTTAATCGCATGACAGCACTACATTATGTATAATCAACACTTCAGACATTTTTATGATTGATCAATTTATATTCATAAAAATGCAGATAGAGTGATACTACATCCTAAAATGTACTTTCTGAGTTAATAGTGTTTTTTACATTATTTATGACAGCAATCAGTATAGTTATAAGTTTAGTTGCAGTATATAATTTATGATTGTTTATTATCATTACTAGTATGGCACTAGCCAAAGCGCTCCAAAAATATTAGGATCTTGTACAAAACTATTATGTAAATAGAAAATAATTTGTTCACTAATAAAACATTTTATTGACTATGATATCACTGACCATTAATCGACTAAAGGACTACAGTATTTTGAATCAACCGAAAATAGCACTGATAAGTACACTTCTGGACTAATAATACCGCAGAGTTATTCTGTTCAAAAGGGTTGGCATTTAATTTCTAGTGCTGAATAGAATTGGTCCGAGATAAAAAGACCAATATCCTGCTTTAACTGGGTTGTAATACCTCAAAAGACACTCACGGTTGGAAAATATGGCATCACTAGCATTGCCCATACTTGGACCTTAGATTAATCCCACTAAATTGGACTTGATCAAAGACCGTAGCAGTAAAAAACTATGGCTGTGCACGTTAATCTGAGAAACACATAAAACAGAACTGGCTCAGCTCTATAAATTAAAGTGTGGTGCAGTAATGCTGATGAGGGGAATTCTGCCAGTGCTGGCCCCAGTCTCTGTGTATGAGGCTTGTTATCCGCCCGTCTTCATGTGGGATGCTGTTTCCCTGTGTAGTCTGGGTTGGCGGGATTACACAGGCCTTTCCATTGATGGATTAGCAAGGAGGATGTTTATAAAGAATGCGGAGAAGGCCTATTGATATAAATGTAAATAAGACACACTTGTTTTATGTGGGTTTAATGTTTTATCCAAGTTCAGCCTTTAGTTCACTTGTATTAAGGTTTTAGGTTTATCTTACATTTTTACTTAAAATTAAAAAAGGAATATTGAAAATTTAGTTACATGTATTTTGTGTTGTAGTATATTGTAGTAGAGTTTGATTAATTTTACCGTCATGAAACAAAATATGAAACATTCAAAAAAAGATGGAAGTAAAATCTCTAACACACATCTCAATCTCTAAAATTAAACCAGTGGAAAATAAGTAAATGTTCTAATATTTATGCATTTCTTGTGGTAAAGTACCTAAGTAAACTGTGTAAAAGTATCCAGTTCCACCTCTAACTTGTGGAACATTTGAGATACACTGCCAAAGATTTAAGGCCTTATAAAAGTGTCTGCTGGTTAAATACTGTTTGCATGCGACCCCATGGAAGGCAATTCATACTCAGCAGATTTACATTACAGTCATTATTATGGTTTTATGAGGAGCAAGCTTGAGCCATTTCCCTAAAAAGCCTGGGAATCATCAGCAAGCGTCTGCAAATGTAAATGTTTGCTTATTCTGCAGTCGCACACTCAGTCGGACCACTTCTGCAAAGAGATAAAAGCTTTGGCTAACTGGAGTCAAGGGCCTATTCATATGACACTAAAGTGAGTTTCCTGACCATGTAGGACACTAGAATGAATTTCTTGCTATATCTTAGACATCTCATTTTATTATTGACAATATGGTACTTAGTTAAATCCACCTGCATTCATTCTGAGCGCAACTGAGGCTGGCTGATAGGAGAACAGGATGCTATAACTATTTCTCCAGATGGTCAAATCATAAAAGGGTCACATCACTATGTAGTTTATACCATTATTTCTGAAGATGTTAAATTACTCTCGCCATATTTGAGCTGTAGATAGTACTACACACAACAGCGAGCAACAGCGAGTGCCAGAGACAAATAAGGGCTGAATTGATTCCTCCATCACCTGGATAGGGCTGTTGATTTTGGGTTAGACTTATGGTTGTTTTCCTAAGTGTGGCGTGGAGATTTGCTGGAGGGCTGGGTGATCGATTCAGCCGCCTGGAGCATCCTAGTGTGTTTATACATGGCTTGTATGGCAGCTTTCATAAGACATTTACCCCATGATTTGCGATGAGCTTATGTGTGAATAATTAATGGCAATTAATCCTTAATTACAGTAATTAGGCAAGTCACAGGAAATTAGGCTGCAGCTGGAGAAGCCCGTGCAACCGAGGAAAAAAGGGAGACTCGGGCTGAGAGGAAAGTGCTATTTAGCGACAGTGGAGCTACAGTGATTGTTGCTAGCGCCGGTTGCCAGCAAAGATAAGGATGTGGTGAGGCACAGATGCTGCTGGCCATAGAGATTGGTTACAATGGTCTGGATAGCACTAAATAAAGCTTACCCAATAACACATATAAGGCAACCTAGAAGTGTGGTTATACCGCTCCAAATTACATGCTAAAAGGTGCTAACCCACTCTCAACAGGTCGTGACTGATGAGCTAATTGCATAATGCTTTGTTTTTCCTCCTTTTATAAAACTAGATTTACCTTATTGCTGCCCCTTAGGGTGAGCACTTTAGCCACCACTTTACTGTTAACTTTATGAATCTGACCCCAAGTCTCCACTAAAACACAGTGTAAGAAATATCTATTTGTACCTCCTAATAAAACAATTAGGCTCCTTCGAATTATTAAAGGAAGCTACACAGGGCACACTTGTTTGGTTGCAGATTTTATTGTTTGGGTAATAGCCACAGAGAGATTAGGTAAAGAGCACGCTGTAGAGAATAAAAAATGTCTTGTGGTGTCTGGTTGGGAGCTCATTTGTGCTATTCCATGCTTGCCTTGATGAATTTCCGCTTCTTTCTGCTCCTGTTGCTTTCAATTACATTCTTATTCACAATCCTAATTGATATGCCAGTCTCAGTAGATGAACCATGGGCTTTTTACAGTCTATTTTTCTATTCTTAGATCAACGTTTCTTCATGACAAAATGAGCCAGAGGATCCGGCACATGTAGTCAAAAAATGTGAATATTGTGGTCCATTTATTTCAGTACTGTACTTCAGTACTTCTTTAACAAAGAAACAAGGGAACTGTATGGATTTAAAGCACAACTACATGTTTTCACTATCTTGCTTAGTAATTCATGCATTTACAGCTTATGATGACAACAAAAATGAGTAATAATAATCATAACTATAAAGCATAATGCAGCCTGTAATGACTAAGTCTTACAGTATGTATTAAAATAGTGTCTTTGAATTTTATTTATTGTCACAGGTTGCTCTAAGATCCTATTTTGTTTTGAAATACCCCTTATAGAACATTTTAAAATTCCTATCACTATTTGTTTTCCATTTTTGCTTATATTAAATAATAAGATGATCCCACAAAACCTACCTTATTCATGCCCACTTGTTTCCCCCACTCGCAGAAGGACTTTTAAGCTAACAGGGAATGTAAGTGAGTTGAGGAGGCATCCAACTGTGATATTACATTAACCCATAGAGCTTGGCCATGTCTGTCAGTGACTGGCGAATAAAGAGAACATGCTCCGCTCTACTCTTTAGCCTTCACAAGTGCTATTAGAAATAATGAGGATTTATAGTAAGATAAAAGACACTTTCTTTGCTGCTGAATGCCGAGTGCCTGCTCATATTCCACGGCTAAAAGCTAAATAAGGATCATTGGCGAAGCACACACAACTAGTAATATGATTGTGTGGATATTAGGTTACTCATGCTTTTCATCAGAGCTCACAGGGCATGTTACATTGCTTTACTGTAGAGCTGAACAATAATAGAAAAACATACTGTATGTGTTGTCCTTGTGGAATAGCGCATTTACTCGTCATATTTTGTTTAATGTTTTAAACTTAAATGTAAAAAAAAAAGATAATAAGATTACATCATATGGGTCAAATGTGAAATGGCTATTAACCCTGATGCTCTCCATGAAACATCAAGTGTTTACTGACAAGAACATTACATTGAAAAAGATGAGCGGAAAGTATTTTAAGTATAGTATATCTTTCACCTTTACATTATATTGTAACCTCTAGAGCAGCCCTTGGTTTCTCCTTCAGTCCATGAGCAGGAAGCTGTGAGCGGGCACTGTGGTAACACTACCTGAGCACCCGCAGGTTTCTTAGTAGTGCGTGGGGATGCTGCTGTACAATGACAAGGTCAGCATGTTCTGCAGGCCCCGCACATACATTGCTCACCATAAGTAATATAAATGAGGGTGCGTTAGCTGTAAACTCGCAGCGTGTTGCCTGGAAGCTAAAGGCTAAGTGTGCACACGAGCTACGCCTAAAAATCTCTACCCAAGCACGTCCCACTCCCGCTATTGGATTGAACACAATAGAATATTCTGTTTGCTAGACTTTTTTGTTTTAGTTAAAATTCAAGTCTCCCTGATGTTTGCCTGGCAGGATTCTAAGTATTAGCACAAGTCCTCAAACTCAGTGAATTGGTCTCCTGCTATAAGTGGGAGCAGCATGGATTTTTGCGTTGTTAGGGGCATTCTTGTATCTACACTGGTGTTTACTCACATTGGCAATTAATTATTAATGCAGAAGCAGGGAGAGGTTACAGCGATCTGCCTCTTTGCGAGCTTTCCCTCTATATGAACAGTCAACACAGTGAGGGCTTCAAAGGCGCTCGGTGGAACGCTGCAGAGGCTCATGGAGAAAGCTTATTACAGTTGAAATGTTTTTCTTGGAGCCCCAGATATTCTTTGTAAATGCTATTGCCTGGAAAATATGGGGTATTTTTGTTTGTCTATATCAAGAGACGTGCAAACAAAGAGGCAGTCAGCACTTGCAGCTCTCCTTGGCACAACTACTGCAGTTCACAAGTTGTTTGTGTGAAAAGCTGTGGAGATTTGTTTAAAAGCATTCAGACTTCTTTGCCACTCCTTAAATGTATGTATGTATGTTGCTTCACAGGTTAGTTATTACATTAATCTGCTAGCACTATGTAAAAGGCTAAAATGTGGAGTAAGCTTGTATGCTTATATGAAAAAAAGCACACAAACTATCTAAAAGAAGTTCTTTGAGATAAGACCTCTGCCAAGGCAATTTATCTGTTTCCTATTGTGAATGGTAACAGGCTGACATCACTTCTCTGTGATGAACCGTCACTCCATCTAGAAGTAATATTTTAAATTAACAGAATTCACTATTTGTTTACTATTAACTTAAGTCCTCAGATAAATGTATAAAACAGATATCTTATTACTCTAGGTTAACACTCTTTTTCAAACATGCCCAATACAGTACTGTGTCATCCCAAAAGTCCATAAGCAATGGTTTGAGTACAGAGAGGTTTCTTTGTTGCCCGCGGAGGCTGCCCATGACACATCTAATAGAGAGGGACCTGTAAGCCAATCCCCTGGCCTTTGTCTGACCTCTTTGTGGAGCCGAATTCTTCAGATGTTTGCAGGATCAAGTCACTTAATCTGTAGCGCAGACTAGCTCCGGAAAGAAAGAGAAGAGAAGAGAGAGAAGGCATGAGAGAAGAGGTGCTCGGTAGGGGAGGGGGCAGAGGAGAGGAGACAAGCGCCTTCCTCTGTCTGACGGCGGAGCATTGAGCGCGCCGTGGTAAAGAACTGCAAATGTCTCCCTGTTCTGTTATGCACCATTGTTTCATACAGAGCTGGAAATAGACAGGAGCAGTGTAGCAGCTGAGCTCTGGCAGCCAGCACGTTTTATTACTCCTACACTGTGTCGACTTTAGACATTAGCGAATATGGCTCATTAAATGGCATGGAATGTTACCATTTTACATAATTCCCTCTGTATGCTTGTTGTAAATGAAATCCACGCGTCTGTCCCTGACTGCACCCCAGTCACTCAACAGCCATTACGGCTTTGGCAGTGGAGGCCCTTGAAAGCAGCTATCTGTAATATCAGCGCTATCTACAAGCCCAACGCTATAGAACAAATAAGAAGAAATATCTGAGAATTAGTGCGTGATATATTCAGATGGCATAGGCAACAAGGGTGGCCAACACATAAATAATGTATGCAGTGAGGTCTAAACATAAGCTGGAATTTGCAGCTGTACTTTTTGTTCTCCATCACCCTGATGAAAGAATGGGGCAGCTCCAGACCCATGATGGCCATGTGAATGAGCCCCCACGACAAGCCCATTTTACAGCAGCGCCATGAGGCTGCTTTCTCCACTTAATGTTGGTGGATAAAGTGTTGCACAGAAGTAAACCAGAAGAGGCTCCACTCCTGACACATGTGACAGTATTTACATCAATTATGCAGTCTGCGGCAGGAGGGAGCGAGGAGAGAGGAAGAGATAGCAGAGGAGAGGGTTTGTGACAAGAAGCAAAGGCAGGAATGGGGGATTTTCTCTTTAAAAGACATTCTTTAGAAAATAACATTCAAGATAATTTACATGAAAGCAAAAGTGGGAGGAGACTAAACAAAGCACCTACAAAGTCTGCTGCAGTTTGACACTAAGGGCGCCCACAAACTGTACTTCTCTGAATGAGTTTACCCAGGTCTATTTAGTTTGAGAATATTTTAATTTTTTTTATTCATAGATGTATTTATAATATTAAAACCTAAGAACATGGAGCCCAAAATGCAGAGTTTGACTTAATTATTTAATGCAACATAAACACATATAACACACATTTATAATTTATCATAAGCGTGTCAGTATTTCATAACTACATAAAAAAATGGGTGCAATAAGTAACAATTTCACAATCCATTCCACGTGCAAGCCTTTGAATCTGCCACAGCCTAACTTTGCCCTATTTCTAACACCACTGAGCACAGCAGTTTGTTTGAGCGCGTCCATGCCCATTCTTCATTCTCGTTAAGTCCACTTACAAATGTGCCATGCTACGGTTTGCAAACCTCTCATCTTCTCACACACGCGCGCACACACACACACACACAGAGCCACATCAGTAGACCTGTCAGTGCCTTTTATCCATCGTCTGCCTTCAGCTCCACGGTTTATCCGGAGTGACACTGTAGCAAAGTGCTTGACTGCTTTTTGCCAACAGACTGCAACACTTTAACTGTACTTAGTCATGCATCATTATGGCAGGCTCAGAGCAGCGGTGTGTCGGGAGCGCCCGCAGATGGGGAAGGCTCCAACCATCTGAAATGAGAGAGCTGGGTGACAATGATGCTTAGTGTGTGAGTAAGTGCAGCCATATATGGGCACGGGAGGAGATTTTGAGAAGTTCAAAAGGAATTAATATGATGTTTTAGAAAGAAATTGCATAAAAAGAACATGCACGTGGGACAGCAAATAAAAGTACAGCAACTGAAAATTATTATTCAAACTGAGGTTAAAGTACTAAAGTTAAAAAAATCTTCTACTCACTCACTAAAACTTTCTTTTACTGCTAGTATCAACATGAGCTACTACTACTACTGATATTTCTGCCAGATTTGACAGGGTATATTTTTCTTAGATGTAATAAAACTTTCCACAGTATTTTTTTCAGTAGGGCAATCCAAGTAACATTGGAAAACATTTATTGTATTGTGTTTTTTGTGATTTTGATTAGCTTGTGATACATGGTGCAGATGTATCACAAGCTAATCAAAATCACAATTTGTGTTTGCACAGTTATCACAGGCTGCAATTAATAATTCATATAATAATAATGAATGGTAATAGAATGTCCTTTGCAAGGAACAAAATATCCTATATTTTATGGAAAATGTTCTTGTTTAGACCTATACAAGCATGTTCTGAAATTCATAGGATCCATATTAGTTTATCAGTTCATATTTCAGTCTTGTCTCATGAAGTTGTTTACAGTGTGCTGAACAGAACTCTAAACATATATCACAAATTTAATTACAATACTTTTAAGAAAAATTTCAGTTAGACTATCCCTGTTTTTTAACTTTGTCTTGGCTTCTCTTGCTTCCTTTTGATTCTCAGCCCTCACTTTGGTCCTGAATGGAAAGTGTCAGTAATTGGCTGTAATAAAAAACCTTTCCATTCAACAGGCCGTGTGTGCTGTGTGATATGATATATGAAATCTACATGTAAGTCTTTGTTGGAAGGCGCCTTTTATGTGCGTATTGATCAGTCATTGTTTACCCCAATCGATGCAGCCTCCTCTGTGCGCAGACTTAACCTCCTCTTGTGTTGCTTTCTTCTCATCTTCAAAACCTTCTCGAGCTCAAATTGTGATAGCATTACTGTCACTTGTCACTTGTGCTTTATTTCAGCAGATGAAAAAAGACCTTTACATTCACACATGGGTATTTCCAGTAAGATCTACCCTCCTTTCCTCTCTCTCTCTCTCTCTTCTCCCCCATTGAAAGATAAATGTTAACTCCATTCAATTGAAACTCATTCAGGGGTTTTCATAAAGCTGCCTTCTTTTATTCTTAAAGGAAATGAAGGAACCATTAGCAAAATATTCTGTCTCTGTAAAAGGGAGAATCTTATCTTTATTCTGCATGACCATCCAGAGCCATATTCCTTTTGACATCATTATGTAAAACCAATTTCTCTTTCATATCATTTCCGCCGTGCTGCATTACCACGTCTACACACTCACTGTTCTTTATTACAAAGTAGGTGGCCTGGAGGAAAATATATGCATTTGTTCCCTATGGCATCAAATATGCATATAGGTGCCTCATTTCGACTCCAATCTGTGTTATTGCTTTAAAATTCACTACGAGCCCACAGTCCCTCTTTAATATTTAATTTGACAACTTTTTAATCTGTCGTTATGCGGTGATGAAGTAATCGTCAGCTGTCATTGGAGTGATGGAGGGGAACAATAGGAGAGAAGTGACTCGGGAGGTGGTGGGCTGAATTTGTTTTGCTTCTGTCCTAACCTCAGTGAAAGTAAAAGGATTTGTCTAATTTATTTTTCATCTTTCTTCATTTTGTAAGATTGAGAAATACATAAAGCAAAGTAGTCAGTTCATGCATTTCTCAGGCTTTCTATTCTTGAATTAGAGTATTAAATCTATATAGTGGTATGTAGTAAAACTAATATCAAAACACATTTTAGACTGTAATAGACAAAACAAAGATTGAGATTGCAAAGGATGTGTCAGTTGTAAATTGCATATCATGAGTATGGCTATAAGGTATACACATTTTTACGGTTATTGTAAAATGTTCATTCTTCTTTAACTTGTCTGAAATAACTAGTAATTAGCAGCTCTGTCCAGGAAACATGTGGCACAAGATTGCCACGGTGACCAGAAAAGACTAAAGTAAACAAACGGATAATGGGCTGAACTGGGAGGACGGCTCAGATGAATGATCCGGTGCTGCTAACGGTGGAGCACGTCTCTGCTGAGGCCTCTCCACAATCTGCTCGTGTGGGCTCCCACTGAGGAGCAGCAGGCGCTGGGAGCCACCATGGCCAGTCCCCTGTAGCCGCGGGCTGCCTCTATCTTTGTGTGAGCTCAAGGTTAAAGCCATCCCAGCTGGGCAGAGAGCAGGCTCAGTCTCACAGAGTGTAGAACAGGGTTTAACATTGTATATGGACCACAGAGTAATACTGCTACAGTGGCTGCAGTAAGTGATTTGAAGTGTTTCTCTGAGAGGATCTCCTGTTTGCAGTACACGCGCTGTATTTGCTGACAGTCATTTTGAAAGCTGCCCGGCTCCTCACAGTAACAATGCTGAGGGAAAAGTGCCTGCCGAGCTCTACAGTGAATATACCTCTGACCCAGGCCGACGAAAGGGAGATTTATGAAATCCACATGTTTAATACATTTCATTTTGTCCAAGGGATTTGTATTGCTTACCACAGTATTTTAGCTCTGGAAACATTCGGTATAGTCAACGCTGGTATTGTCTGAGGAGAATAAACCCTGTCCACTTGTGGAGATTTGTTTTATAGCACCTCGCTCTCTCACAAAACATGTGCTGCTGAAGGGATTGCTTTTTCTAATGCTGAGGCGTTAGCTGCTCACACCTTTAATCTTTAATGCATAATCCCAGAAAATCCGCTGCATAAATGAAAACGATAACCCCATATCAATGCTGTGACAGAATATGAGATAGCAGGGTAATTTAATAAAGGATTGATGCTGGCCCGTGTGATACGCGCTGTGACCTCTGTGTATTCATTGTGTTCCAGAGGCAGTGGAGTTCTTCCTGGTCGGTGACAAACAGAATGCACCATATGGATTAAAGTGCAGGGCGGCTGGTCTCTGAAATATTTGCTTTGCCAAAGTGTTGACACAGTATGAAAAAAGCAGAAGCGCCGCTGTGCCTTCCCTGGCTGTAATCAGGCAGCAGTTATCACAGTCAAGTGTTTGCCTACATAATGGTGTTTCCATTTTGTGCAACTCCGTGTCATCAGCTTCACATTTAGAAGCAGGAAGGATCTGCCTTCTCCTGCAATAAGTGTAGGTCCATAGGGCTCAGTGTATTTGTGTTTGTTCAGATGGCCCAGATCAACAAAACAGCAGAAAAAAGAGAAACGTGGCTATTAAGTGTTTAGCTCTCTTAGCAGCTGACCACAGAAACTCATAAATAGTCCTGGCTTGTTTTACATCTGAAGCGCACTTGAGGGTAATGTTGACAGATATGGCTTGTGACGAGTGATAGTCAGAATGTATGACTACCCATAATGCCGCTGTCGACCCGCGATGCCAGTGTGAGAATAAGCAGTTCACCTCTGTTTTCATTCAGGGGAGTGGTGCCTCGGCCTGTATTTATGGACTTGTTTTACTAGGCTCCAACAGGCTGCTTTTATACGGCTCTGCTCAGTCTTAAGACTCTCTAGACATTTACATTATTCCTCACTGAGTTACACACGTATAAAGCAGGCGCGCCGGCTCGTACGCATCTGCAACATGTACTTGTCACACTACCGCTTTAAGATAGCATTACATGTGGAGAAATACGGACAGATATTCTGTGTAATATAACCTATTATAAATATATTCAAAATTAAAACAATATATCAAAACGTATGTTATATTCTCTGTACACTGAATCACCACAATTACACTTTTTTTACTTTTCTAGTAGTAGACCCAACCATACATTGCCAAAATAAATAGAGAGAGCTTTGCCAAAAATGGCAAGTGCAGAACATTCAAATTATAAACAAAAAGGAAGGAAGACAACTACTACTATTACCACTACTTAAACATGGCTCTAATTTGGTAATTAGTATCAGTAGTCAGTAAAATGACTACTACTATAAAAAAATATATATTTTCCATTTATTTATTTTTATCTCAATTCCATTTCTAGGATATAATTTATTTGTTAACACAAAACATATTTTATGCAGTACAAATATGCCTTTTCTATTGTGTTGTACTTATTTCAAGAGGCTCCAGAAATGACCCTTTGCTGACTAATCTTCTAGAGACTGCAGTGGAAGATAATGAATCCAGCTCCAAAGTCACAGCCTTGATCCTGCACCACTCTGGCCTAAGACCTTCTCCTCTATTTACATGATTTTTCATTTTAGAATAAACCTCTTTTCTCTCCTACTGCGAGCATATTGAACTCTTTCACACAGATGTCATCTTAACCAAAGCTTATTAAAAAGATGGACATCAAAGTTGGGGCTGCCCATTTATCTTAGAGTCCTCTAATTGGCCACCACAGGCAGGAGAACAACTAACTCCAAAATAGGATCCGTAGAGTGGTCGGGCTGAGAGGAGCATGTCTAAAGACCCTCAGTGGATTCAGAGCTAATAAATCCTTAGAAATGGAAGCACAGAATTTCCAAGGGAGGGCATGACGTCCAATCCATATATATATATAAATTCTGATACGCTGAATTAACCAACCGCTTATGGCTAAAATGGCTTTCCTATTTTAATGTTTTGTGGCTACATTGTCCCATGCTTGACCTGCGCCTCCCTGTGTGGACATCATGAGCTGGCAACAGGAGGCATTACGCTCCACTCGGAAAAGGTCAAATTGTGAAGTAGCCACAAGCAAGCAGAGATTAGATTTATATAAACAGTTTTTTTTTGTTTTTTTTTGAAATAGTAGATTTAGCCCGACTTGCTTCTGTATTTGCTGCACAGACCTGAGGAGAGAATGTATTCACTCAAGTGGGCAATAAAAACAGAAATACAAAGACATTAATAGTGCACATACAGTAACCAAATGCCATCAAGCACGAGTTCGTTCATTAACCTGGCACCTAATTATCTGCCTGCAGTCGGAGTCCTGACAAGCCCTGAACCCTCGGCTGGCTTCTGTTGTGTTGTTTGGTGTCAGCCCTCGCCAGCACCAGCCCAGAAACCGTCACGCACCAGGGAGACAAAAGCAAAGGTTCCCCTCCGCACGCACCGCCACAATGTTCCTCCTGTTAATGCCTTCCCTTCCAATTAAATCTGCGACTGTTAATTATTGTAATTATGAGAGCCTCACGCCCCCCTGATGATGGCGTGCCGGTGTGCGAAGACGCTACGGGAGACACCGCGCCGCCTCGCCTGTGTCTCTGCTCCACTGAAGCCCTGGAAGGGGAGAGGAAGTGCACGGGGACCGGGGCTCCTGACAGGGGTGATGTGAGGGAGACTGGGTGTTCATCTCACGTAAACTGCATGGAGAAGTCAGTGAGCCAAAAGCCACGCCTCCAGTCCAACTCATTAAATGGTGTGTGAAGTACATGCTGGGAATAATTAGCACCAAATAACCTTTTCTTGCTTACTTGTTCATTCTGAGATCACACTGGAAGAATGTATCGTCAAGGAAGTGACAAGTGCTGAAATGAGAGCTGTCCCCAGGCTCTGTGCAGTTACTGATGGTTTCATGGGCATCAAGTGCAAATTTATCAAGTTTTTTTTTTTAAATATTGGTCCATTTTCTTTTCCATTTACTTACCAATTCATGTGGAATGCATTAGTTTAATGCAAATGTGCAAATGTATTTAGTTCCACATATTTCCCCCTTAATTCTCATTTCAGTTGGTCAACAACTTTAACATTTTCTTATGTTTCACAAAATTACTATGAATTTGAAATGACTATGAATATAAGATTTGTAGTTGTTTTTGAGGCTATGTTCTTCTGTATGTCTTCCTGCTTTGTGTTCTGTTTTCATTCTGAATGTGAAGCGGTGTGTTGAGTCTAAGGCGAGCTGAAGAAGAATGCATGTTGAGCCAGCTGCCTGTTAAGTCAGTGCGTGTCTCCACATCCTCTCTGGCCTGCTTCTGTCACAAGCTGTTGTTTGGCCGGGGCTGATCTGCCCAGCCTTTAGCTCCACTGTGCAGACCCAGCACAAACCCTGCGCTTAAATCCACAGTACAAGCCCACAGCAAAGGCCTTGGCCTTCTTCCACACTCTCTCAGGTGAATGGAGCTCTGAACTGGAGGTGTTTTTGTGTTCTTTCTTTGAGCTTTATCAGCGCTCACATAGGACGCTGTGAGAATGGGCATGTCAAGTGCACTCTATTCTGGTGTCATAACCTCAGCTGCCTTGTAGCACAGTTTTACACGCTATAGCACAGCGAGCAAAGACTGTGCCTTTACAATTTGGAGCAGAATTTGCTTCTCTAAAAGACACTGAAGGAAAGAGCAGCTCCTTCTGCTTGAGGCGATGCAGCCTTTTTGTGGATCCACTGCAAAATCTAAATGATGGACTGTCAACTCTGTTGCAGGAAAGCCACTGTAAAAAATAATCTCCCTGGCAGTGGATCATGGCTGCACACTTCCAGTGCCTTTTCTTTGTTTACGTGAGCATGTAGCCATCACATGCACTCAACCATGCACCGGTCTGAGCACATTCACACTCACACAAAACACTTCAAGCCTCAAATCCTTTCTTCAGAGCAGTGCAGTAAAATATATGGGATTCATAATGTGAATAGCATTATTTCCTCACCTCTAGCCTTTAAAATAATGCATGCTTGGCTAGGTGTCTGGATGAAGTTTGGCCTGCATGTTCGCCTGGTTATCGGTGTGTACAAGACCCGCTGTGTGACCTGGTTTCATGCAATCTCCATCTTCTAATTAGGAGGCTGCAGAAAGGCTGCAATGAGAGGAGGAGTGATTAGTTGCCTTTGGGTATTTCGTAAGTGGCTTTCAGTGCCACATTTGCATTATTTGCTTGGGGTCTGAATAACAAATCAGCCTACCTTTGCAGGAAATTGAGGCTAGCAGCTAAGGACCATCACTATATGAAAAATAAAATGAAAGCCCTGACAAATAAGACAAACATGCTCTCAAATAAAGCAAAGGTGGAGGAATCTTTTGCACTGAGGAATGATGGATCTACAATTGAACAACTGAAGATCAGATGTTTATGAACGTGAAAGCAGCCTCACAATCTTTAAATCATATACATTTAGTATATAATCTACATATGTATTCTTTTCTTAATAGAACATCTTCTTCATATGTTTATTTTGCAGAACAGATGAACAAATAATAACTGATGATTTTACTGAACTACAACTTAAACTGTGATGTTGCTTTTAGGTCATATTGTCAGGGCTGTACTTTTAGTGTGTCGTTGCCAGCCACCCTGTTTGTGCCTATCAGAGCCTGTGAACCATGCGAGCCCTCTGCTGGACCCCCATGCTGTAGTGTCCTGTTGGGTCAGTGTGAGAGCTGATCTGTAGCCGAGGTCCTGTCCACTCATTTGGCCAGTCTCCCCGGCCGCCGCGTGGAGCCGACCGCCAGGCCCGGTCAGCCATCACCGCACTACTTGGCCATTTGCCCACTCTGAGTCTTAGAAGGCCAACGCCACAGCATAAACACATATAGACACATGCACATACACACACACACACACACACACACACACACATACATACGCACACACATGATCAGAGCCGGTGACAGTGGTGCTTGTTTAGCCCGGACTCCCGCCCCCATCTGCCTCCCCCTTTCATCCTCTGCCTCCAGTCTGTCATGTTGTGTGTCACTTCCCACAAATGTCAGTGCCACCGTGGGACAGTGATTAATTTTGGTGTGCTTGGCAAAAATGTCTTCAAGATGTTTGTTTGGGTTGTCTCGTCTCTTGTCCCCTCCTCTGCACGTCTTCAGAGCGGTGGTGGGTTGAGAGTGGCACGCTGTCACTGCGGAGACAGACGAGGACGCATCATCATCGTGGGACAAAGGCGATACCTGAAGTGACAGAGATCTTCTTTTATGACCACTTTTTGTCACGGACCGTTGAGAGCAGCAGCGCCTCCACATGCTGTCTGTTTGCAGTGCGGGCCGGTCTATGATGGGAGAAGTCTTGACCCAGCACTGGGGGGCTGTAACGTTTCACTGTCAGCGCGCCTGATTAGCTTATCACTCAGCGCACTGGGAGGAAATACATCATCGTTGCAGACAGGGATTCCCCAGTTTCGTGCCCATTCCCTGCTTCCTCTTACACGGCATTTAATCACTCCACACACTGTCCCCTCCAGTCTCGCAGCCTCCGAGGACAGCACTTTGTAGTTTTTTTAGTCTGTTTTCTGCCAAGTTCAGACTACCTGCACTAAAGCTGAGTTTGGAATAAACTAGGGCCGTGCATTGAATCAAACTGAATCAAGATCGAGGTTTAATCATCCCCAGTTTGTGTCATTTTAGTCAAGAATCCACATAGTAAAAGTATGTGGTTTTCTAGTTTGGACTTTAGAAGAAGAAAACATTTTTTTGTTTTAAATGGCAATGATTGAAAGTATCATTTTAAGGAAATCAATTTTGACAGTTTTATTTGTATTTATTATTATTATTTTTATTTGATTTAAAATAGCTAAATAAAATAGATCAATGGTAGAATCAATTATATGTCATGATTTCTTTGGTGGCCTTAGCCTGAAACCATTGCTAGTTACTCACAATAGCGTAATTCCTAATAATACAGTTTCTCTTTTTAATTATGCTCAGCTACTTAAGAAAATTAAGTTGGAAATGTTGATGATTCTTGTTCAAGGACACAACAACAGTATACCCTCTTATCATAGGTGGAATTGAACTACAGAAAATTCAAGAGGTCAATTTAAATGTGATATCAGGAGCTGATTATTCCTCTCTCAGTTGTTGCATATGACTAGAAAACTTAGTTCTGAAGTCTCACACACTGTTCTCACTCAACAAAGAGCCAAACAAAAAGTGGCAAATGTGCTGCGCCTCCCCACAGCGCGCTATCAGGTATGGTAATTACTCTGCCATTAACATTGGGAATAGTTAATGTGTATTAATGTGTTAATGGCATGTTAATTACTGTACATGCGAGAGAGTGTGTGCGAGCCTGCGGGCAAAGTCTCTGATTCTTTCTGCCAACGTGGATGTAGGCCAAGTCTAAAAAAGACTTTAAGACCATCAGTGAAAGAGGATCCTTATGTTTCATTTGTCAGAACAAAAGATTTTCAATGGTAATTTGATCCAGCTCCCAGCGCCGTGGAGCAGAGTCAGTGATCCAAGCGCCATGACAAAGGAGATGATGTGAAGTCAAAGAAGTGTGCTGGTGACACTGGCCTCTTTGTGAAATGGATACTCTGAGCCCTCTGTAGTCTCCAGTGTGCTACTCTGCCAGTGCTTTTAATAACACGCTGGATTAGGGGCTTTGGTTTCTGAGTGCCAAGCTCTGGTTCAAACTCACCTTGGATCAGCCTCGGTAACAGGCGCAATGCCACACTCCACCTCCACCTCTTCCTCTTCCCAAATGTCTATTGCATGGCTTTAAGAGAGATGACCTTTGCAAATATTGACAGAAAATAAATTCAGTTTCGATTAGTTAGCTTTGGGAGACCTTTGTGGATCAATGCAATTAGATGGACTGTGTCAATATGTGGCTGGAGCTCGTTCACTTGAGGGACTGGCTGCAGAGGAAGCGGGAGGTCAGGGTTATTTGTAATGAACCGGACCATTTGGAAAAGTGTAAACATTTAAGCACAGGAGGGAGGTGCGTTTAGTTCAGCACTGCCTCTGAGGCTCATAGACAGCAATAATGGACCCTGCACAAGTTTATGGAGCGCGAGGTAAAGCATGACTGCCACAAGCCCCTCAGACTGAGGCCTGTGTGTAATCAGTGATGCTTCAGTAAATGAAAAGAATACTGGAACATTATAAAGGACCTCAACTGTGTTAAAAACCATGTTTCATACCTTCATATGTTTGTGTTTTTCTATAGATTAGCACCTTTTTACGATCAATAATTTGTGCATCAACTCAAGCTTGCAATTTGTCAGTGTAGGTCTGTCATAACTTTGTGTATTACAATCCCTTTTGCCCACCAGTGACACCCTTTCAATTGAAGCGTGGTTCCAGCATAAATAGTGTTAATGCTTATTACCTTCTATAACTGATCTAACTGACATATTCTTATCTACACACAGCTGCTCTCAAGTGTGTCTCTCAGTCAGGCTTGGACAGTGCAGAGGAATAGTATGATAGACAGAAACCTATAGTCACCGCTTCTTTGTTGAGCCATCCACATTAACCTAGCAGGACTCTGGCTTTATAACTCTCCTGCTCACACTTCAGTGATGAGAGTAAACAAGCGCTGGGCCAGAGGTCAGCTAAGCCCACCGAATACAGGACACAGGGGGAAAGAGGAGGTGGGAGGAAGAGAGGGGAAGAAGGGGGGGTAGCCCAAGACAGCACCACCATCATTGTCAAAGCGTTAAGCAGCCAGTGATGTATGAGACACTAAACTGGAAATCATAAGATAAGGTACAAATAATAACACTAAACTGTGTTCTTATGTGGAATGATGCTTTAAATGTTGTTGCTATGAAGTTCAGTTGCTTATTTTGAGGTACCATGGGGGAAAAGGCTAGTATTCAGTAACCCATAGTACAAAAACTGAGAGATTCTTGTATGAAGAATGTGTTTTTCTGTCAAATTTGTTACTTTGTTTGATCAGATATTAAAGTGGTAAAAAATGAAAAGGAGGGCCGCCTCTGACTGATAGGGATGGATGGATCGCTGTTTGTCACAGCAGTACAGGACAAATGAGCGAAGTGGCTTTTCCCATAGACCTCCTGTATTTTCCAATGACAAATGAAGCAGATTAATATTATGAGTTCACATTTTTCATTATGTGGTCTGATAATTAAGTGAGCCAACATACTCAGTTGTATAAAATAACTAAACCTGTATGGATTTTCACCATTTTGTTCTACTGCTTGAGGCTTTGCCAAGGTGACACAACTGCTGCACTGCACAGATTAATTCCTCTTTTGACTGTCGAGGTAGCTTAGCACTAACTTGGGTTCCCAGACTTGTTTTAATGCGTGTATCATCAGACACAAAAACAAGATAAAGATTTGAGAAGGCAAGCAGCATTGCGACGAACTAGAATACAGGCTGACTTCTGCAAGTTACTATACAGATTTGTCAAGCGCACAGCAAATTAAAGATATTATCTGGCGCACAAGCCTATTTTATGGAGGTTGATGCGGAGCTTAGACAGCAAATCTTCAGCTTCTCAGACAAAGGTATTGCCGACTGAGAGGCATTGCTTTAAAATCCTTTAGGGCAGTGGCTGTTCAACTATGGGCAGGGACCACTAGTGGTACACAAAGCTGATTTTGAACTCAGGAGTCTGTTAAGACAATGTTAAGTCCTAGTTTAGACCTGTCCCATAGTTTAGGAGATGGACATGTGGCTAAAATCTCACATACATTTACATGTTATGTTCATTAACAAACCCAGGTTAGGTTAAGATTAACTGAGAACACATTCAAAAGAGATTTCCGATGTCAGTTTTTACCCTGCTTCAAGTTATAATAAATAGTTGTTTTAGAGGCGAGTTTTGGACCTGTTTTAGACCTCAACTCTCTGTTGTTTCACTCATTTTGAGATATCAAAGGTGGTATCTGCAAAGCCACATCTTTTCCATGGTGACTCACATCGAAAAACTTTGGACTACCACTGTAGGCTATAAATTATTTACAGTTTTTTAGAAATGGTTTATATTGTCTTTATATTTATTTTAGTGTCATCTTCCTTCCTTACACATGTGTTATGAATGGCCATCCAGAGCAGTGGAGGCACAAATATGCCCTGGTGGACTCCTGCCGGGCTGCTGCTTCTCGGGGCAGCCCAGTAATCATTTTTATCCCGCTGATTTCCCAAATAGAAATGGACACGTATGATAAAAATGTCACGGCCACTCCACATGTCAGTGGACTAACAGGATTACATGTCACTTTCTAATGCCCCTCTCTGTTTTCCTTTGCTGTGAATGGCCCGCATTATTGCACACAGGAGTTTGGTGGTAATATATGGTAAGAGACAAGTAGCTCTTTATGGCCTGTGATTATTTAGTTTGAATGAAACCAGTGATTTATGCCCATTTAGCTGAAAAGCCCTGTAAATTCCCTCTGCTGCAGTTCCCCCGGATATAGAGTGAGTGGAGTGAAAGTGACAACTGGGTTTGGTGTGGAAATGTAGGCTGCATCCCAGAGTTATATTTAATATACCTGACATGAAAAACGTGCCTACATAGTTACCGCCACCCACAGCACGGCGACAGAGCGGCCCGCTGAGCCGAGTAGGAGTAAATAGTGAATTAGGAAAATATGAAGTGTAGTGGCAGACAAAGCACCAGCTATTAGAGCATGTAGAGATATGTAGCCGGGCATCTGGTCGGTCAGCGCTTTGAATCATGGGCTGTTTTCCCCACACAAACTGGAATGGAAATGGTGGAGGCCGGCCAGAATGGGAGCTCTGGGTGGTGTTGCTGCAGATGAGGGTTAGTGGAGCAGTGGCATATTGTCCACATGGATGGCTTGGCTGTGTGCAGCCTGATGGAGCCTTGTCCAGCATCTCAATGTCTCCAACACAAATAGCCACATTCATCCACTCCTCTCACACCATTACACCTAAAAGACTCAAAGCCAGCCCATCCATAAATACAGGCAAATTTGTTTTTTCTGTGCTCCTGTGGCTTGAACAAAGAGCCAACAGACATGAAAACATCACAGTGTGAAGTAGTCACATGTGAACAAGAGTGTTTACTGCTGATGGAGTGAAGCAGGTCAGAGCCTGGTAAAAGGCCCTCTCTGATTGCATGCCCACTGGCTGACACAATAGAGCCACTAATCTTCTTATTTAGAATCCAGAGGCTGCCCATATCTTAATGAAGCTGTAATGAGCTGTTGAAAATCTGTGAACTGCGAGAGGGATTATTGAATTGAAACAAGTCTGGTAATCATAACGTTCGAGTAGCCACTCTGTATTTACTGCCCATTGAGCCGCACTTTCATCCACTTATTAGACTTCATTGCTCTGGCGTGTTTTGGTGAATCTGACCACAGTGTGTGCTGGTTTGTTTTCTCTGGTGAAAGGCTGGCCTGTGCTTACAGTGCCAATGCGTCCAGGTGTGCATGTGGGCTATTTGATGATCGCTCAAAGACCACTGAGGCAGAAGGGCAGCCGAGATACACTCACAAGAGACTAAAGTACACAAGGAAAAAAATAAAGTTTGCAAGTATTTGTTGAATATTTACACAATTGGATCTCGAAACATAATTGAAACTGTATATTTTATTTTTTGCATTATATTTTATTTTAAATTATTTTTAAATTCAAATCAGAAAAGCTATAGTTTTATAAAGTCTCTTGTAACCATTGTGTCAACCTGGGGACTCTTACTGGAGGTATACTTTTCTGTTTAGCATCCTTTCACAGAGTGGAAGTGCCACTTCACCATTGAGCATTTGTCAGTTTATGGATGTTGCTGTCATGTCAGCTTCCCCGTACACACAGTGTGCAGCGCAGTGTAAATAAAAGAGAACAGGCAAAGACATGGGGACAGGAACATGGAGCATGAAGGCATCCACTCTATACCTGCAGGAAACAACAGAACAACAACACAGCTCCTTGGCAGGCTGCTGCTTTAAAGCATGAGTTTTCACTGCATATGTTTGTATATTTCCTCAACATTATTTTCTTGTTTTTTATCTTTGTCTTTCCAGGTCTCAGCATCAGAGGGGCCCAAGAGGAAGACCCTCCAGACCCTCAGCTCATGCGTCTGGACAACATGCTGCTGGCCGAGGGTGTAGCTGGCCCCGAGAAGGGAGGAGGCTCAGCTGCTGCTGCTGCGGCCGCTGCAGCGTCAGGGGGAGCTGCCGATAACTCTATTGAACACTCAGACTACAGAGCCAAACTCACACAGATCAGACAGATCTACCACACAGAGCTGGAGAAATATGAACAGGTACTAACCACAGTACAAAGCTATGTCACAAGGACTACTATGGGCATAATGTCTAAACTCCACAGGAAAAAACTTGTGAATACTTGAACTTAGATTTCAGCTATACAGCTGTGATTGTCTTATTTGCTCTTTGCTGATATTTAGTAGTCTTTAACAAAGTCCTCTAAAAATGTACCATCACAGACCTGTATTTAAGGATTAAAGGGACAAGTGGAGCATAAAATTTTGCCACTTCCACTTGACTGCCTGCCCAGTGACAAATCAAGTAGGTCATGTAGCTAATAAGGGCACACAAGGCTTAACTTGATGTTTATTATACTAATATTCACTGTTAACTTTTGAATTTGCAATGAATTAAACCAAACTGTAAAATATTTCTTCCATAAAAAGACTACATTGATTTGAACATTGTGATTATATGATGAATAAATCTTTATAACAAGTGGTTCTCAAAAATAGAAGAAGAAAGAAAATAGAATTTCCTATTTTTCCTACATTTGTGATCAAATTGCAGAGCATATATGCATGAGCAGCACTGAGTTACAGGCTTAAAAGTAAATGTCTATTACTGGCTGTGTTGTAGTTGATTATAGGGATCTGGAGTGCACTTTAGTCATCTGTACTGAATCAAAGTATGATCAGGCTTAGCATTTTAAACCTTTTACCACTGATGCATTATGGGAGAAATAGAATGTGTAGCAGTGATGCCTCAGCAAACCAGTGAGCTAAATTAGACTAATTTACTTCATGCTCTCAGAGGCGGTGGGGATGTGGGGCACTACACTTCGCCTGGAGTAAATGCATCTTTCTTAAGGGTGTTTTCAGGTTTTAATTATCTAAATGTAAATACTTAACGAATTTTACTCAGAGTAATGAGCTAAAGTGTGCTCTACGTAAATGAGTTATTCTAATTAATCATGTATGAACTACTGGTTCAGACTAACAAAAATACTCTTGGAATTTGATGTGCTGCACTGAGGCCATGCCAAATTGCTATTGTACAATATTGTGTATGCATAGACAATTTTTCAAATATATTATTTCACTATTACATCATCGTACAGGAAACAGATCAGCATGGTATTCATAAATGACAAATGCTTTGGTAGATTTGAAGAATACAGTTAACGCTGTAAACAATTTGTTAAGAATTAGGAATATAATACCATTCTTAACATGACTGTTTTTATTGTTTATACCAAAGATAATTAAAAACTACTAATACAACATTGAAGGTTAGTAGGTAGTATCTATCTACATTTGATTTTCATGTTTTCCTTTGATTAATATCACATATAAATATTTGCCAAATTAATAACAGTGGTACTAAAATGTATACAAATATTAGTACATATAAGGGATATGTATTTAAAAAATCTATAAGTTAGAAAATTTACTATTACTGTTAAAGTATTGAGTATAGTGCTCTAGTTACCAGGCTCATTTCTTAAAGTCCCTCATTGGTTGTGTGTGTGTTGTGTCAGGCGTGTAACGAGTTCACAACTCATGTGATGAACCTTCTGAGGGAACAGTCGCGCACGCGGCCCATCTCACCCAAAGAGATCGAGCGCATGGTGGGCATCATCCACAGGAAGTTCAGCTCCATCCAGATGCAGCTGAAGCAGAGCACCTGTGAGGCCGTCATGATCCTGCGCTCCAGATTCCTTGACGCCAGGTACGTGCGGCTCAGTCACAACAACAAATACAACTCCGCTTATAAGTGCAAAAAGGTCAACTATTTTGTTGTAGCAGCAAGTATTATTGAAAATGTTCTCCAGTTTTCATCTTTTTCAAATTTGGCTAAATCTTAAATCTCAGAAATAAATGACTAATCAGTTATAACTAAAAGGTTTTAACTAAACAATGGAGCTTGTTTTTCGATTTTCAATTTATTTTTGAATAGCCCAAATCACAACAGCAGTAGCCTCACAGGGCTTCACAAAATTGTTGATTCAACCAACAGAAAGTTAGAAAATCAAACAATAAAACAGTCATTGGTGAATAATAGAAGTGTTTTGTGGGACAACAGTGCATGGTGCCATAACTACAGCAAAAATGAGCTTTTACCATCCATCATTTTGACCATTACCACATTTTGAGAGCCACAGCTTTAGAACATAACTAGAGAAATTATTTAAATGATGCATAATTTTTATAGACCCTGGCTTAAATGAGGGAGGGGTAGAATTTTCATTTTGCAGTAGTCAAATTTTTTTTTCTGAACTATATTTAAAAATATTTTACACTCCTGCATGAAGCCAGCTAAGGTCACTTAGTATTTTATTTTTCCCTTCAGCTTTTCTGGCACAGTGCGCAGTATGAGCTCTGTAGAGATGCATGATTTTAATTATGTCCATGTCCCGTGCATTATCCATTTTGAAGGCAGTCATGGCCTCACACCTGAGAGCAGTTAAGTCCAAATGAAATGGGAGCGGCTCATGTGGAATGGATGGAGGGAGGGAGGTCATCAGCAGGTGGATTACTCTAATAGCTAACAGTGTGCGGCTCCACGGAGGACAGACACACAGACACAGTGCCACAAGTTTTAGGGGCCAAACAATCCAAGCGGAAGCACATTTGCTGCCCACTGCCTGTGTGCAAAAAGCAGTAAACAAGGCAAAATAAGCAAATGCTCCAACAACATGATAAGTAGTGCCCTTGGGAGGCGAGGAGACCCAGATCTAGTTAGAGTTTGCTTGTTTCCACTGGAGATCCCTGCGGCTGTGGCACTTGAGGAACAATGCTCAACTGTGCATGCCATGATTTCTATAATGCACTGAGATGCACTCCGACCGGGCTCTCCACTCCATCCCTGCCCACCCAACCACCACACTAAACTCTACACATTACACGCTTGGACTGGAGATAGCACAGACCAAATTAACCAGTGTGTATTTTTGTTTTGTTTCTGTTGTGTATGCGTCAGTGTGTTTCTCTGATTATTTGTCCGGTTTCGTTGCCTCTTGGACACCACATCCTGTTTCCTGAGGAGCCCTTAGTGCCCATTGCTCATTATTTTCACCATTTATGTGTGAGATTGATTGTGCAATTTGTGTGATACAAATGGATGAGTTAATGCTGGTCCCTGCTAATAGGCTCGCCCTACCTTTTTTCCCCTGCCTCTTTCCTCCTGCTTCTTTCCCCCTGCTTCTTTCCCCCCACTCAGACGGAAAAGACGAAACTTCAGCAAGCAGGCGACGGAGATTTTGAACGAATATTTCTACTCGCACCTCAGCAACCCATACCCGAGCGAGGAGGCTAAGGAGGAGCTGGCCAAGAAGTGCAGCATCACAGTATCCCAGGTGGGTAGTGTTCATCATCAACAGTAGCCGCTGGGCCAATCAACAGTGAAGGGGGGAAGCCTAGACGGATAGTTACTGTAGGTCGCAGCATGGAGACACGATGTCCTTAGCTAACCTTGACATTGTGACTGGCTAATGATGCTTCAGTCAAGAGTGGTCCCAGTCAGTCTGAGCAGGGCCACAGGGAGAGGAGGAAGCCTATATCATCTTGGCCTCAATCAAACACTATGATGTCCTTTCTTATACACTAGCTTCCACCCCCTATGTAAGCTCCCATGACATTTTACCCTCTCATTTCACCATGTTCTTTCAGTTAGAAGAGAAAAAAAAAAAAAGCAATTTAATACTAGTTTTGCGCTTTTAAAAAAATATATGAGAATTCCCACTTTATACCCTTTTGGCCATAAAGTTAGAATGATCTTATTGTTGGTATATTCCTGATTAAATGTGATATCCCAGTTACTTAGGTGAAACCAGTTTAATATAGAAAAACTTAAACACATTCCAATTAGGTGAGGGGTAATAAAAATGTCAACAAAGCAATTAAGGAAGGCATTAAAGATTTGTTTGGGGAAAGGAGAGAAAGGAGAATCTGAGGTGGCTCATAGTTCTGCTGCAGTGAAAATTCAAATGGTGGGAGGGTTTTGGTGCATTGCTGACGAACAAGATTTGATCGAGCAGACTATTGTATTGGAAAGGAAAAGGTAGCAGGCTATGATTGGCTAACACTTTTAATTTTATGAAAAGTTACATGCAAATGTCAAGATCATATTTCATTCAATTCATATTTTATGGACAACAGTGTATTTATCATTTTGTTAACCTGAAGGCAATCTCACACATACAGTATAGCAGCACATCTTGGTAACCATATGCTCTCCTTCCCAGCTCATACTTGACTAGATTTTCAATTGTTTCTATAGCGAGACACAATATACGAGATAATCTATACCATAATCTGCCGTGTCTGTGTTCTGTGTGGGGAGGGGGTATATTGAGTGTAGTGGTGCAGAGTCAGTCACTGTAAAAAGCCCATTCTTTTTTGCCTTCAGGGGGTGGGAAGCACCATCACAGTATCACAGGTATGTCATGACTTCTCCTGATCCACTGTTTTCATTTTTTGTATCTCTGTATTTTTATGTACTAGACTCACAATGCACTGAACCCCCTCCCTCATATACCCTGGACCCAAGCTAATGTTATTGCAATTACTGACAATGAATTCATTCTTGTAACATTCCACCTTCAAGCTACACAGACACAGAAAAATGAGATGATTTTGTTGTTATCACCATAGTATGTGTGTCATATCAATTTGACAGCTATTGTTTATTACATTTTTGTTTGTTGCAGAGTTATTGTCTTTTGAATATATTTTTGTTTTTCTGTTTACACTCAGTGCTACCTTAAATGGGGTATGTTACAAGATTCCCATAAGAACGTATCAGGCTATACAAGAAATTAGAGAGGCACTTGAACTCATCTCAGGCCCCATTAGTGGCGTAGAGCTAGACAAGGGCCAGCCACAGCAGACGTTGTTATTGACTTATTCCTAGTGCTTTGGCTCATTTTAAGTAACACCGTCTAAACTGAGATGTGATGCTGAGTGCACCGTAAGTGTATTATCGCTCACAGTTTTGCCTTTAAGAGTCAGAAACCACTCTCCTGACTGCGGCCGCTGCTAAGTCATTTTTCACACACCCCCAACCCAACTGTTTTGTGAGGCTTTGTTGATTACAGAAGCAGTTCATTAAGTAAAAACCATCCGTCATGAGCGGAATGCCAATAACAGTCTCCAGTGATGGTAGATGGCTTATAGCTGATGAAACAGCAGGATCACTTTCACACAAATCATTTCAAATCCAAGCAACGTCCAGCGTTTTCAGCTCAGAGAGGTGTGTCTTAGTTAACTATATTTTATTGTCTGTTTTATCATATTTCTTGTATGAATGTTTAAGACCCACATATTTTTTCCTGAGATTAATTGACCTTCACAAAATGTATGGACTTTTTCTAAGTGACACTTTTCAATATTTCAGATCCCAGTCAATCTGGAGAAACTCTGACTTGAGTCCCTATCCATTATTAATGTGTCTTGTATAATTGATGGCTCTACAGCCAGTAGCACCACCTTTGTATTTGTGTTAAGGCTCAGGGCTCTCTAACCTCACATGTATTGCGATCATGGAAAGATCATGTATTGCATTTCATTGGCTGGCGTGCAGCTGAAATAAGGTGAAATAGTCTGAATTATTAACTTTAGGCTACATAGCGCAGCTCCCTTTTGAGGCTGTGCAAAGGCAGCACTAGGCCAGTCATTATACATGCGCTGCCTTTGAGGCTGCTGATGTCAGGTAATTCACTGCCTCTAAGACCTGCTTCTCTCCACACACAGGAGTCAATTGAATGCATGGCCTGCCACAAGATAAAAGGGAATTAGTTCAGTAGATTGGGTTGTGCTCCACACCTTCCAGCGGCTGCGTTTGTTCAATATTTAGCTGATCTCCAGAATCACTAAAGCTGGAGTTCAGTGAGCAGGAGAGAATATGTGTGGAAGAGTAGGAACTAGTCCTGATGCTCAGAAAGGCCAAGTCAGACCGAGCTTATAACACCGAAAAGTTTACCATCCTAGCCATAAAGGCATCTACCAAAAGAGTGCTGACAGCAAAGTGATTTTATGCTTTGATTAATGGGAAAATATTTACTACGTACATGACGATCAATCCCACGTTTGCAATAGTAATTCACTCAAAATCGAGAGCACATCTTGACACTTCAGCACGCTTGACTTGACGTGTCTGTGTATCATTAAATATTGCATTGAAATGGTTGCTAGTGGCCACTTGAAGCTGTCTAAAAGAGCAAATGTATTGGATCATCTTTGGCCCTTAGAATCCACTATAAGCAGGTTAAGTAAAAATGATGATGGCCAGGGCTTTCATTGCTTCCAATTAAACCTTGCTTGTTAGTTTAACCTCTAGGTAAACCCATCAAACAATTGGTGTCAAGGAAACCCTGCCAACGGTGGGCCTCGCCTGAATGGTCATTAATTTTAATTGCCTAGATATTAAAGATTTAGAGCACAGAGACGTGCAGGATAGCAATGATCTGATGTCCTGCGAATCTAGTCCGTTTTTATGCCACAGCATTGGTGAGCTGCTGGGGATATTAAAATTTAAGCACATGGGTGGAAATTAAATAAAGCGTCATTAGGGGCAGCTGCTCTTTGGCTGGTCCAGCCGTGGGCTGCATGGCCTGAGAGGGGGGCAGCATCACCGCGACAACACACTCTAATTTATAGGACCATTAAAAGCAAGCATCATCTCATTATTATTCCTCTGTTATTGCAGAGCCAGCATTCACACAGAGGTGCACAACTTTTAGCTATCTGACTGATGTCACATGCTACTGCTTACATTCAGTTAAATTAGTATTTGTAACTGCTGGAATATATTGCACTTTATATGTAATTAGTGTAAACACACTTTAACTTTATGAACTGCATTCCAGCTGTAATTTGTGTCCCTTCTCTTGCTATTTTAACTAAGCACATGTTTGACTTGAATATACCTAATATGACCTTGTAGATAATTAACATGCACATCAACATTTGAAATGTTTAAAATTGGAATTTGGAATTGTGTGACTATAACTAACTGAGTGCTTAGTGTTTTGATAACCAGCATGTCTGGTTTGCATCCATTTCACTGAGGCAGGTTTATTATGTATGGAGATAGTTGTGATCTAAGCCAGTATGTTTGCAGTGAGGCCCTTGGTGCTTTGTGTTTGTCAGGAGACAGAGCTAAGAGCATGTCACGCTCCCCGCCATGAGGAGACACTAGTGGCTCCTGATTACGGCTTAATTAGCTTGTGTACCCGGCGGACATTACTGCAGGGGCTGGGAATTGGGTACTTGATGGACCCAAACATGACATCTTGAAACAATAACACTGCTGTGTACGCTGCTGTGACTTCTTGACGTCTGACTTCCCTCTGCTCCTCCCCCTCTTCTCTCCCACGCAGGTATCCAACTGGTTCGGCAACAAAAGGATCCGGTACAAGAAAAATATCGGCAAGTTTCAGGAAGAAGCCAACCTGTATGCCGCCAAGACAGCTGTAAATGCGGCACATGCTGCAGCCGCTGCAGTGCAGAACAGCCAGGCCAACTCCCCTACCACACCTAACTCTGGTAGGCACTCCTGCATATAGACAAGAGCAAAACAAGGCAGCCAAATAAGAGTGTGCTCTCACGTCAGCCCTGAACCTGCTCCTACACCTGACTCGCATGCAGCTCACACAGAGTGACAGGCCTGCTCCCAGCTCGGGGATCACAGCGCCTCCTGTCTATAAGACAGTTGATGCCAAGCAAACTCATGCATAAAGAGAGCGTTTCTGACTTGTGAACCGAGAACATGTGTATTTTTGGCAAAATAAAAAAAGCCTAGAATTCAGAATGATGCTATGGGATTTGTTTTCCCCTGACTTTCTGTCAACTTCCTGTCATTTGTAATGTAATGGTATGTAGTTCCCCTGAATGCCACTGCCTTATGCTAAATAAAGGAGAACATAATGCTGGGAGCATTTTACCTGCAGCTGTATTAAATACATTCACACTGTATTAAGTCATTCACCAAAGCAGGTAAAGGGCATATTTACTGCACTATATAATGAGTAATATAATACTGAAGACTGTGACGTGCCGTGGGGATGTGGTAAGCTTATGCAGTGGTCCCTTTCTCTTGCTCCCAGGATTCCAGATGAAAGACGAAGAGTTTCAGCTGGACTCTGCTGAGAGCAAAAACACTCTTTTAACCAACATGTTTACTGGTACTGGTCTTTTCATATGCTTCTTCTTGTTCTTTATTTGTCATTGCCCATCCAACCCTCCTCCACCCAAACATGTAGTACAGACGTAGGCTGTGATGTGGTACAATTGGGAGCTCAGGCAACCAACCTCATGTAGAACCCACCACACCCCTCACATTGCCCTGTGTCCTGTGGTTTTCATTCATTTGTGTCCATTTGTAAAGCAGTATTCTCCTCTTCGGACTTCTGTTGCCTCTCTGCCATTCCCCTCTGTAGCCCTGTTCTTGCTTGCTCTGTGGGTCTGTCCTGTGTCTGCCCTGGACTCTTGGTGTGTGTATGTGTGTATGTGGGTAGCTCCTCTCCTATATTCAGACACTCACATCTTCCCTTTCCAGGTTCCTCGGGTTCTTTTAGCCTCCCTCACTCGGGGCACATGTTCTTGAGCATGCAGAGTCTGAATGGGGCTTCTTACCCAGGGGCACAAGTTGGAGCCAATGTACAGGCGCAGGTAGGAGCAGCTGGTAGATAGCTGTCCATGTCTTGCCTGTATAGAGAGCTATACATTGTACTATTTTACTAAATATACTGCACATTTAAAATACTAATAGATTAAATTATAGCTTTGAATACCAATTTTAAGCAATTCTACACTGACCCCAGTTTTTTTACAAACATATTTGGCTTTGACTTGAGCTCTTGGGTTGGTATTTTTGGTATTTCCCTTTACCTTCTTTCCTATATACCTCTTTCTCTGACATCTTGTTATTGTCTGTTGTTGGTGTCCTCCATTTTGTAAGTTATATTATGGCTATATTATGTTGTTAATCTGTTTGTGCTAATCATAAGGTTAAATATTTACTTATTATTTATTCCATTGCCACAGTTGCAGATGGCTGTGAGCATGCTTGTGATGTCAGTCTGCAATTATTTTTTTACAAAAATGGTATTCTTGTTTTGTTTTTATACTTTCCTCTTTTTGTCCCTCCACCAGTCAGTCTCTGTTGCGTCACTAGCATGTTTAGAGTTGATATCAGTCAGCATCTTGTAGACTGAGCTGACCACACTGTCCGCTCTCTCTGCCCCTCCAGGTGGATACCCCGCACCGTGTTACCAGTCAGACGGCAGGATACAATGATGCTCTGGGGGGGATCACAATGTATAGTCCACATGGCTTAAATGTAAGTACACGTATATCACTTGTATAACTGTAACTATATATTTCCTTTAAATCTCTAACTCATCTTGGTGTAATTTGTGACTTAAACACTGATGATGACTGAACCCAGAATGAGCTGAAAAACTGTAGCGTATCTGTTGCATTTGTAGCTGTTTGGAAATGTTGAGCCTGAGCGTTATCTGTGAGATAAAATTTGAACATGTGATGGCCCGCAGCTCTTTGCAGACATGAATTCCATCTTCCTTGATGAGGTTTGATACGGAGCCTTTTTGCAAAAGCAGCACATAATCTGCTGCTATCAGAGCAAAGATTAATTTAGCTGATGAGGAGCGGCTGGGAGGAGACGCAGACAGTTTTACCTTCATTTTATCACAACACCAGCATTTCTGTGTATGTTGCAAATGTGAATAATGCACTTCACAAATAATGTCACAAGAAATGCAGAAATGAAATAGTTTGGTGAAGTTTATGTAAATAAATGCTTTGCCAGGATCCAGTTCAGTGTCTTTTGAGCTGTGCTTCGGCCCTATTGCTATAAGCTCTTTAGAGATGTCAGCTTGCAGTAAGATCAAACGGTTTGTACTTTCTCGCCAGGTTTCTCACTTGGATGTGCAGTGTAAACCTGTGCCTAGTGGCTCCTCTGACTGCACTGTGATCACAAGTCAAAGTGCCAGTGACACCATGTCTTTAACATATCATAACCCCAAAGACTGCTACACATGAGCTGCTGAGGCAGATGCACAGCCTGTATTTTGTCCCAGAAAGAGGTTTATAGATGCATTTGCATAGTCTAACCTTTAGTTCTGTGCTAGTGACGTAGAGGATCCAGTAAAGGCTAGGTGGCGCCTGGAGCGAGGCAATGCCAGGGCAGCTAAGACTGGCTTCTCAGCAAGGCCCTGCCCTGTCACATCCACTCAGCTCTCCCACCTCACTCCCCTCCCCTCCCCCGCACCTCACCCTCTGCCCCTCTGACAGCAAAATATGGAGCGACAAGCTGTCGGATGCTGCAAGAATTTGCTTAGACACCCATTTCAAGAAATGCTCCCATTGGCTGAAACACTTTTGTTTGTCTTTGCTGATGCTACTGTAAAGAATGCTCCAGGTCCTGCTATGTTTAACATGAAGTGACACATTAACACAATCAATGTCTCCTCTTCTCTTGTACCATGTACCGAGCGTTCATAAAAATCCATGGGGTTCATATTGCACTGAATGTGATCGTAATCTCTATGTCCTAGACTAATGGGGGATGGCAGGATGCTCCAACGCCGTCTTCTGTGATCTCTGCGACAGAAGGACCTGGAAGTGTGCACTCTGATACCTCGGATTGATTCACCATAAACGCATCCTGGAGCCGGCAGTGGACTTAAACTTAAACTGGCCACCAACTCACAGAGGACACTCAAAACGCCTTTCACCACGACATTGCTCTTGTTTTCTTCACACATCCAAATCCACACCAAGCATTGTCTCGACATAGTCTTAATTCTCTGTTGTTTGTTGGAGGGGTAAGCACACGTGTAAACTTTTCAGACCAATATTTTCTTCTGATCTTAAATAACGACCGCAGTGCTTTTGAATTGGCATTTTATGACATATTAAAAGGCTATTTGTTGGATTGTTGATTTAAATGCTTATTTCCATTTGATAATTGAGTTCCCTTTACAATGCTTAGCAGATTAGCACGGCTCTTTCTTTGACTGTAATGCACAATGCAGTCTTGTCCGGCAAGTCAACAATGCTAGCGCTGACAGCTCAATGGCAGCTTTGTAGTTACTTTGAAGATTTATTAAGCCTTACAGCCATATACATTAGTACAAGGAAATCACTATTCAAACTCTGCTACGTAAAGAGGCGTAATTGATTGCTTGACTATAACATGACACGCTTCCATATTTTATAATTTGATGTTTGCTATGTACATATGTAAACATTTCTTTTGTACTGCTTATTGAAAACTACAATGCCCCCTTCTGTTGATCATTTTTCCAAGGCATGCAGGAGCAGCCCCAAGTTACACATGAGAAGTTGTACATAGAATAAGAGTAATTATACATCCACCAATCAGAACACAGCATTCTTACCTCATTCCAGCTCACACAGACTAATCATTTCTGTAGCTTAGAGTGCTCACTTACTACCTCTAAACAAAATCAGACCATCGTCACCTTTTTATTTGATTTTATTCAATGTTTTGTACGTACTTTTTGACAACATCTTTAACACTGTAAACTCTCCATTCTCTATGTAATCTAATGTATATTTTAATCTTTTAATAAAATGCTGTTGCATATGTGCAACTTAAAATAACAAAAATAAAAAACAAGAATAACAATATTAATAGATTAGATGGATAAAGGGGTGGGGCTTGAATTAAAAATGATGGTGTGTGGCTTTTATGAGGGGTTGTTGATAAATTAACACCAAAACAGTAAAACTGTTGTAAATATCAAAGAAAACATTTTGAATGTTGCTCATCTTGTTACTAAACCATTGAAAAAGACTAAAAAACACGATAAAAAGTGTAATGCATAGAGGTTTCAGTATTCAGAACTGTACATTTCCAGCTCTGTTCAACAGGGTGCCCAGTTCTTTTCTCTTTTTTCTATTGTATGTGATTCTGAAACTGAAAGTCATGACAAATGATTTGTGGCAGTGATCTAATGTATTAAAGATGTTTAGTGTTTCTTTCTAACCAGACTACGCCCTGGACTCAAGAGTCTTCCTTGTGGTACTTGTGTCATTTCAACATGAATAAACCTTTTCTTTCATGAAATTCAACTTGTTTTGTTTTGAGCAAGTAATCTGATATCACAGTGCATCAAATAATTACATTTACAAAGGATTTTCAAATCTTAAAATAATATAACAATTTCTAATCATAAGTTGCACACATCTCACATATTTAAAACACTATGCAAGATTACGTTCCTGGCTATTTATCCCAATAGACTGAAAATACACAGAATCTTGCAATAAACCAATTAACTGCATATTACAACCATTAAGAAATCCTATGCCCCACACTTGAAATTCACTTAGGGATATAGACAGGGTGTATCCATCATCAGTGTACATGCCATAATGATAATATTGAAGCAGAGCCAAGATAAGCACAGGCTCTTCTAGGAGCAGTGGCAGGAGGTGAACACTTAACCTGCTTTGGGCCTAGTGCTGAGCTCACACGGTTAGTGCAATTAACTGAAATGTCAGGCACCTCTAATTCCCCCATTCTGTCTGTCTATTGTGGAGAGCCT
The DNA here is from genome assembly GCF_026225935.1 of Boleophthalmus pectinirostris. Taxonomy (NCBI): domain Eukaryota; kingdom Metazoa; phylum Chordata; class Actinopteri; order Gobiiformes; family Gobiidae; genus Boleophthalmus; species Boleophthalmus pectinirostris. The sequence goes on from NW_026571353.1 coordinate 15,926,491, forward strand.
GCATTAACGGATCATTGGTTACCTATCCCACATGGAAATTGACATCCATTTATTCTCATTTTCACCACACAGTTCCCTCTCCCTGTCTGCCTCTGCTGCCTTAAACCTCACAGGGGAGGAAGAGGGGAAGTGCTCAGGAGAGTAGTCATAAACATAGCCCTAATAGGAGCATTGTTACATAAGAGATCACGCTACAGTAATAATCAGAATAAGTAAAAATATATGAAGACATAACATTATTTCAAATCTAACTTTATTACTTCACAGAGCTTTCAAAACAAAGTAAGTGGCCTAAAGCATAAATATGGATAAACAAAAAAATGGGGGTTTTGTTTTGTTTCACTGACACATGTTTATATATATATATATGTGTGTGTGTGTGTGTGTGTGTGTTCCACCTTGTGATGTCATGTGGTAATACAATAAGTGCTCCATTGCATTTTTAAAGTCCATATGACTACATAACATGACGAAGTGGAACAAAGCATTTTCAGCTTTATAAAGCAGCATTACTCAAATGTGTGAATGAAATAAAACACAACTTCGGGTATGTTTTTGATGAGGTAACCACATTATAACAAGACTTAAACTCATTATATATTCATTATAACTCAGAGTTAATTTTGTGTAAGAAAATGTCTGATTATGACCCACCTATGTTGGAAGTTCTGAGTAATTATTTGCTTTGCATGCCAGAATGATAGACAAGGAAATGGAGAGAGAGATGTTACTGTAAGAGTTTAATGCATTGCACAGACAGCCTCCCCTGAGAGAGTCTTTGCCCATTCAACCGGTGCCCAACCTAATGGAGCACCTTTCTGCTGAAATCATATCTTCATCCTCACGTCATAAACCAACCATGCCAAACACTACATTTACAGGAAAACTCATCCTATTATTTATCTTGTAATAGAGTGGTTACATTATGAGGCTTTATGAATGAAATCATGTTGTATAGTTAATAAATTGAGGGTCAGCACTAACATTGCAATATGATCCATTTATTTGCTTATGAAAATGTCTCATAATAACACTTACACTGCATTCACTTCTCTCCTTTTTGCCCAAGAACCCTTAAATAAAGAAATTGCATTTGCTGGAATTATGCCTATTAGAGATTTTTCTAAGGTTCATTTAAGACGACATTTTCTAAGTAAAATATGGCATGAAACGCATGCATCATTAAATATGGAAATGCAGAATTATATTAGCAATATGCGCCAAGCTAGTGCCAATTAAATTACAGAAAGATATCATTTATATTATTAAGGTAGGGCTGCACTGGATCCAATATGGAGAGTCATTTTTTCATGGTTTGATTTATTGTTAGCAGAGCTTTGTTCAAAGGCTCATTTTCACAATACACTCATCATGCTAAATGTGCGTTTTAGCAAACCTTTACATTTAAATGCTCGGGATTATACAATAGATTGGATTAATTAGATTACCACACCAGGGAAGATTCTCCGTGTAGCAGTTACCATTTTTCCAAGCAACTGAAGCAACAGTAACATAAGCTGGCCTATAATCAATTTATAGTGACCTAGTTAAAATTATAACAATTCCTCATCAAGGTTTTTGACAGTATTAATCCCATGGTTCTTATAACTGTCAGCATTTTATTTTATTTTATTTTATTATTGTTATTTTTTTAACGTTGCACTTAAGAGTCAGCTGCTTAGTATTGTGTATAGTATAGAATTGTGGGGTAGCACTTAGAATGCAAAATTAAATGTCATTAGGAAGGGCATCTGAAATACATCTGCTCACAACAGACACTATTCCACACAAAAATCAGGCAATATTTTCCATTTAATAATAATTATTTATTATTATATTATTTATTATAACTATTTAATAATTTCCATATATTTTTAAAGGTAGCCAGGCTGGCACCACCTAGCGCCTCAGCTCAATTTCATTTCTCTCCAGTGAGTAGGTCAGAAATTGGAATACACAAGATGGTTTGCAAGAACCCTGGAAGTGCAAATTCAGGCACCAGCCAATCAGTGAAGAGCCATATATTTTGTGTTGGCAACGATTCCCAAGATCGAGGATTTAAAGCCGGAACAAAGAGAATGTTTGGTGAATTTTACCAAGGGGAAAAACGTTATTGCCCTTCTTCCTATGGGATTTGGGAAAATCTTTATATACCAGTTAGCCCCGTTAGTGGTGCATTCCATACATCACGACCAAATAGCAGCGGTTGGTTAAATGAAAAAAGTACCCGCCCACCGAATTCTAATGCTGCAAGGTTTCTACGAGTGAAACCGGCTGATGAATCAGGCTATTTTAAAGATGCACTGTATAACTTTTTGGTTGGAGGTCCATCACCTACTTGTTTCTATAGATATGTATTGCTCTGCCTGGAATGTTCCACAGAATGACATTAAACAGTTCTACTTGTATTTATTCATTATAGCTCAAAGACACTGCAATTAGAAAAACAGGCATTCTGACTCTGTGAGCGGGGATCTGACCTACAACTTGGTCTTTTTTGGTCTCCATGAAGATAGAAAGGTTTAATACCATCTTGTGAAACATTCCGGTCTGTGTGAAAACTGCAATATTTGAAAAAAAAAAAAAACTTGAGACAGGCCTGACTTACAGTTCCAATCTGCAGTCATAATAATGATTGAGGCCGGCGTTGGCAGCAGCAGAGACAGGAGGTGAGGTACAGAGCCATGATTTAGTGAGCAGAGTGGATATAATGGAGCACGCACTGCACTGCTTCTATTAAGAGATGAGTCCTGCAGTGGCCTTTGAGCTTAAAACAGTACAGTTAATTAACACTTGATCCCACCTCTCTGTACATCTTCCCCGGCTCATTTTCCAGCTCCCTTCTACCCATAGACGCGAACAAGATGGCTGCACGTACATGGCGTCTTCATATCGCTATACATTGACACGTTTTTTTCCTATGGGGCTTATGAGTGTCTTTATGATGGAGTAGACTTTTATATAGAGTCAATAAGTTCAAGTGTTGAGAGATGAGGATAATTTAGTTGACAGCGTAGAAATTCATAGAGTTGCTCCTTCGCCTTTGATTAAAATGGGCCTCTTGTTAAATGTGTGAAAACATTGAAGCAGGTAATTTTCATCAATTGTCATTAAACCTGTGAAATGACCCAAAGTCCTGATAAATAATTACTTACACATTACTTAAATATTTTACAGTAGATTTACAATTTTTCAATGCTCTAAAGGGCAAATAGTGTTTTATAATTTAAAGATACCCCAGGCATTTTACAGCCAAATAAGCACATTAACATTGGCTTGCCATAACAAACAACAGGTCTGGTAGGGCTTTTTAATCAACTGAGAGCTTGATAACAGAAAATGATGCCAGAGCAGCCTTCAGATGGTCTATAGAAAGAAGGCTGTATTTAAATGCAACTCAATCCTAGTTCTGACAAAACCTTTGACATACTGTAGTTATGATTCTTTGGGCATGTGCAAAGTTTAGAAAAGTTTTTTCAGACAGCAAAGCAAACCAGGGGTGAACCACCATTGCACTACTATCCCAGGACGTTCAAAGTCCTATATCACACACTATTTACTTTTGTGAGCTTTAAGCTATGTTAGAATCATGCCTCATCAAAAATAAATCCAACCCTAGCTTTAAGGCCTATTTACACAAGAACGCTTGAGGGTAAAAGCAACAAAATATTTTATCGGAAGTGCCTTTCGTTTAGACAATGATGGCGTTTTTGGGGCTTAAATACGCAAAAGTCTGAAACCACCCTCCAAAGTGGAAAAGTTGAATATGTTCCGCCCTTCTGTTTACGCTGCCCGAGATACAAAACTCTTCTCAGATCTGCTCACGTCGTGTATGTGTTTACGTCACATACATCACTACCTAGCGTCACCACCTAGCCGCCTGGCATGCATACCCGATCGAATTCCACAAACTTTTGCGTCACCAAATGCATCCAGATTTCCTCCTGAAAACACTTGTCTAAACGCGAAATAAAAAGTGATGATGCAACGCCACTTTTGCATCTTCTGTTCAGACGTCATCATATACATAGCCTCAGTTCATTAGAGATTGACAATTCCAGGTCTTAAATTATCCAAATGCTTCTAATGAAGATGTATGAACTTTAAAGACACAGTGAAGCACTTCTTGTATTACCACATGACATCACAAGATGGAGATTTTATTTTTTTTTGTTTGAAAGAAAAACACTTGTGAATGAAACAAATCACAACTCCCGATATGTTTTGTGGAGGAAACAACATTATAACATACATCAGAAAATAGCATAATATGAGCCCTTGTAGTAAGTTTAAATGTTACTATGGATTTCAGCTGTCTGTTTACTGGCAACATTTTGCGCATCCAAAAAATGTATATGATTTGTTATTGCTATGGTAACGGTGCAAATTTTTCATCACTTTGAAACTCATGGATAATGAACATACATTTTCAGTAAACAAAATTACAACTTTTTAGTTTCTAGTTGTGTTGCTTACAATAACACCACATATACACCCAAGTATAAGATGTGTGAATACAAATGTTCTTTCAAACTAAGGCCTCTAATTGTAATAATAGTCTTCTCCTCTCTAATGAAACACACACACACACACACAAATTTCACCATTTTGACACTGAAAAACTTGGCTCATTTCCCCATCCAGCTGCTTTGTTTGTGTTAATTGCTGGGACTACCATGTCATTTTTCGCGCACATTGGCCTGCTCCATAGGTTGTTATCGTGCGTTGCGTGGCTATAGGCTACAACACTGTGTAATGGGAAGTCGTTAGCTCGTGGTCTGATGCTGTTTGTTCCCGGTCCCTCCGCTGCTACATTTATATTTCATATCTTATGTTTTCACACTGTATTAACAGCTGTGGCTTGTTTTCGCCATCTGCAGACAATTACTCGAGTTTACTTGGCTTTGTAATAATAGCATGTTTTCAGCTCTCTCCATAGACACCCGTGCAGCCGATTTCTTGACAGGTGCTGAGGCATTTGCTCTGGAGACGCCATGGTGGATTATTACTGCATTATTTAGTTCTCCTGAAAGTAAACAAACACGTACTCTTCCCTGGCATCTTGTACGACTACACGCCAGTCAGCATTGTGTTCTGCATTGCACCAGCCTCCTCAGCAGCCAATTACGATTTACATTGACTATACCAGGTCTACCTTTTCACCTCCAACACGAGCCACTTAGCGCTGAATATCTCTCCCACCTATACGCTCTCATTTGCAGGGGATCTCCTCCCTTTATGACCTTTTTACATTCACCTTGGCTTGTATCATCCACTTGCTATCAGCGCGATGGCTCAGGGTTCCCTAGTTTTCGGTATAATAACTTGACACTTCACATTGCATTAGTCTTAGGCCCGACAACAAGGTTACGTGACCTATAGTGTCAGGGAGCATACACCATACTTGCCTGCAGTGGCTATTTATCAAGACAGCTTTGGGCCACCTATGATTCAGAGCAGAACAAATACAGATGTGAGGGCTAGGGCGGAGGACAGACTGGTCCACATACATGAACAGCACCATATAGACTTGTTTATCAAGGATGTGATTGGAGTTCAAAATTATATAAACTACCAGTACATTTGCGAAAGACATAACCTTGATTCCTGTATTAGAAAAGTGTAAGAAAGCCCAAGGAAGTCATTAGACTCCTGACCTCTTGCCGCCAAATGCTGCCCACTGGCATGATGTCATATTTTGCATGCCATCAGTCATCCCATCACCTCTGGCCATCACACCTGAATGCCCTGCACAGCTGGAGCTGCTCTGGTTACCACTGCTTTGGCCATCAAGAAAGCTGTGGCAATAATGTGTTACAATTAGTAAATGTATTAAAACACTCACTATGCAGATTTTTCATGTTTTCTAACTTACACTGAAGTAATTCTTTAGTCCTGCTTTTAAAGTTTGGAAGGAGACCATTATTGTCAGCATAAAGCAAACGGGCACACTGAACAGTGTATGCTGTGAGAGGACTTTTAAAACAGTACTTCTTGGATCTCTGAAAACTGACAACACAAGTGAGCATTTTGATCTTTGGAGAGAAAGAATAGGACCTTTAAACTATACAGATGGCAAAACTACAAGACTGATATTTTTACATTGTTTGACATATGTTCACTAGATATCTGATAATTCTGTTAGCAGTCTGCATTAGCACGACCAAAAACAACAAGATTGTTGTACTGTGCCAGCCAGCCCCACACTGCCAGCTCAGTCCATGCTATCTTGGCTTTCATCATCAGAGGTAAATACTCCCTACAACAGTGTGGACTGATGAGTGTCTGGAGAGTGTGATGTTCTGGAGTGAATGAATTGAATGATGATTTTGATAAGGATGATGTTTTCAAGGTGCTGAGAAAACTGGGTGTGAATGATGATACAGAATTGTTATGATGCTCCGGTCATTATAAAGACATTCTCTTTAAATGTTTTGTCAAAGGTTTTATAAACTATAACATCAACCTGCCCAGGGATGACAGGTGGAAATTAGCACTGGCGCGATAACCTGGTACAAAGCATCTCTCCTGTTAAGGTTAATGTAGATTGTGCACTGTCCCTGTTTCATTAAAATAAATAAACTGAACTAAATTAAACTAAACAGAAGCATAGACAGACTGGACTATAATGGACTACACTTTTACAATGTCTGGAGGGTTCATATATTCAGGTCCTGCACTAATGGTAAATATAATATAAATGTCTCTTCTTCCTCTTGGGCTATTTCAGTTCATTCCATAACAAATATATTTTAAATGGACCCACTAATACATTAAATAAAATATAAAAGACAAATTCCTTCCACCACGGCATGCCTTATAGTGTGTTATCGTGCGCACTCCAGTATGTTCCTGTGTCCCTGGGTCCCTGGGGTCTGTGTGGCCCCTGTCTACTTCCTGGAGCTGTCTGAGAGCCCAGGTCTACAGGCTCCAGGATCATTTTCCCTCTGTAGCTCTTGTCACTAGCACGGACTGCGCTAATTCATCTTGCTAATGGCAGGTGGGTCAGTCGGGCTCTATAATTGAGATTTCCTTTTTTTCTTCCTTCACTATTGCCTCATAACTTGATCTGATAGAAAATATATGGAAAATTTGCTTCAGAGATGTGCATGTTTTAGCACAACACAAAGAAGAGATGATGGTGGAAATAGCATCGCAAAAAATAACCTTTAGACCTTTTTAACTTAAATGTCCACTATGTAACTTTTCTATTGTAAGTCCAGCATCTGGTTGTGTCCATGGAGATGGAGGTTAGAGAGATTGCTTTCCCTAGAATGCACCACAGTATAGCATTAAACATGTGCTATTTAATTAAGTGTCTATTATTTTTACAATAAAAGAATACCTTGAAAAATATGCATTCTACTGTAAGCATGCCCGTCTCTCCACAGATCAGACCTGTAAATTGGCATGGTGCTTGTCTCCATGGAGATAGATGTTCCAGGCAAAGCAACATCTCCCTGGTAGCCGACCCGCCTCCTCGAAAGTTACCCAGTGCACCTTTCAGTGATTACTAATGTAGTAATAAATGTTTTGATTGACTTTTTCTGTTGTGTCTTTGAGCAAGACACATCTCTTGCTTGTAATTGCGTGTTTAAAGTAATGTAACGTTTGCCAAGTCTGGTTCACGCACTTTGAAAGTCCGTAAAAAAAGATGCGATAAAACAGATACATATTTTTGGAGTTTCTAGTTGTTTTCCACCTCTGTGCTTTGTCATTATTTCCTTTGCGCTGTATCAAACAAGGTGTAGCTTCTCAGAATAGACTTAATGACGTCTGCGTTGAAAGAGTTGCAGTCGGCAGTGGCTGGGGCCGGGGTCTCCTGAGAGAACCGGACCTGATTTGAGTCCGGAGGAAGGTCGTCAGCACACAAATGAAAAACATGAGAATGGTCCAAGGTCTAATCAAGTGCTCCGACTGCACTCACTGGGAGCAATTAGGTTCCTCCTCTCCCTCCACTAACATAGGTAACTAGATCCTCCTATTGACATTCTCAGTGAAAGGTCACGCACTGTATGGATACAATCATCAGCCACTAAGAACCAGAAAACTACAAATATAGATTCTAACACTTGAAATACATTGTTATATAAAGTATTCAGCAAAAAGTTAAGAATCAACATAAAGGAAATGTCATGCAGCAGCTCAGGAGGCTAAACAACACAATTGCTAAAACTACCCCTCATTATTACAACTCCGAAGACAATTAAAACGTAGAGGTCCAATATTATGCATAATTGACTCTTATGAGCTTTTAGCCTGGTTACACTTTTGTTACCTCATCAAAAATATACCTAGAGTTGTGTTCTCTTTCATTCATACATGTTTGAGTGATCCTTTATTACTAGTCTGTCTACAGCGGCAAAGCTCAAAATGCTTTGCTCCACTTTGTGACGTCATGTAGTGGTAGTTTTCAAGTTAACAGCTACCTTTTAACTTTTGTTCAGTAGAGATTGGCAATTCCAGAGATTGGCAATTGCCAATTCCAAAAGATTCTAGTGAAGGTGTATGATTTAAAAAAAAAACACAGTGGAGAACTTAAAGTATTACCACATGATATCACAAGGTGGCACAGAGTATTTTAGGCATATTTATCCTGAGAGAAGAACTCAGCCTAAATATTCAGGATTTGTGTGTTAAACATGTGTGAATGAAACAAAACAACTCCAGGTTTTTGATAGGGAAACAACATTATAACAGATCAGAAACAGAATAATATAGGCCCTTTAAAATGTATTCTTCTGCAATATCCATTTCTAAAATCGAAATACTACAGAGCTCAACAATCCCACATACTTCGAAGCCCACTGCAGTTCCAGAAGTACATTTTCCATTCATTTTTCCAATATCGAGAGTTCAAAGACACGGCCGAGGATAACCAGCTATGTACTAACTAATGTTCCTAACCCAATGTTTTTGGTCCAAAAACACATTTAAAACCTGTAATTTGAGTTGAAACCTTTTAGAGTTTACACAGCTGATAGCAAGATTCCACACAAAAATCTATGTCTATGCAAAAAGAATGAGACATTTAGTTCCAGAAGTGGTGAGTGGTCATTGTTGAGCTCCATTACTCAAGTACAAGTAAAAGTACTGCTACTTGTTATTTAAAAGTACAAGATGCCATGTTAACTTAAAGTAGAAAGTACAAGCCAAATGTTACACAAAGTGACATAGGTATACCTTTATATGACTTGACAAGATACTTAATGCACTCATTTCAGCCTTGGCACCGGCTCTAAACTTGACCACAGGAATTCATTATGATCATTGGCTGCTCTGACACAAATATAGTCCAGTGTACTTTCTACCACGGAGACCACAGGACCTCATCAGAAGTCATCCTTCATTTGTACGCCTGTCGTGGGCACTTGTCGAGAAGTCCGTCAGCTCAGCTCCTCTGTCAAAGTCTGTCAGAGCAGAACATACAGCCAGTGCCTCCTGGTTTACCTAAGCGCAAATGTAAAGTATATAGTTCTTATGGTAACATTTTGCTTGGCGCGGTTTGTGGAGGTTAAACATTGGGTCTTGTTTTGTAACAGGACTTGATTATTTTGGTGAGAACATATTTCACTCCTCCATTGCTCTGCCCACAAGAGGAAACATACGTCTTCTGTTTCTACTCAGAGCATCTGGCTTGTACAACCAACTCTGTTCAAATTCTCTGCAGAAATGAAGTAAGCACACCAAAGCAGGAAGATAAGCATTCATTAGACAGAAACACTTGAAATATATTTGTGCGTGTAGTAGCATATTAAATACTATTATGATATACAGTTTTCAAGTTTCAGTTCTTTTCAAATTATTTTTTAATAATTTTTTTGCAGTAGATTATTATTTTTAATATATTTTTTTTGCAGTATATATATATATATATATATATATATATATATATATATATATATATAATATATATATATATATATATATATATATATTTTTTTTTTTTTTTTTTTTTTCAGAATTATTAAAAAATTTTGTTAAATGAATTGGTGAATGTAACTTGAACATGAAAGTGAATGTCTGTCTGTGGATGTTTGATAACCAATAATATCAATTTCAACATTTCAAAATTCATGTCAAGCCCCAAAAAGAAAAGTTGTTGAAATTTAGTTCACAAAAAAAAAAAAAAATAAATAAATAAATAAGTATTTCCCACATACAATATAAAATATTACTGGTTCCAGTATATAAAAGCATCCTCGAATATCATCAATAACAATATTAGCATAAGTTTAAGATTCACTGTGTAACTCTTCTGGTGGAGAGTCCATCACCTGATTCTCTCCACGGAGATAATGCCTTGTATGTTCCACAATATGGCATTACACTTATTTATCTCTAAGGAGACAGCAGGTGACACCACAGGGTTACAGTACATGTCAGATCTTTGGAGAGGCAAGCCCAATCACAGTAAGAATGTAAGTTTTTAGGTCTATGTAAAAACATTTTATTGAGTAAATGCAAGGCGTATATGTTTAATGTCATACCAGGACATTCCAGACAAAACAATAACATCTCCATGGAGACAAGCATGTTACACAATGCACCTTTAAGTTGATTCTTGCCATTTTTTTCACATTTCCTCAATGATACTAATAATCCTACTTAAAAGAATTTTTACACAATTATAAGACGCTGTGCATGGGTGAAGTGTACAGAAGCGCTGGGTGCCGGGGTGGTTGGTGGTGCGCAGGTGAGGGAGGCGACATCATTATTGGGGTGTCACTCTGACAGTAGTTTCAGATAATCACAGGCTGAACTGGCCCTGTACCACTCCACTGTCTTCACAACACTTCAGACATGCTCCTCTTCAACACAAAAGCAGCCGTCTCCTTTGATGCCATTGTCAAAAAATGACTTTTGTTCCATCATGGCTAAACTCCGCCCCCTCCTCTCTCTCTCTCTCTCTCCCTCATCTGCCGAAAACCTGAACGGGCGAGCGAGGGATGGATTTTGAACATGAAAAGAGCAGCTGTGTTAGACCAGACATCACCCTTTCATTCTTGGGCTGCCATGCTTCTCCACTTGACTCACTAAATGCACTTAAACTATAGCAGTAGAACAAAGTCACTATACAGAAATACTCACATTACTGTAATTGAGTAGATTTCTTTTTTGTACTTTGTACTTTTCAGACTGGAATTTTAAATATGTACTTGAGTATAATTCTAATCATGTAATTATACTCATATGCAAAACTCATAGTATCCCCCATGTCCCCATGCTTTGCAGTATTTGTTCTTCTTTATACTGCATGGTCTGCTCTGATTGGCCAGAGCTCAGAGCATAGAATGTGCATTGCCTTTTTAAACTACTTAATTCAGTAGTTTAATTGATCAGGTCTTATTTTCATTAGTGATCAGAAAATATAGTAAAGTAAAATGATAGTAGCGCTAGTTCTTGTAAACTGTTGTACATTTTTAGCAAAAATACTTGTAATAATGTGCACGTGACCTTTTATGAAAACAAATCACACTTGACGCTATAGTGCTGCGTACATTATTGAGTAATTTACTGTAGTTTACATGTACATTTTCCACAGAATATTACAAGTAGATGTTTTACTAAACAGGAGCTGGTTGCAGAGGCAGCTGACTGGAGCACGCCGAACTCAGATGAAATCGCACTATAGACACGAACGCCTGATAATGACTATAATCACAGCAGATAAGCAACTAGTGCATGTGGAAGGAGGGAGGAGCTCAGCGAGAGGGGGAGCGGGGTAAAGAAAGAGAGAAAAAGTAATTGAATCTTTTGGAGGCACATTCAGATGAAAGCCATTGGCTGTGTGGGAGATGCTTTTCACTGAATGACATTTAGATTACAGAGGTGCCCTGTTCACCATCACGGTCAATACCTCCTCCTCTCACAATAGCACCACTAAGACTCCGAGAGGCAGCCGGCCCAATAAAGAAGCTATTTCAGGGTGGATTTTCAGCTTTATATATGTGATATTTGAAAGATTTAAGACAGAAAATACTCAAAACATCCACTCCGGGTGAAGATTTGTATTTATTTCTGTCACTGCAGTTATGGCATTGGAATCATCAGCCTCAAAAGCTTGCAAGTCAGTTTATAGGCCAGGGCTCGCATATGTATCTATACAATTTATAGGTAATTTATTTCACTTAGCTGTCCAGTACTTGTACTTATACCAGCAATGGATAATATATAAGACTGTCTTTACTTATAATGTTATAAATGTTGATGATGTTTAATTGCATGACTATGGGCCTTCCTATAAGTTTTAGTTTCCAAAGGCGCTAGAAATGATTACCTAAAATTAAACATTTTCAAAAACATAATGGAATATTTACTTTGATTTGGATTAGATTTTTTTGAAGGTCCATGTGATCTTGCATTTGTTCAACTGCAGGTGCTTCAATCTCTAAAAATAAAAACAAAACAAAAAAATTAAAACATGAATTGCAGGAGTAAAATTCATAAATGCAGACATAGAGGCAGAATTAGAAAGTCTAAAGGGATAGAAAACAGTGTCCATCTGAAATATTGCCTCAGCGGGTCAGGTCTGATCAGAATGTAACCCACGGCAACCCCTCGTCAGCCCCTCTCCTCCCTCTCTCTCCGCCATATTGACACAAACCAGCATTTTCCTAATATTAGCGGGATCACAGATTGCCCCGGTGACACACTTCAAATGTATCTCAGATTAATGATATATCGCGCTAAGGGATCTACAAAAACCATTAGTAAGCCTGACACTTTGACGTCAGATTTTAAAAAATTCCCAAGTAATCTTTTTGATTTATGGAAGTGTGTCCAGGTTCATCGGGAGTGATTCCAGATTTATCACATCCTGGTTAGAATTATTAATGATTTTCAATTTGTAAATCTGATGCTGCCATGTTGAGAGGAGCTCTGCGGAATCACCAAACGCCTGATATCTGAGCTCCAACTCCTGAAAGCACCATTACTTTATCAAAATATTGCTACCTGTGACTTCCCATTTCACTTATTTTCCACTCTCGCACCCCTTTCATTTCTCCTGCGTCGCGTACACACATTTTTCAAGAACGCAGTTGTGGCTTATGTCATTGCTTGGCTAATCTTCTGAAGTTGGACATTGCGCTATTAGTTGCAAGTTCCTGACACATGCACTTTTAAGGACCTCCTGCGTCAACATGTCAAATGGAGGGAGAGCTCACGACTGCTGTACGCTGCAATCTTTCTTTGTGTTGATGAGGAGAACAGTGAAGATCAACATGGCGGTCCAAAGATAGCCTGCATCGCGTTGACGTTAGATGTCACTTCAATGTGTCTGTACAAGTGCTCTGGTTGTACTTAAGGAGATGGTCCAAGGTCTTTGTTGTGTATACGGGAGGTCGGATATAAATAAGAATGGCACTTTGCAAGTAAGCACGATGATGAACAAGATGTACAGATGTGACACCTTTGGTTGAAATGGGCCAATGTGATGTGAGTGACAGCACTCTTTACATGTGCATTAGATTAGAGTCTTCGTAGAATGCATTTTGTTTGACAAGAAAAAAAATTGGGTTTAGTATCAATGTATTATATATGTGAAAATTATATATGTGAAACCTTTTTTTCTCTAATTGTGTGTTACAAATTTGAAGCCAGCTCAGTGGGACACAGTGCTCAAACTCAGGCTCAGGTTAGATGTGCATATAATTACTGAAATTTCAAAATTCATTTATTCTGAATTATTAATCTTTTTTAATATTTTGAATTGTGCTCCAATTTCAACTTATTGAACTAAACCTGCACTACGGCAGTTTTGATACATCTGTAAATGATGTAAAAAGTGCACTGTGTTTGTACATAGTGTTCTGCAGGTCACAGCGCTTACTTGCAATGTGCCATTCTTATTCACATTTTATACATTACACACACTGAAGGCCTATGACAAGTGGACCTGGGTAACTTATTACAACTAAAGCACAGTGACACTGACATCTCAGCAGCCATTAGTGTTAGACTCTGATAATCATTTAAACTCTTAGATTTTATTGTGAACTAAGTCATTTCTAAATAAGTCTCATTTGATTTCATCAATTTATGTTTAATTCTTTTTTTTTTTTTTTTTTTTTTTTTTTTTTACAGGCAGTGCATTTTGTAAACTTAATAATACATCAAAATTACATTGTGGTTTTTGGACACTCAAAAACTCTTAAACTTCACATCCTCTTCGAGATCTTTCCTTTTTCTTTCTAACAAATAGTTCAGGTTTTGTGCAGTGATTTGCTTATATTTGTCATATTTGTTTGTTTATATATAATAAACTTGATGTGAAATGCCACTAATACTGGTTCAGCTCACCATTATTATCCACACATGGGTGTTAAACCCTTGTATCTGAATTTCTGTCCCTCTCATTTAAACACGTTAACATGCATGATTACTCCTGGATCTGTTTACCAAGGGCTTATACTGGTCAATTAATTTAATTACAATTATAGATATGTCTTTTATGATACAGTCAACAGTAAAAACTGCCTAATTGTAAAATAATGTGTTAGTATTTTCACGTTATCTTCTCAGCACGGTCACAGGGTGATGGCCTTTCTAACCTTGTATGTGAAAATTATCTCTTTTCATATAAAGGCACCACCCTAATGGTTACATTAACCTAGTAAAAGCTCCACGTGAACAGTTGGCCCTGTGCATGTCGTGTGCTTGGGTTTAGTTGGCCCTCTAAAACCTCCTCTGCTAACTATTATTGTACATGCACTGGCAGTCTATAGTCCGGCCTGTAAAATCTTTCAGGAAGGGTCATTAAGGATATTTCATTATCTCCATATTGCCAAGGTCAGGTTGTCCATATATCCACTTTACAGCTGCTGGGGGAATATGCTGCGACTCTAGTATAATAGACCAGAAAATGTCCACACCAGGAATGATGGGAAATCAATATTGGGCACAGCTCATCAATACAAACCCCATTTCCACAAGCAAGAAGAAGGTACTAAGGAAAAAATCAGTTGAGAGGAATAGATCGAATCAGAAGGTGAAAATAAATTCAAGGATTGTTTTATTGTTAATAAAATGTTGTTTTTTAGGTGCTCCGTATGCTGCTGAGACTCATCACACCGAGGGTTGAAGCGCTTTGGCTTTGATTTTGTTTTAATCTGCAGCAGTGGATCAGGCAGTCCATAAATGTCCCCACACACTCATGTAACCGCGTTAAAGGAGAAAGAAACATGGCGTGTGACAATGATTCGCAGCAATTGTTGGAGCAGTGCAGCCGTGGGCCCAGTCTGCCTTGGGTTACTTAGAAGAATGTTGATGCTTCACTTTATTGCAGGGTAATGGCACACAGGAACACAGGGCACTGACAAACAAAGGGACATTTGTATCATTACCACAGGATGTGTAGTGGAGAGTACACTACTCAATCACTGCAAAAATAATAGTGATGAGACTGTCAAGTATATCAACAGGGTACTTCAAATATTTCATATCTGTACTATAAAATCACTATTGACTCGGTATTAGAGGAAAACTACTCCACATAAATACTGAGTTAAAAAAAGTACTCCTGCTTTAAAATTGCATGAAAAAATTCCAAGCAAGTGCACTTATTATTGTCATCATTTAAAGCAAGATAATAACAATATGCCCATTCTTGCATTTGCAATGACCACTACTAGTTCTAATTAGTTAAAAAATATTAATACAACTGTCTAGATGTGTAAATGTTTTGAGTTTTGATTCTTTTGAAGTTGCTCTGTTTATGCTTAACATTTTGACAAAATTCAATAAAGATTTTAATTATGTAAAAAAAAAAATATGCGTGAAAAGCATTTCTAAACTGCTGCAAATACACTGAAATGATACATTAAATAATCCTTAATCAATATTGTGAGGAGCAGAGTGTGTACAGTCTGTCTGTATACTTGTGGGATATTTGTTTGATAAACATAACAGAGAGAGCAGTGGTCCAACAGGAATAGTGCGAGCGCAGAGCTGAGCACAGAAAACAGCCTGTGGATGTAGCACCAGCAGTGCTAGCCTTGGGCACTGTTTGTTTATGCAGCACAGCTTCACACAAATGAATATCACACTGGCAAACTCATGTAGGGAAGAAACAAATAAGGACCCGGCACAAGAAGAGAGACTGCCTTTTCTTTCCACAAACGACCACCAGCATCAAAACAATAAGAAATACTGTGTTTGAAGACTCAGGCAGATATATACACAACATGTTCTAAAGTTTGCCAAATTACTACAGCAAAATGGTTCTGTGTTACTTCTTGACAGCAACTCTCTCAAATTCAACTGATTCATATAATATTGTACAATAATTACAAAGTTCATATATATATATATATATATATATATATATATATATATATATATATATATATATATATATATATATATATATATATATATATATATATATATATATATATATACATATATATATATATATATACATATATATTAGCACTAACTTAAGAAAAGAGTAGACTACTAAAGTACTAACCAGAGATAACAAGATCTAAAAGAACAGAACTAAAACATATTGTGTTGCACTACTATTAATATAATAATAATATAATGCTACAACAATTACTAATTCTTCAGTCATGTCTGTTACTATTGCTATAACCCCTCTACAAGGACACTAGATCAAAACAATGTGAAATAGTGCACTTGAAGCCTCCTGCCTCTCTCTCAGCCTTTCCACTGAAGAAGGACTCTTGTACTGTTACTGTACACTGGACATATTGTCTTTGTGTGAGCGCCGCATGTTAATGGCTTATTGACCATGTATGGTGTAATGAGACCTTGGGTGCAGGGGCAGCAGTGATATATGAGGGTGAAAATTGGCCTCTGCTTCACTGATGACCTCATTTCAATATTCAGGGACTCTGGGATGGAAATGACACTTTTCACATTTAAGTGCTTTGTATTAGCCCCTGGCCTACTCTACCTCTGCCGGGTCCCAGTCCACTCTGACCAAAGGCACAGAGGCACTATTTGTTGTGTATGGGGTAATAGGACACTGTTTGGTGTGTTTCTATCACAGGTGTTTGTGTGGTAACTATAACAAAAGAATGTAAGAGCTCAATCTTTGAACTAAGAAGGTCTATCTTGAAAATTTTCTGTAATCTTTCTGTTGTTCTTAACCAATCACAGTTTGCAAATATGATTGGATCACTGGTTTCCAGTGGTGGGTAGTACTCAGTTACATTTACTTGTACTTCACAGAGTAGCTTTTGTACGGCATACTTTAACTCCTACTTGAGTAATATTTTGTGTGCTGTAACAGTGCTCTTACTTGAGTAAATATTATGCTTACTCTTCCTACTACAGTAACTTAGTTGGTACAGCATTTGTTCACTGATTTGATGGTTGGCGGTTCAAATTGTGGCCATACCGGCTTGTTAAAGCCTGATCCTGCAGCCTTGCTTCTGTCAGTCTGCCCCAGGGCAGCTGTGGCTACAGTAGTAGCTTACCACCACTGAGTGTGGAGTGAATGAACAATAAATTGTAAAATGTTTTGGGTATCTTTAAAGGCGCTATATAAACACAGTGATTAAATAAAATCCTTCTCTTGAAGTAAACATCATTGGTTGAGCGGATCAGATCCACTGACTCACTGGTGGTGCAATTCCAGCTCCCACAGATGAATGCTTTAGTTGTGTCCTTGGGCACACTTGGGCACACTTACTTAACCCACCTTACCCCCAGTGTCTGAATGTGTGTGTGAATGGGTGAGTGGTTCCTTGATGTAAAGTGCTTTGAGTGCCTTGAAGATGGAAAAGTCATTTAAAATTTGACCATTTACCAGTCCAACTGTAAGTCTAAAATTAATAAAAGTTAATGTTATATTAAAGGGTTTGAACATTTGTGGTTGTACAGTTATTTTTCTCATTTTTGTGTCTGTCCTTTGAAAACATCAGGTTTTGTGCATTATTTAATCAACTGCAAATTATGCTATTGTTCCTCTGCAATTACTCTAGAGTAGTAGTTTCCCCTTGTACTTTTAATATTTTTTGATATTTAAGTACTTTGTACTTTCACTTGTGTTTTGAAGTAATTTAAGGTATGCCGTGAAAAACCCAGTTATTCCCACTTCTTGTGTCCACATTTGAGCACAGAAAGAGTAGTTTGACTCATAGTAAGAGTCACCTTCATCCTCCCTCTTCCTCACTTGATGCATGCATTGAGGAAAATAAAGCAGAGGCAGATTCCAAAAGGCCTCTGTCTTGTGAGATAACCTTGAGGATGTATGGCATTTAGCATTCCGCTCCACCCCGACCATGGCTCCCTGCGAGCGGTCACCCCCACCCCTCCCAAAAGCACATCTTCTGATCCCCATAGCCCCTGCACAGAAACAGTAATACCTTCTCATAGCAAATGGAAGAGTTTGATGTATATTTTTCCATTTCATACGCGCAGCTTCAAAAATGGAATTTAAAGACTGTCATTGCATGTTAGGGCCAAAAGGGGGATGAAGCTCAATGACCTATTTGCATTTCTGTCAAGGAGAGGGAGCGCACGTGTAAGGGTGGGGTTGAGATGCTCCACTTATTTATCATTCATCCTTTATTTCTTTAGTATTAGTGAGTGGAGGTGTCATCTTTGGCACGCTACAAACTCCGCGTTCTGCCAAAGAGAAGTGACGCCAAGAGGAATAGGTGTTGTTTTAACCTTGAGCCTGATTTAAGTAAACATGAATATATTACACGTATGCACTATCCCTCCTTCCCCATCTGACATGCTCACGCTGGCTGTATCCTGGCCATGCTACTGTATATTAAGTGTAGCTTTTATTGCAGATGGGAATATGAGGTGTCATTTCAGTGCGTGAGAGGACAGGTGAACTACAACATGGCGTCTTCCTTTGACAGGAAAAAAGAGAGTCTAGAATTCAACTGATGGTGCATTAGTTATGTAGATGTAGTCTGAAAAGTTAGAACATATGTGTCAGATGTGAATAATAATGAAAGCAAGGTAAATGTAAATACAGTCTAAATCAAACCAAAATGAATGGCTACAAAAACAACATCTGAATAAAAGTGTCTCAGTGCATGAAGGGAAGTGTGTTTATGATATGTGATCCTTTAAAAAAAGTTAAAATGATTTTGAATTAACATAAAAAGGGAAGGGTATGCCACCTGCTTGTCTCCATGGATATGTTGTAGCTTTTCTTAGAATGTCCCACAGAAGAGCATTACACTTATCTTAAGGAGACAAGCTAAGTTACAGGTCAGCTCTGTGGAGAAGCGACCACGCTCACAGCAAGAATGCATGAAGAAGGAATTTAAGAGCACTTAAATCATTGCAATTTAATGCATGTGTAGAGTGACCAGATTTAAAAAATGCAAAACTGGGATGCACCCGGGTTTGGATGGACAGTATAAATAAAAGAGTGCATAACATTATTCATTGTGTTAATTTTTTTGCCTTATGATAATTTTTAAACATGGTTTTCTGTATTTAAGCTAAACAAATAATCAATATATTCTCATCTTTTCTGAAAAAAAAAAAAAAAAAAAAAATCCAAGTTGTCCAAGTTTTGGATAAATCTGCTGGGACATAAGGCACAGGCTTCAAAACTGAGACTATCTTGGGTAAATAAGGATTTCTGGTCACCCTATACTGTACATGTGAGATAAACATACATTTAATAACATACTATTGAACATTCTAAGAAAAGCAATATCACAGTGGACCTCTCACCAGAAAAGTTACACAGTACACCTTTAAAAAAGGTGTACTGTACCAGTACCTTGCACGCTGGAGATAACACCTGTAGTACTGATCATACTGAAGCGGTAGTTCTGGAAGCTCTTTTGTATCAAATCTGTGTGCGTGTTGGTGCATCCACAGGCCAGAGGCAGGGGGCAGTAGCTCAGAGCTCCAGCGACAGGTCCATGGTGTGTGGCGTTGTGCAGCATCAGCAGCCGGACACGGGCCAGACGGTGGATTTATGATGCCAGCCAGAGGAAATGACCTGCTTCTGTCATTGGGTGTGCGCCCCATCACGAGAGGCCCTAAACTATATTGGCACAGCCCTGACAGACAGGTTTGTCATCCAGTCACTTCTGAAGATACTGAGCAAGGGGGGATCACTCCTCTGACAAGACCACCTATAAGAGGCAAGCTGCAGCCGGAAAACATTTCACAGCAAACAGTAGCTCAGAAAATGTATATGTAGGGAGCTAAAATATGTATTACTGAAGAGTTACTAAAAAGATGTTTGTTTTATCTCATCAACTAGGACTTAAACAGAGGAAAAATACTAACAAACATGTCTAAATCAGGATCAACCCATAACTAAACCAGGATCACTATACATCATGTTATTCAACTTGTGTAAAGCAACAGTGAATAACCTGCGTGCTTGGAAACAGAAAGTTAAATTCATACTTTAGAACATTTTACGTGGAGAAAGTTTCATGTCAGATTTTCAAAAGTATGATATTTACATGAAGACAAGCAGGTGGAGGTCAGTTCGTGCAGATGCAAGCCTGATCATTGCTCTCACAATGAGGGCAGACGTTTTTCTATGTTTTTTCAGCGCAGTAAAATGGAAAAACATGCTTAATATTTTTGGCTAAAAAGTTATGAGGTGGGGATTTAAACCAGGATAAAACCAACACAAAAAGATTAAGCCAGGTTTCTGAACTATAAATAAACTACTAGGATCTAAACAGTGGTCAATACATTTCTAATCTGAAGCAGAACAATAAAACGTGTATTTTCATCTAAATATGGAGACTTTTGGTACCTAAACCACATATTGAGAATCACTAAGAAGATAAAAAAAAAACATTCAGAATAATTACTATTAATTTATATTACATCAACTTATTGTGAAAGTGTCAGTTGCCTCAACCCTCCATGAGAAAGAGCAGAACTGAACAGTGACATCTACTGGCCCTCACTAGATTACATCACAGCTCATTTCTATAAGAAGAAATACAAACTGACACAAGGCATTATGTAAATATGCAGTCAATAACTAAAAACAATCATTTCAGTCTGAATCGTCTGAGTCATTTAAGAACAAAAAATATCTTGTCTCTAGATACTAACTACAAAACAATTACTTATATATCATTATAGTAGCACTGATTAGTATTTGCTCAGTAGAAGGGGTACAAACAGCAACTGCAAATGGTCATATTTACTTCTTTGTCTACTTAAAGGTGCACTATATAACTTTTTGTGGGGCTCTAACCTGCTTGTTTTTATGGATATGGAACTGCTCTGCCTGGAATGTTCCACAGTATGACATTAAACACGTCTACCTTACATTTATTCAATTACAGGTGCTGTTGTAGCTTAGAACTATGTAGAAAAACTATACATTCTGGCTGTGAGCGGGGTTGCCTGTCCATAGATCTGACCTGTAACTTGGTCTGGTTTGGTCTCCATGAAGATAGAAAAGTTTAGTGCCATACTGTGAAATATTCCAAATGAAGCAATAACATCAGCATTTGACAAACCCTCCACCAGAAATGTTACACAATGAACCTTTAAAAAGCTTTTAACACATTTGCACAAAAAAAAAATGTTCCAAAATTATAATGTTGCCATCACAGTAATGAAAAGTGGAGTCATATAATCATTTTTAGCCCAGAAATGATTTGTAGCACCTAGTTGTAACTGCACAGCTAATAAAAGACTGATCTGTGTGTGTTGCTCCATGGACACCACTTAATTG
The DNA here is from genome assembly GCF_026225935.1 of Boleophthalmus pectinirostris. Lineage (NCBI taxonomy): Eukaryota > Metazoa > Chordata > Actinopteri > Gobiiformes > Gobiidae > Boleophthalmus > Boleophthalmus pectinirostris. The sequence goes on from NW_026571353.1 coordinate 15,948,161, forward strand.
CGCGAGTCTTTGTACTTTAAAAGCTCATCACTCATTATTCATTTTGAAAGCCAATTATCAGATCAACACTAAAGCTAAGAGCAGTAAGAGCAGTACTGCACAGATGTAACCAAGAGGCTTTTTCTGTCTGGGGCCCCTTCACAGACTGCAGTAAATCACATTATTTATAACCCACTGTTGTGAAAATATTTGGATAAAGAAGAAGCCCTTATGTATACTGCGAGGCTGTTACTTACTGAGCAGTTTTGGCTTTAAAATGTCTGACCTACTTATACGATTTACAGTTACACCGCAGACATTTTTTTTTTACTATCCACTTGAACTTTCAAAGATTTTCCTCCATCACCAGGCAACTGCACACACAGCCTTGCCTCACCCATCCACTCCGATGAATATTTTATAAAGATGCAAAGATTTCCTCCCTTTTCACTGTGTAATCAAATGCACACACCGCTGCAGGGATTGAAAGAAGAGATATAAAGTCACATCTTAAAGGAAGAAATCCATTTTTCTCAAGCCTTGCATTCATTTAAGAATCAATGCACTTCTCAGGAGAGCGGCTATTTGGATTGTGCACAACTGAACCTCCTATGGCCTATTATTCGGATTGCCCTAAGCCTTTAATGTATTTAGATAGGGTCCAGGCACACTACAAGCTTGTATTGCAAAAGTAAATAAATACATACATAGATTTGGGTAGGAGGGTAGTTTGAATGCACTGTGTAACCCTACTATTATCCACATATAAGGCTAGCATAAAAACTACATTTATTTTTAACCATTTGTGACTATATTTATGGAAGATTATTTTTTGGTCATTCCTTCATTAGAGCAAAGCCAGTGCTCTTTTAATGTGTGATCCAGAGCTTTCTTTGCTACTATCGGCACAGTGTGCAATCCATTTGGGTCCTCTTGTTATTTTTATTGTCATGTTTGAAAAGCTGTAATGCTGAACTGTTTTAATTAGTACTCTGCACTTTATAGGGATCATTGTTCACGCTTGCCTAATTATGTTTAGATGGCCCAAATCTCCATCAAAGGAAGCCATTATCCTACATCGATGGTGAAGCGACGGGATTCCATCTTCGCCCCTAGACAAGGCTATTACGGCTCTGCCTCGCCACGGACACGCTAAATAAACACATCAATTTCATAGGTCTGGAAAGTTAGAGATTGAGGGAGATTGTGGTTATCTGCTGCATATGGCTGAAGAAGGGGGCACACTGTACATCACTGGTGTTTTTCACACAGCTGACTGACAGGCTCATGCAGGTGTCCTGCAATTTCACCAAACTCTCACAACTATTCGCATTATGAGGGGAGAGTGAAATGAATAAATGCATTGTAAATATTCCCTTTCCTCCTAATGCAGATATAGAAAAACAGTGTATGATGCTGTGCTGTTGCATGTGCTGGTTGCCTGCAGGACATTAAATGTGATGTAGCAGATTTGATTAGGCAGCCCAGGGGCCTGGGCAGTGCAGCCTGTAAGGGGCCGGCAGGGGCCTTGTACAGGCGTCTAATGTTCACCATGCCTCAGTGGTGATGTACACATCCAGTGTGATTTAAACAGCAGAGCAGCCTCGTCTGGGAGTGCACTCACTCAGTACAATATTGTGGCCCATTCATCCAGTAACACTGGACATTGGTCTCTGCCAAAGACGTAGAGGCTGCCTCCACATTTGTGTTTGCACAGGGCGAATCGATGGAGTATGAGCGCCTGGAGACTAGTGCCATGCTCCCTGAGCTCCAGACAAGCTGAACACACAGCCTGACATGTGTGCATGCATTGCACTGGGACCTCAAACTCATTTGAATATTCCCCACTCACCATTTAGCACAGGTCATGTTTGATACTCTTCTAGAAGCATCTTCATGAAGTCTTGAGAAGGACACAATGATACTCCAGGATATATAAAGAAAAATTGACTCAAAATATAGTCTCTGCAAATATATATTTTACTATTTATGGTAACAGATCCTCACAGGTTCCTTTTTCCTGAAATGCTTCTTTTTCATTTCAGTGAATAAAAAGTGAAACAATATTCTTTACATAAACACAAAGCAGCCCTTGTACAACAGAGAAGTTCTATTTTCAAATTGAGTTCAAATCTGAGCAAGCCCAAAGGCCTTTACAACCAAATGAGCAAAGTTATTTTTATTTCTTAATAGTCAGCACAGCCAGGCAGTAATGAGCGGGCTAGGGAGAATCGTTATTTTCTTAAAGAAGAAATTAAAATAAAACAAATGAAAGAAAAAGGGAAAGTGTGAAAAGTGCCATCATTACAAAGAGGAGCCTAGAGGAAAAAATAGTTCATTAGTCTACAACATGCATGCCCTTCCTGTCTCTCGTACACTAACTGTGCTGCTACACCACACACACACACACACACACACACACACACACACACACACACACACACACACACACACACACACACACACACACACACACACACACACACACGCACACAGCGCACGCACACAGCGCACGCGAACACGCACACACACTTTGCCTTGTGGACAGTAGTACCAAACAGTGACAGAGGAATATACAACTGCTCGATGTTTGAATGAAGACTGTGATAACTTTATAAAGTCATAAATGCCATAGATGTTAAGAAATAGCACACCAAGCACAAGTGATTCTAACAGAAATGTGTGAATAGTGCACTACATCTCTTACAGTTTAGTCTAGATTGTTTTTCTTCTAGTACTGCCTAAAACATAATCATAATTGAACAGTACATGGATTGTTTATCTATGTGACCCTCAAGGCTACTTTAGTAGACTTACCAAGGTAAACAAATGATTAAATCATTACTTATAAATAGCAAAAGCAAAGTGACATCCCACATATTTTAAGAGCCATTTAAGTGAGCGGCTGTACTAGCCCTGGTCAGCCTGATCCTAAAGTAGTAATGGAGGTACAGCTGCAGGTACAGTATGAATGGACTTTAGCAGTACTGGTCTCCTCACAGATGCAGTGGTGATGCATGCTGACATGTGTAGTATGACATGGTGCCAGTGGGCAGAGTTTTGGAGCCTGCACCAGTGAGGTCACTAGTCTTCTAATGACTTCCTGGGGCTTCACAGCAGCTCCTGGTCTTCCCCCAGTACAACCCTCCCCTCTTGGGCAGCTCAACGCTTGGCTAGCCTCCTCTGCTCATTGTTCTTAATCAACAAAAGGAGGCATAAAGATGCAGCAGTGAGTGTGTGCATGCCCAGTGGGTCCACTTGTCAGACAGTCAGATGAAGCCAAGTGGAAAAAGCCTCTACATTCACCCACACATGCACACATGCACAGGGCAGTGGTGGAGGGCAGTGCTGGGGCTGCTGGCTTGTTTCTGCTAGTATGTACCATGCCCACATAATAAATCAGCCTATATTAGCATAAGCGCCTGTACATGATCTATGATTGGATACTGTTTTTGTTCATTGTGCTACCACAACACGCTTCATATTCACACATTTTTTCTGCTCACAGTTCATTTTTTCTGGTCCAAGTAGAAGACCACAGGCCTGGAGTCATTCTTTTTTACAACTGGTGCATCTAAAGGCAAGATGAGAAGCATGTAAATCAGGCAGCCCATGTACTTCTTTAATATTTAACATAGGTTATTAGACAGGGCAAAGATTTGACCCCCGAGCGCTCAGCACATCACATGAATAACTAATGCTTGCTGATTATGTTAATCAGAGGGCCTGAGCACTGATGACCAGAGAAGTGCTGCAGGAGAGCCTATAATCTCAGTCTCATCACAAACACAGCCGTCATTAGCTGCTTAGCTGATTTACACTTCACATGCTCAGCTGGAGCTTCCCTTTAATATCTATGTACATATAAACACATGCATTTGTGAAGCCACAAGCTGTGAGCTCCTCAAACACATGATCAAATATTAGCACAGGAAAGGCACTTTCTCTTCAGAGACTGCTCAGAAGAAACCGCGTGATGCCCATAAGAACAGAAATGTAAAAACTGGGTTCACTGATAACATCTTGTCTGATAGTACCACAAGTTTGCATTTGTTGTTACAAGGTTATTATTTTCTTGACAGTATTTTAGGAGCTTTACAGGTCATGTTTTGCTATTTGTATGTGCTCATGGTGTAAAAACTATAATCTTTAAAAGTTTTGCTGTTATTGACAATCATCATTGAAGACCAACTTTGGCCTTTTTTCTAAAGAAAACACAGAGTCGAGTTGCAGCATCACCTGAGAAAATGCCAATACTTTTTAAGGCGGTGCTTTGAAAACCTTATTGCTGCGTAATAAAGCCTGTCTGCTGTGCACTGTTTGTTTTGAGCAGAAGATAAAAACATACTCTTGGAAAGCCATTTAGAGGTAGAAGCTGTTGATTGTGGCTATATTCCCTCCCCATCAGCCGACTTCTTTGGCCTCCACCATAAAGAATTCCAACGAGACAATTTTGCGCGGTGTGGGGTGAGCTGACAGGGAGTGTTATTAAAGCGCGGGGTGCTGACCGCTCTCAAAGTTATTAAAGTGCTGTGAGATTGTGTCTGTGATAGCCCTGCTGCTCGCTCCCTCGCTCCACCGCTCGCTCGCCCGGGCGGGATGTCCTTCACACAGGTACATTACAGTGGGGACGCGGTCATCCTGGAGAGACAGAGAGACAGGGGAGAGAGAGAGTGGTCAGTGCATACAGACGGAGTCACTATGAAGGCCTGTCGCTGTATTCATTCACCTTTTAATGGGAACTATGACTTAAGACCACCTCTACACCTGCTGTAAATAATGATGCTGCTTTTATATTTTGCTGAACTTAATTTCAATATTATGTCAAAATGTTAGAAAGACATTTTGAAAAAAACTAACAAAAAAAACAAACAAACAAACAAGCAACAACAGTGAAACACTGATGTTCTAGTGCAGTCTTGATGATTTCACAACATCTCAGATTTTTTTTCCCAAGAAATTCAAATATTCATGACATGATTCAAATTGAAGAGCAAAACATTTTCTTTTACTTTGCTGATGCATAAATTACCAAAGTAAACTAAACATAAAGTTGGTTGTAAAGTTGGCTGTAAAGTCTTTCACACAATATTAATTTAACTGGCTTTACATAAATGTGCAGTTGCCTTTGTATTATTTCCAATGAGAACAACAACTATCACCTTACCAGCTTAGTAATACACAGGAAATGTGGCAAAGGTAAAGAGTAGGGGGTCTAATGGACTGATTGTGTGATTTTCTGAGGAGAAGACAGAAACCTGCTCTATCAATCTATCGTCCGCTGCCTCTCAATCTGTTTCAGCTCCTCTCTGACAGGACAGCATGGGGGACTGCAGCCCTCCATTCATCACCAGCTCTGGAAATAACAGGACATCTCCAGTTTGTCATACTAGATTAGGCTGTGGCCCGTAACCACTGGCCTTAATGGAGTCTCCAGTGCTCCATGTGAGGTGTCCAGAGCAGACCACCTCTGCAGACCTCAGGGGGGGCACACAGCCTGGATACACATTGTTTTCTGAGTGGTTCACATGTTCACTGTGTTGTATAGATTTTGCTGCAACTATGTGACATTGTCAGTGTCAATCCAAGAAACGTACCCCATCTCACAATGATTAGAGATATGGTGGATGTATGTAGAATTCTTATTTAAAGAATTCTATTCCCAAATAGAAAACAACAACAACAACAACAACAACAACAACAAAAACATTAGACATAATGTTGTTGATGATACACAATACCAAACTATATTTTATAATGGTGGGGAATTTCCTGACCAATTGCCCCATTATTGACACCTTGTGGCTGGAGTTAGTATATTTAATCTATTATGAGGTGTGTGAACTTGAACCACAGATCTTTTGGTTCAAGGGTAACTGCTGCATATACTACTGGCACCTTGTGGTTGGAGATGGTATTGGTATCTGGTTCCATATGGTGCACAAAACGTCAATTCTCTATTTTAACTTGCACACTTACTGTAACGTTAGCACTAAGTCAAACTATTCAAATTTGCTATGAATGCCTTGGATAATACAACCTAAAATGAAATATTCTCTTATGGATGGATCTGACATGAAAACTTGGACGCTTCACTCTCTACAGCCACTTCAGTGTGAGTCCTGCCCATAAAATAGATCGATTGTAATCCATAATATTTTTAATTGGCAATTATCTGGTGCTTGGGAGATCACAGGTGCTGCAGTGGAATTAGCTTCAGTCTTTAATAAGTGATTGACCAGTCAGTAGCGAAGGGGTAATGGACAGTGCAGGGTTAGGGCAGGCCTGTGATCGTTCTTATGGGCGCCCCTCTGACCTTGACTGGCAGTATGGGCCTCTGAAAATCTAAGTGCCCATCTTACAGTATGCCTGGAGCAATTTCAAAGTCCATATACATTCATATAAGTCTCTCTCACTATTGATTCCTCTGGCGCTGTTCACACAGTCTGGCAATGTCGAGTTTCAATTATCACTATGTGACCTGTCATTGTCCGGCCAAATGTGATGAATAACCAGGGAATCAGAAAGTTCAGAGAAATAGCTTCAGTAGATAACAGTGCTCTATAGGTTGGGTCAGCACAATAAAAATAACCCATTTAAATGGTTTGATTGGTTAGTTATAGGATGCAAATATTCTAGTCACATAAGGTCAGGTAGGGTGTTCACATTATAAAATCTTAGTGTTACTGCAGTTAATGCCATTTTATAATTATTCTCTATTATGGACCAAAAAGAAGAGAAATCCTTCATTGCCAGTGTCACCATCACCATTATACTGGTATGTGCTCTGGAATGTGGCAAGTGGTCAAATGGACATTTTTATATAGCACTTTTCCACTTTCAAGGCACTCAAAGCGCTTTACAACAAGGAACTACTCACCCATTCACACACACACACTCACACACAGGGGCGAGGTCTTGCTCAAGGACACAATGGCAGCAATCATCTGTGGGAGCTAGGATCACACGGCCAACCTGTGGGTCAGTATATCTGACCTCTCAACAAAGAGCAAGGATTTGATTTTACCATCTATAAGTTTATTGGATTTGATTAGATTTTTTACCAGTAGATGGCAGTTGTTCAGACAGCAACCGATCTTGGGTTTACTTTTTCAGTTGTATAGATTTATTTTAAATGACTTGTTTTTGTTTCTGAAGTTCATGATATTCATGTTTTAGTTCATCAATCATCAAGCTTTTTCAGTTCCAATACGGATAATGTTACTTGGGCTTTAAGTATGCCAATATGCAATATTAACCAGTGTAGAGACAGAAAACATCACTTATTTTTTAATAATTTGTCCTTCAAATCATTACAGCATTGTATGAATAATGAATAAAAGTTCAAACACTTTGAGATGTTTTAGGACAAAATCAGTCCATAATCTTATTACATACAGTCCGAAGCAGGACATTGGCTTAACACATAATATGGAACCACTACCTGAATGAGCAAATTCTTCTGCATTGGCGCCGATATGATGCATCCCTACACCTGAATAATCATCATTATCAATTTAACTGATTTATCTTGTATTTCCTTATAGGTATGTGAAGAGGATTAGTATAAAGAGAGATTTGCCAATCAATGGGACACCAACCCCTTACAAGTTTGGCTGCCAAGTTTATTTGTATGCAGTAGAAGGACAGTATTGCATCAGCGAGGGCATCTGATTGGTCTTCACGTATGTCAAATCACTATGCTTATGCCTGCACTCAGAAGGCACATATATAATTTGGAGTAGCAGAGGAAAATAGACATCCACAATACCAATTTGTGAATAGGCAAAATGTCAAGGATCGGTTTGGCTCCAGTTTGCTGTAAATAAACTAAATTGGACAGATAAAAATAGATCACATGTCAGACTAATCTGTCCGTGGAGCTAGTATTTTTAGATGTTCAGAGTATGGACAGCAGCAGAAGGGAGTGGGGGTCCTCCATGGATACACAGGAGCTGGGGGGTTGCTTATTTAGCCTGGAATGATGTGCGCTGTCTCTGGCCTCTTCCTGTTTACCTGTGAGTCCTCTGGGGTGAGCTTTTGAGCTGAAAAGCCCAGTCGGAGCCAGTCAAAGGGAGCGTGGCGCAGTCTTGACCCTGGCGCTCCACTCATTGTGTAGTGCAGCGGTGTAATGAGGCCCTGTGTGGATATTGATATGACAGAACAAAAGGCCAAGGTGCAGTAAGGACAGCAATCCACACGTTTCACACCATTTGTTTTTCACACCGTATCCATCACATTAATGGGTCACCTTTCTGTGACAGCTCATGATTACCTGCTTACCCATGGAGAGAGAAGGGGGTGAGGGAGGAAGAAGAGGCAACCGGAGCGAGGAAGCCAGGTATGCGCAGAGACAAAGCGGGGAAAGATAGGCGGGGAGATAGCGCTGGCGACGCTTCTGCACTGTGGAGGCTAAAGGTTGAGATGGGGTTGCACAAGGGGATCAGTGAGAGGGGAGAGGGGGGGAGAGGAAAGGGGAGGGGGGTACCAGTGCCATTTTTTTATTCGCTCATGAAGATTGGCTCCAGCCCTGTCATCATCCCCACAGAGTGAATTTATGACAGGTCAGCTCTCCATGTAGTCACCTGATGGATGGAGAACATCCAAGTTTATTTGGGGCAGTGTGGAAATGGCTGAAGAATTCCCTAGAGCACAGCAAGATTTTTTTTTTTTTTTTTTTTTTTTTTTTTTGAGAGAGAAGGGGACTCTTCACCAGGGCCAAATCCATACTGCAGTTAGTCAAGTACAAGTGAGTGTAAATTTAGAGGTCAAGTTGTGCATTGGCTGTTTTGAAAAGGTAATATTCTCCATTCTGATAAGCAAGAGAAATTCTCCCTCCCACTGATCAAATATTGAGTAACATTTTTCATTCTCTAATTGCCCACCTATGACTCATTTGCTGCACTGTCTTCCACCACCAAAAGTTATCTCTTTTATGACTGAAATAACAAGTCTATAGTTGATACTTGGGATTTTATGGAATGGATTGTGTTAGCGCTTGTAGTTGAAAGTGTAAAACTAAATGCAGAGTTTCACTGACTGAGGAAATATTCACTTTCTACTTTTCCTACAGTCAGGGGTTGTGTGAGGCTACAAAGAACTCTATACTATAAAGACTCAAAGGACTGCATAGAAAGCTCAGGGATCCAGCTAATGTTCTCTTTTCACTCACTGACTTGCACACATGGCCAGGCTGTGCATAGAAGACACATACTTTTTGGGGTTATTTAGCACTGAGCTATGCCATAAGTGATCATTATGTTAAATTTAGTTCACTGTAAACCACAATATTGATCTAAAACTGCTTGATAAAATTTTAGGCTGCTTCATACTGGGATTTCACAGTAACATTTTTTTTCACAGTAAATCTCAATTTATTCTGAGAAGTCTGAGCACAAAGCAGTGGATGAAGATAGGAGGTAGGTAAAAACAAGAATTTTGGAAAGACTCACATGCAATCAAAACATACAGAACAGTGTTAAAAGCTCAAAAAAGCAATATATTTTGACGACAAATAAAAGCAATACAAAACAACAACAATTTGAAAACTTAAGAACACAGAAACCATGCTCAACTGGTGGTGCTGTCTTGGCAAAACAGACACGGACACTTTAAATAATATCCTTTTAGTTAAATATCTCTACTAGTGTTATGAATAATTCAATGAAAATTCAATGGGGTTTTCATTTTATGATCCGATCTGAGCAATGGAAAAGTCCTTCGCTCAGCACATGAGGTTTGTGAAAGGAAGTATAACAGAGCTAGGACATAAAGAGAGTCCACCTTACCTCTATTTAAAACTCAGGGTGTCATCTTTGGCTCTAATTGCCTGGAACCATTATTGAACACTGCAGAAATGTGTGCATATGCATTTACTCCGTACATCTTCACTGTCTAGTCGAGGCGTGTTTTCTTAAAGAGGAGGGAGAGCTAGACAGACTTGGCCATACGTTACAGCACGCAGCACACATGAGAGGCGGGTGTCAATACATCTTGCGTGTGCCCAGTGAGGCTTATTCTGCATTACACTAAAACATGAATTATAAGGACGGAACAGTGCCGCTTTGGGCCGCGACGTAAATCAGATGGCGGAGAGATCGCTGACAAGTTTTGCTATTAAAAGATAATTGTAATCAAGGTGCAAGACGAGCAATGAAGTGGCGATAGCAGATAGATAGACAGCTGCAAAAGATGGATTGTTTTAATTTGCACCAATTAAATTGAAGTTCACTGGATCATCTTCCTCAGTCTTCATGAATACTTGATTTTCTGGCCGCTACAAAGCTATTAAAAAGAGTGATTGGACTCAAGGACCTTGTGTATAATCTCTTATGCTATACATGTATTTATGCTTTCAGGTTGTTAATATTTATGACCATATCATTGTTATAAGTAGTAATAGTAATTGGATTAGTACTAGTGGGGGCACAGTGGCAGAGTGGTTAGTGAATTGGCAAATCTAAATTGCCCTATTGTCAAATGAAAGTGAATTGTAATCTGTGTATGTTAGTGCAGCCCTGTGTATCTGTCTAAGCCCCATAGTTATTGTGTGGGACAAATGGTATTCATAAGTTTCAGTGTATTCTTATATGCAACATTCTGAGGACTCTTCCTCATTAAAAATATATAATATATAATATATGTTTATCACTAAGGAAATGGTCCTAATTATTCATCATTCAGAAACCCATGGATAAAGTCCAGATAATTCTGAAACGGTGTTATAGCTACTTAATGTCAAACTAGCTGGCTCTAAGGGAAGGTGAGTATACCAATGCTAGCACACTGACCTAAATGAATTATTCTTAGTAAAAAAAAACAATATAAATGTGCATTTAAAGTAAATGTTGTTGGTATTGATGGATATAAATTGATGTTGTAAGTCCCAGATCCAGACTAGTGCGAGAGGGCGAGACATGGTAGCGGGGGCAGGGAGCTTTGATCCAGACTTCCTCGGAGGCATGGCTGATTAGAGCTGGTCGCCTAATTTGGCAACCTTGACCATGTAACCTTGCTAAAGCAGGATTAACAATTTTCACATAAAAAAACAGATGCCTCTAAAACATGTTCCATTTTCTGGTGTCCATGAAACAACAGCCTTAAGGTACTATTTTCAAAATATTTAATTATGTTCTCAGAGAAAGTATTACTGTAAAAGAGCTCAGCATGCCAAAGGATGGAATAGATTGAGAATAGCAGTAGCCTTGTGCTAGAATTAATAATCCCAAGAAACCCAACACAATACATTGCCAGCATTCAAAACAGGCCAAAAATTATTTCTAGTTTCAAAATAAAGACAACACATGTTCAGTTGTTAAATATGTATGTGATACAAACCAAATACCAAAACCAATACTTTTTGTTTATATAACTTAAGGGGCCTCTATTATATTATCTGTTATTTATGTTATAATGTTGTTTCCTCATCAAAAACTAAGCAGGTAAATGGAAAACTACCACTTCATGACATCACAAGGTGGTGCTGAGCATTTTGAGCTTTGGAGATGTAGACAGATTACTCAAACGTGAATGAAACAAAACACATCTCCAGGTATCTTTTTGAGGAGGTAACAGCATTATAACATGGCTAAAAGCTTGCAAGAGAACATTTTGCACTCACAATTCTGTAAATGGTGGTGCTTAGTTAGTAATAGTAATAGTTCTTAATAGTAAGAATTATACTTTCTTCCCATTTCATATCTTCATGGGCTGGTGTCCATATTGACACCATTGTATATCTCAAGTATAGATATTATATTGCCCTCCTCCGAAAGCTTGTTATTGAGCCTCTTTATCTTTACTGTAGCTAACTGTTAATTAGCTAGACCTTGAATTAGATTATTTGCATGTCTGAACAAGGGCTAAGGTATTAATACTCCCTAAGGACAAACTGTAATAACCTCTTCAGTGGCTCCTGGATCCCTGTGGAGGGGGCTGCTTGGACCTCAGCCCCAGGAAGTAGGGCTCGAGTCTGGCCATTTCATCCAATTAGCCCTGGATTATACCGCTCCTCTTCCCTTTGAATCCTATTTGCTGTGATAAGGTGTTCTCCTACAGGGACAGAGCCGGTGCCTTGGCTATCAGGGAAAAAATGATTAATTCACAACCCAATATTAAAATGCAGTGCCTTCCATTTCACACTGTCTGACATGGGAGGAAGGAACGGCTCAGAAATCAATACAAACAACCGAGGAGAGGAAGCTAGGAGCTAGGCCACATCTTAAGGAAAATAGCCTAGGACGCTTGGAAGGCAGCTGCATTTCATTCTCCACAGCACATACACGGCTCTGTCCTTGAATTATTCACAGGCTGCTAAACTGTGGGAATGGTTTTAAGACTAATGTAGCACAATATCTCAAGCGCTATTGTTATTGCATTGTACTTTGCAATTTCCACTAATATTTATCTCTCTCCTCAGATCTTCCCAAGGGCATGTATTTAAAAAGACAATAGCCTGTTTCACATGGACCACCGAGACACATTCAAACACACAGGGTGACCACTGAACTGTGATAAAACAATATATTAATATGTGAGTTACATGCGATTGGTACAAGTTACTGGTGTTGTCACAGTACTAAATTGTCAAACATAATTTCCAACACTAAGAAAAATGTTTGATACTCAATGTTGTATCAAGCATTTTGATACCACAAACACTCATTTTCATTCTAGATTACAATGTGGTCATACAAGTTGTGATATTGTTCATAGAGACCATTATAAAACTATTCAGAATAGGTTACATCTTGTTTTTAAATACATTTTTTTTTCAGTATTGACACTAGTAGTTTTATTATGAATTACTAGTAAGTTTACATTTTAATATAAATATAAATATAAATATCATGTCTTATTTAAAGTAGATTTAAACACACTTTGGAAATCACTGTTCTATACATTGGTATATTTTTACCTACTTAAATACACATATATCAGCTTCTATTCAAAAGGACATTAATGCATTCATTATCTCATTTGTGGTTAGAAAAGGTTAGAAAGGATTCATAATTTTTTTTTATTTTTTTCCTGTAAGGTTACAATTTAATGATGCTATACTGAAAGGAATCTGAATATACAAAAAGAATGTTAATGTCAAATGTTAATGTATTGTATAATGTATTGTCCTCTTTACTTTACACTAGCGCACACTAGTGTTGTACAAGGGCCATTTTAACCAATGTTTCCCTGCACCTGCGTGGATCCTCCCAGGTCCAGATTTATATTTTCCGATCCCTTCGACGCTGCACAAATGATGTTTAAACACCCGGCACCTAGGGTTTAATTAAGTCCCTCTAATCGTGTTCCAATCAGAAGCCTGGACTGATGGGCTGGAATTCCTGATGTGCATTTCTGTCAGTCTTAATTGGATAATTGATTGCCAATTTGAACCTGGCCACACACTGCATACACAATAAAGCGCCTGGCCATGTTCCTCGCGGATTCATTTTCCATCCGAATAAAGATGCTGCTTCGATAGGCACAACTCCAGCGATTGCTCTTGCTGAGAAATAAGCTCTTTAGATATACTCTTATGAATGGCTGTGCAGGTTTTAGCTCAGAAAAGATAGCATTAAAACTGTGCATATTAAAATGTGTGCAGCGTTACCATAAAAAAAAATCCCCCATTACCTTGCCCAAAAGTCCAGAGTGCAGCCTTGCTATAAATGTTCCTATCGCACTGAAATCAATGCTAGAAAAAGAATTACTAGCTTTTAGCCTAAGTAAATTGAATCGTATTAATAGAGAATTAGAGTGGTTGATAGTGCATTTAGAATACTAATATAGGTCACTGTTGGGTTGAATTGTGGAAAAAAAGGACTCTTAGCTGAAAGAAAGTTGCATTGCGTTGCATCATACAGGTGTTTCTTTTGTTGTGGCCACGCACATTAGTTTGTGTGTTTTGTCAACGCAGCAATGGAGAGGAGACCATCAAAAGGTGAAGCAGAAGGGGGAGGTGACGAGGAAATGCACAGGGAATGTTAAAATACCAACTCTGTCATATACATATGCCTTTTTGGTCTCATGATTTTAACACTAATATCTTGGCCAACACAATAATAGCCTAATTGTGTCCACATTTCTGAATATCTTTGTGCATTTATCGTCATTCTCACTGTCAGACAGAGGGACCCACAGGGAAGTGATGGGAAGCAGATTTGAGCAGTCTCAGCTCCTCTCTGATCTTCTCTTCTCTGTCCATGTCTGCCTTCTCCAGGGACAACAGTGCATTTGGTTCCATTTATTACTGTTTGATTGTGTCTTTCCCAATCAGAATGTCACAGCCCCACACCACAAGCTAATCATCTGTAAAAATAACATTCTCTGAGTTAATGGTGGCCAAATGTTTGGATGGTGGGGCCCTGAACCCTCAGTGAAGACTCTGTATCTACTCTACGTTCCCTCCATGTTTGCTCAGTAGATACTGCTCTGTCCTCTACATGAGAGTTCCTCCATAGAGCCAAATGTTTAAGACAGAATTCTCCTATTATAAATGGCCTTCTTCAGTGGTGTAACCCCGGCTCAAGTTTTAGCTCTAAAGTGCGACCCGTGCTGGGATTAGATATTTTGGCCACCATTTGTACTGAGTGAAGTTTCTTTGGAGTCTCCTTGAGACAAGTGACCAGTGCAGGGCAAAGTGAAGGCCTTATCAGTCACCCCACAATGGTGCCACCCCATGAATTATATTAGGGATGGATGTGGCTCGCCAGGCCACTGCATTGTGGACCATCTGGGTGACAATAAACATGTCGCCACATGGTTTGCTCCATCATTCAAGTGCAGATAGGAGATCTGGAGCTTAACTATAGCTCACTATCTGCAGGATCTCGGCGTGACCTGTTAGCGAGATGGAGGTGAGGCTCAAGGATATCTCTCAGAGTCTGCTCAGCTCCAGGAGGTTATTACAGCGCCACTGGGGGAGGCACTCCGTCTGTCTGCTACTGCTGCTGCTGGGCCTTCTGCTCTCTCTCCTCTCACGGTCCTTCTGTGGTTAGTGCACAGACAATGAAATGATACTGATTTTAAGAAATAAATATATACAATACATTTAAACTCACAAATCATAAGCTCAACTCAAAGCAGTTACACTAAATGTTTGCGCAACATGCTATTATTAATATTTATGCTTTTTTTTTTTTTTCAACTTTTCTCTTAGAACATTTGAGCATTTAGATTCAATGTCGCATCAAATTCAAGTTTAATTTACTTTGTCTTCACTGTTTTTTAACCTGTTGTTTTAAGTTTAGTGAGACATTCATGATCACTACTGACAAACAAATGGATTCACTGAAGTAAAAATGGCAATGTTCCCTGAATGCAACACATGAAGAAAATTACTTAATTCGAGTGTACGTGCTATGTCCTGATGATGAAACCTGGAGTGAGGCTCAAATTAAGCATGCTGAGGCCAGTGGGACACAGTGTGGACCAACAGACCAAAGTAAAGTCAGGCATAAACAATGGCATTTAATACGATTTGATAAAGGAGCTTACAGCAGCTGACAGGAGCTCACATGTGATCAGTGTAAGAGTGTTTATAGTGACTCCTCCACACTCCCCTGTCACACCCTGTCCTGGCTGCATCATTATCCCTGCAGCTATGCGTTCATTAAGAGGCCCTCCCTGTGAATTCTAACATCCTGATTGTGTTGTTTTGCTCTGCTAATTTGAGCATTAATTAATTAGAATTTAATGCAGAGAACCAAGCTGTTGACCGGTCAAATCAGATCACAATTGCATTTGCACAGAGCCAGCAAATTGTGATTCAAAAACAAATGAGATACTTTGCAGTAAATTTTAGATTTTTTTATTGTTTAATTAATGCAAAATATACATATATAAGTAATTATTAGATTTGTTGCCTACTATAAAAATGAGAAAAAATCCAAAATAAAAAAGACTGAACCATGTATCCTGAACAATGAAAACCATGTGACTGCTGACACTGAAGGACAGTTGTTAAGTCTTGTCCTCATAAGGGAGAGATCCAGGGGAGATGATAAATACATTTGATTTACAGCAGGTCCAGAGTGTCATGGTGGAAATAGTGCTGGGTGTGCTGTTATCTGGCTGGGCCTTTTATAGTGGCTTTCGGAGGTTTCCCCTTGTTTCTGGAATAGCTCTGTAGTGGTATTGGAGGGCAGCCTTTATGAGTCACCAGTGCACTGACCACAGCCCATTAACTCAAAGAGCCTCCACACAGGAGCACTGGAGCAGGGAGAGGGGCCGTGACCTGCCCGAGACCATCTTATTACTTTAACACATTATGTCTCCCACCGCGATCTTTTTATTTAAGTGACTGCAGCACAACGCATCATCCCGGGCCAAACGGGGGACAGACAGGGGGCTTTGGAGACGAGAACCGGAGAGAGGGAGAGAGACAAGAGCAAAGGGAGGGGTGGGTCAAGTGATTTATTGGAAACGTCTGGTGCAGAAAAAAGGGGAGGATGGACAGGGTGCGGAACAAGTGATGATCCCGACGGCGATTGGGGATGCAGTTTATGGCACGCACAGGCCAGAGCTGACCCCGGAACTGCTCCTGGGAGGCTGCTCAAACTTAGCGCTGATGAGCTTTTGTGGTCCTCCAATGGCCAGACAGTGAGGTGTAAAAATGGGGGTGAGTGGGGAGGTATAAGGTCCAGGGGGGTGATTTATTCGACCAGTGTGTCAGTCTTTACAGCCCATGCTACTAGACGTGGCCTCACATGTTACTGTCCTCAGGAGAAAGATCAGCGCGTTTTTGCCTAAGTGTTACAACAGCTTCTCCAGACGCAGTTCATGTTTAAGGGTCAGGGACGGGAAGAGGAGGGGGAGAGAGGGCACGTAAGGGTTAAACGCACAAATACATGAGCAGAATAAAAATGGTGGCGTCAGATAAAGCTGGTGGAAATGTGAGTTTTATTTACACCATATCAAACATAATATACAAATTGATATTGTTATAATATAATATGTGTTATATATGTAATATTTTGTGTATTTACTGCAACATATACAGATATACATATTGGAAGTAAATCACATGAGCTTATGTATGTATAAGTCTGTCTCAAGTCTGATGCAGTGTCTTAGTAAAGGTCTGGACTCATTTACCTTTTCTTACCTTCTTTTGTGTATCATTCATTCACTATATAATCAGCCGTGGCAAGCAGCTCTGGGGTAGAAAGATGGAAGTAAGGCAGCCACTGGCCACCACCAATTACCCCTACACACAACTTTCAGACTAGGCATGATAGTTGAAGTGACTTGTCAAGGACACAACAATAGTTTGCACTAGAGCCACAGCTATCACTCTGTAGCACACTGGTCTCTCATCCCAGTACTAACCTGGCCTAACCTTGCTTAGCTTTATCAAACAGATGATGGGCACTGAAAATATAGTATTGACATGCCCTTTCAAATGTGCGTTATCATGGTGAAATCTCAAGCAAAGCTGATTTTGCTGATTTCTTTTTTAAAGCTTCTTCAAATATTTGCCGCATAAACCAAACTATAAATGTTCTGCTTATACACACCCTCAGGTCGACAATATGGGTTACAGACATTGCACTATGGCTGATGTATTTAGCACCATTAAGATTACAAAGACAAATATTACAAACTTGCTATATTCTGGCCTGTGTTTCTCACCCAGCCTCATCACTACCCACACATCCAAACTAGCAGCACACTCTGGTTAGTTCACACTGTCGATTAGCGGCACGCCACAGATTCATGCCACAGGCTAAACGTGTCTCCACAAACACAGAATCCCCCAACAGCCCTCATCACGGGCAGCCGATCCTTCAGGAAGTGGAAGTAACCGATTGGATTATGTCATTGCCACAATCTGTTAGGAAAAATAAACACTGGGCCTTTTCATTAACCTAATGAAGACGAAGCATGTTGATGAGCTCTTAAGTCAATTAACGATATTTAAAAACAGGCGGTGCAGCCCCAAGCTAAATTAACATGCGGAGAGGAGAGTGAGGAAGACCCAGGTTCAGACAAATAGTGCGTGGAAGCCTCTGGTTCAACTCTCCCCTCTCTAATGTACCATCCAACTCAGATTCTCACTTTCACTATGTGTAATGGACTAGACTGTCTGGGCTTGAGAAGTGATGCAAAGTACCTCTATACAACCAGATGTACTACTAACAGGGACAAGTGGTGTCAAGAATTCTATTAAATATATATGTACACAGACAAATGTCATTAAGTAGTACACCTACTACTAAATGGTAAATTGTTACATTTTTAGGTAGTGCTTTTCCACCTTCAAGGCACTCAAAGTGCTTTACATCAAAAAAACATTCACCCATTCACACACATTCATACACTAGTGTACGCAGAGGTGAATTAAGTGTCTTGTCCATGGACACAACAACAGTATTCCCCTGTGGGAGCAGGATTCGAGCAGCCAGCCTTTGGATCAGTGGACAAACACTCACCAACTGAGCTCCTATCACCCTACTACTACTGGAAATTCAACCACAACATATAAAACTGCCTGTTGTTGCATAGTAGCTGTGAGTTGTAAACAGAGGCACGACAATCTGGATGTCTAACAAAAGTGATGTTTTTGTCCCATCAGTACTGGACATGAACAGTCAACACACTGTGGTATTGGCCATTCAAGTCTGCCTATGCTTCCATTGTGGGGAGTGTTATAACCTTTGTTATCTTAGACCTAGACTAGAGCTTAGACCTGCTGGAGGTGACATTAGTAGTGTAATTTATCTAGTACTACCCTTCCTACTACTGCTTTTCTTCCTATTCAATCAATCAAATCAATTTTTATTTATAAAGCACTTTTCATACAAAAATGTAACACAAAGTGCTTTACACAGATTAAAAACAATCCCACATTTCCACCCACCCACCCACCAACCCAACCCTATTGTCATGCATTATTTCAGTGCTCCTATTTAAATGTGTGAATGTGTTCTACGAATACAAAATGTAAATCTAAACTCTACTACAATCTAAAATCTACTTCATTCCACCACTGATAGACCCTACCCATTTTGCAAGTTGAACTCAAAGAATAGCCTCAATAGCACAAACAGCATCCACACACACAACTCCACAGGTTTATTCTGAGGCTCTCCAGACCTTAAACTTATTTGAAATCCCCTTGTGTATGTGAACCTCCCCCATGCAGCTCTAGCGTCTTGGTCCCATGGCTGCAACAAGGTCTGAAAAGATTGCAGTTCATTTCGAGGCGAGGTGGACGGAGCCCTCATTTAGTGGCTGCTGGCAACTCAATCAGTCGCCGTGGCGCTGATGAGTGAGTGACTACTTTCCGAGCACCAGTCAATATGTGTCCGGCGTGATAGACCGTCAGCAGCCAGGCCCTGTGTTCTCCTGACCCAATGTTATGGCTTTTTTATTCTCTCTAATCAATGATGTATGAAACGGCGAGCGCACTTTTCAACAATAGATCTGTTCTTTCTGCTCACTGCATGGGAAGGAGAGGAGAAAGCACTGAAAAAGGGGGTTTAGGTTTTTGTGTAAGATGGTGTGGATTGAGGCGAAATTCAATATAGATAGAAAACAAGCAGTAAGCAATGTAGCTGAGGTCTTTGAAATAAATAAAACAGAGTAGCTTCCACTGACAAGAGAGCGATAAGGAATACATGGGCTACAATGTTGTTAAATATTTCAGTCATATGAAAGTTGCAGAACCAAGGGCTTTCTTTTCTTTTCATTTTTTGTCTTTTTATGCTTTCTGTACAGTTCAATATAGATATAAAAGTCAGAGTTTAATTTCAGATAATCTTAATTTTATTTTGAAAGGAACATTATGTATTACTTTTCTGGTGAACAATGCATCACTCGCTTAACTCCACGGAGAGGTCGCTGCTATGTCTGGAATGTTCCACGGTATGGCATTAAACATATATATATGTCCATGGAGACAAGCAGGTAACAGCCTGAGGACAAGTCACATGTGAGATCTGCGAAGAAGCGACACAATAAAAACCCATAATTGATTAAATCCAAGACACACTTTTTAATGCTATACTGTAGAACATTCACGATGCAATAGCTTTCTCATAAGCGGGTGGTGAACCCTAGACCAAAAAAGCTACCTAGTGCAACTTTAAAGAATGATTCTAAAAAGTTTTTGAATGCAGTTCCTCCCCTGTGTCTGTATACTGTTTACATTTGTATTACATTGATAATAGTATTCGTGTGGCACTATAAAAACATATCTAACATTACCACTCTCTTGTTGTCCACTCTTAAGCCCATGGAGCGTTATTTCCTCTCAGGTTTGTTTACTGTGTTGTGCGGTGTATATTTGGAGTTTGGTCAGATGAGCAGTGTCCCCTGTGTCCTCTATTTCACACAGCCCAGTGCACATGCTCGGCAGTCTGCTGACCTTTGATCTCCCTGTCACAGTGATGGCCTCTCCGATCTGCAAGTGCTTATTTACTGCCGCTTGCCCACTCTTCAAAATAATTATTAAAAAGATGTCTCCCTTTGAAAATAGGCACAGATTTGCCTTTGTGTTTGGGGAAAGGTTGAAGGGACAAAAGAGATGCTGAAATATGAATCAGTCTTATTAAAAACACCATGTCAATCCAAGCCTAGACCTAAAAATAAGACCATAAAATAATCCTAAATAACATTGTATTTTGTTTTCACTTTACTATTGAAACTTTGATGCCAGGGTGAAGTAGGAGTCTATGGAGAGTGTGAGAACAGCCTAAAGTACCACTGCTTCTTCTTCAGCTCCAGATAATGACCTTTCTCTTACAGAAGCCTATCCTTCTATGCTCCTTTCTCCTCCTTCTCCCTCAGAACAATCATCTCCTCATCTTGAGCAATAGACCTCTGGGCTTCCTCTGCTCTCATCTGGTCCAGGAAATGGACCTTCTCCTCCAGGCGCAGAAACATCTTTTCTTTCTCCCTCTCCATGTTTTGGCTGTTGTTCTGTCCGTTGTATCTCAATCTTCATTTGACTGACTTGGTGCTCCAAGTCATGCTTTCATGTTCTTTTCCTTCATTTCCACTTCAAGATCCTCTGACATCTCCACCAGGGTTGTGGTTTCTTTTTTGAAGTTCTGCCTGTTGGGACCTTTGTAGAGGCACTATCTAAAAGATATTTCTCCTTACCATTGTTTTAGAGGCTCTTTAAACTTCATTTATTTAAACTTAATTATTTTTAGAAAAGCCTTCCTTCTTATTGAAAACATAAGCAGCTCTCTCTGCCTTTCTCTGACTTTCCCCAGATCTTTCACTCATCTGCTGCTGTCTTTCTGAACTGTTTGTTGATAGAAGACCTCTTGTCCGAAGCGTTCCTCTCCTCTTCCATTTTGCTGAGCTTGGGGATGAGACACTGCTTGAGATATTTAAGCTTCTCCTACATCTTGCTCATTCAAACATTATAGTTGTCTCAGCAAAAGTAGGTGTGCAACTCATCTCTTGAGGATGTTGTCCTCACAGCAGGTCTTTTTTTTTTTTTTTTTTGTGAAATACATGAATCCTTAAGACTAGTGGTTCTCAGCCTGGGGACACACCAAAGAATTCAGAGGGTCCCCAAGCTGTGGCTGGTCAGAGGGTCAAGTCATGAAATTTACTGATACAAAATAAATAGCAAAAAAACCCACACATATGATTGGAAACTGGATATTGTTTAAAAACAACAGCATCTCAAAATGTCTGTGACTGTGAAGTATGACACGGAAGACTGACTTAAAATTACAGAACATAATGTGTTGAACTTTGTGAATCAAATTAAGTCAGAGGTAAATTAAGTTTCCAACTACCAGAGAATGCATGACATTTACTTCATTAATTTCTAGTTTATTGCGATGACATTAAGCACAAAAAGATTTGGGCTTGACAAAACTGCGGGTATGTTATTTCATTTTACATCACAGTTATTCAAATCCGACTCGACAGGGTTCCCATAACTGATTAGAAAAAGAAAAAGTAATAGATAGTAAATCAGTCAAGTTGCACAGTGTTCAAAGGAGTCTTAATGGACATCCTGCCTATCTCGCTTGTCTCCGCAGCAGCCTCTATCAGATGCATTCAGCAGAGATTTTCAATTTATTTCTAATCAAGCTTTATCTAATATTCTCGACAGGCAATTAAAAATTCAAACTAGCCTGAAAAGCCATTGCTCACTTTTCACTGTCTCCGCGCGTTCATTTAAAGGATGTTATTTCATTAAAAGCTCTTGTTGATGAGTTGGGAAGCAATTTGCACATGCATTTGATTACCATGGTCTGCATTTGCCAGCAGCTCTGAACATTTTAGTTTTACAAGAATGTTTTATTGTCACACTTTGTATTTAGAGACAGCCTTTCTCAGACTATTGAAGCAAATGTCGTCAACACACAAGACAAGGTCAAAAGCAAAGCTATGAGCTCTGTTTTATTTTGCAGTGGAGGAGTATATCACAGGGCTGTCCCGCCGCACTATAGCTGGCTAGGTTTATGACCAAAGTGAAAGCGCTGCTCAGGAGATAGCTGGGGAATGGCAGGGAATAATTGCATAGTGTGAATTTGTCATTACGAGTCATAATGAGATTCTCCTGCTGTACGGCTTTGTGCTTTTAAGGCCTCATAAACAAACAATACAATCAGCTTTTCTCTTGCTAAAGGATCAGACAACTCCACTTACTCTATATTTTAGTAACAACAGTGCATTCATATTCGTACCAACACATCAGTGGGTAAAGGACATAACCGTAATTTGGCATTTGGTACTATTTAACCCTTTCAAACACTACTACGTGATGTGTACAGACAAACATTTATTTGATTCAGTCCTATTGCTGAGTTTCAGAAGACAAGATCACATTCTATGGGCAAACAATATTTAATACAGATGGGTTGCAACTAAAATAAATATTGTTCAAATCAAAATTTTTGTTGAAATTTCAAAGGTTTTAGTGTATAGTCACCAGTAGCAATTACCAGGTTGAACTTTTATGGTCCTTAGATGTTTTGTAAGACAAAATGGAAACTGGCTGGTACACATAATCAAATTTTATAATCTAAAAATCAGAAATAAGGTAATTGTAGTTCATAAAGTAGTTGTGTTTTTAAATTAAAACATAGAAAGTGAGACAAAGCCTGTAGACTTACTCCCTTTTTAATGAATGACAACCTTTCGATCAGTGGATCGATGGATTTTCTTCAGGTCATGACCTGAAGCAGTTGGGAGTAAGTGTGCAGACTTTGGCTGCATTCAGACTGCAGCCTGAAGTGACCCAAATCCGATTTTTTGGCTTCTATGTGACCTGTATCCCGGTCTGAACGGCACAGATCCGATTTTTTCAAATGCGACCCAGGCCACTTGGGCTACGTTCAGACTGCAGGGCTTAATGCTCAATTCAGATTTTTTGTGAAATCCGATGTTTTTGCGAGGTCGTTCACATTTCCAATTAAATGCGACTTGTCTGTGACTTCAGTGTGAACGGTAAACGGCCCGAAAGTGTCCCGCATGCGCACTGGAGGACACGATGACGTCAACCCCATGCGTCAACCGCAGCGAGCGTGCTCTGTGTTTATGGAAGTTGTCCAAATATGGT
Source organism: Boleophthalmus pectinirostris (assembly GCF_026225935.1). NCBI lineage: Eukaryota > Metazoa > Chordata > Actinopteri > Gobiiformes > Gobiidae > Boleophthalmus > Boleophthalmus pectinirostris. The sequence continues at coordinate 15,971,673 of NW_026571353.1, forward strand.
CGCGAGCATTGAGCACCTGGCGATTTTACAGTTCCGCCTGCTTCAGCGCAGAATAGTGACGTTTGTCGCTTGTTAATGACCTCGCAAAAACATCGGATTTCACAAAAAAATCGGAATTGAGCATTAAGCCCTTCAGTCTGAACGTAGCCTTTGTCTCACTTTCTATGTTCAATGTAGCCTTGCATCAGTGATGTGCATATACCTATACCTTTAATTATTTAAATCAAAACATACAAGAAAATGTAAATGACTAATAGAAACATATTTTTACTGAATTGAAAGCCATTAGTTTGTTTGCACAGACATAGGTAAATGCTATTCAAAATCTGTGAACCTTTATCAGATTTCGTAGTCATGTCTAAAAGCAGAAAAAGACATAGAATACAAAGCAGCCTTGAGTGCTGCATGCTCTGCGCCTATTTAGGGCAGCCATGTCTAGCAGTGAATTTGAATATGCATGACTTTCCCAGCATGCCTTGCAGCACTTCTAACTCTACGCCCAGACACCAACCCTCTAGGCCTCCGAACAAACATGCATGCATAACATTTGAATATGTTACAGGTTGTCATTGGCAGTAATGTGGTAGAAATAAATGGCATTTCTAATGGTGAAACACATGCACTGTAATCTGTCAAGACAGTCCAACAGAATTTTTTTCTCACAACATACTGATGTAGAATGTTAAAATTGTTAGACAAAAGGGTGAATTGTGAGGACAAAGGAGTGTAACATCAAAACTGCATCCCTTGTGACAAGTTTCTAATGATCTTAATTGTCTCAAACAAGATAGAAAACACATTGCTCAAAAAATATTTATCCTTCCCACAGCTCAATTAAACTCACTGGACACACGGCTAACTAACCACATATGGATCATAATTTGTGTAATGCTGATCTAAACTCATGCCAGATAAGAGAAATTCAACTTGCAAAGCTTCTGATAAAAGTCCTAAGCTTGCATTTTGGGAAATGGGAATGAGCCATACATTTGGTTTTCATAGTGTGCATGTTATCATATTGAGATGTATTTTAGACAGATTCATGACTGAGTGATATACATTTAGTTTAGTGACACTATTGTACTGATACTTTAGGCGTGTCCTTGTTCTGTCCATTCCTTCTCAAAGTTGTTATCATTTCAGCAGTATACTGGCACTGCCTCAGCTCCTCTTGAACGGTGCCAAACAGCCACAGCTGGGTCTGAGCAATAAGATCCTGTGTGAGGAGCCAGAGCTGCACTTCAGAGCCATGAGACTGATCCAAGAAGCAGGTCCCCCCATAACACCAAACTGTGGAGCTGGGACCGCCGAGCCCCACTTTACATGGAAGTGACTTGGACGATGGCAACATGGCCGACGTGAGGCTATCTTCCCCCGGTCCCTGTGCTAGACGAGCTAATTAAATACTAAGGAAGGAATAAAATCTTAATGAGAAACACAAGCTTGTTGTGTGTTTGGCACTGACCTGCTCCCTCTTATTAGGTGCACTTGCCCATATGTGCTCGGGTGAAGTGCCCATTAGAGCCTTCCCTAATCGAACTTCATACACGCCGCTGAGATGCTAGTGCAATGTACATGTTGGCAACTTGGCTGACAACTGGGCCCTGCTATGAAATTTCTCCCACAATAAATATTTTATGCAAATTAAAATTAAATTCTTTGCTTAGTTTAAGCAATTTCTCCAGTAAGTAGTGTATGTGTGAAGGAGATTACAACATTTGCTGGTTGGTTTATAATTTAATTTTTGATGTTGTGGCTGGCGGTGGGGAAAGACAGAACACCTGTGAGTGTTTATAATGTCCCATCTCCCTCACAGCTGCTCCTTTTCAAAACACCTCACTGCTGCAATAATTTCATAAAATTTCATGATTTACCATCTGCTAGACTGAGCTATAAGCACATGCAATAAGCATTTGTATGGCGCTGGTCCCAGAAAGGTACAATAACTGTATATTTTAACTTAATGGCTTTTCGGGGCATGCAAATTTGCACTGAGCAGATTGCAGAGATGCTACAATGTAAGTCTGGCCGTCTGTCTGCCTCCCTCTATACAGAACATGCTCCACATCATCTGCTGTAAAACATACAGAGTCCTGAGTCTTGCTTCTGTCAGGACCTGGTCACAAACTCAGGCAAAGACACACGCAGTAGGAGGCACAAGCAGATTATTTTCCTTTTAGCATCTAATGTCTGTGCATTTGGGTAATTAAAATGATTACTACAACAATTACACCAAGTAATTAGAAACTAATTACACTGGCATTTTTTGTGATTACAGGAGCAGATGAAAATAGTGCTCAAAATTAAATTCATTGCATATTCATGCAAATGAAATTAAATAGTGCAGTGTGAATGAGATAATAGAACTGGAGAATGGTGTTCCCAGAGTCTAATGTTCTGAGCAGGCGTTTGGTTAAAGCACTGATAATCTGCTAATGGGCTATAAAAGAAGTTCATATTTAGAAGGCTGTTTAACGCACTAAAGACTGTGCTGTTTCCTTTTACTTCCTCTTTACTGCTCTGGGGATGATGCAGATTTTTTATATTGCCAATATAGTGACAATAAAACTTGCATCTCATAAAATTATTTGCACAGTACATTGATGTGACAAATTAAATAATATATTTCTGAAAATATAATGGGAAAGATCTGTTTAGTAACTGGATATTACACGTTCATTATTCTTTTTTAACTAAAGGACTAACTAAACTAGCTGAATAGGCATTTGCTGAAATTGCTGATAATCTGCTAATGGCCTATAAAAGAACTTGATCTTGTCAAAAGAACTAAAGGCTGGCAGTCTCCTTTCTCTCCCTTATACAGCTCTGAAATGATTAAAGCCGTCAGCTGTGTGCCACAATAGAAAACATTTCATCATTATCTAGTCAGATGAAGGGAGGCGCACCACTCCTTACACCTTCTTTATGTTGCTTCACGCACAATGATTAAATTAAATATCCAATTCATTTTTCCTGCCTTTCTTTCTTCTACCTCACATCTATCGACAATAGTCAGAGCCGTGACTGCAGCCGGGATGGTGTAATGAGATTCTCCAGATTAGATAGATTTCCTGTTAAACTTGGGTCCTTGTGAGATAGGGTGTCAGGAATGAATGGTTATTAACATTTAAATATATCACACAATAAGACGAGTGGGAGACTTGAGAGACAGACAGAAACCAAGATGGGGGAGTATAAGAAAACAATATGAATTTTTCATAATTATCAAGTATGGATTTGCCTCTTTTCTCCATAGAAGGTGATGAAAGTGAAGTAATTAGAAAGGCACAAGTGGAGTACAGAGGAGCCATTACAGAAAACTGAGTTCATTGTTTATGAGCCAAAGCCAATAGTGAGCAAAGCATGTTAGGGATACAGTATAGATTTAGCAGCTAGCACTATAGAAATGTCTCTTTGTGTTTTTAACAGTAAAACTGACTATACGCTGTACATAATATGTATAGAATTGCACATTAATGTGCACTGCCTTGAACAAACAAAAACTGTATGAATAAATAGAAGTAACTGACAATGCTGGGATGCAGTCCTTGGATTTTATAGGTTTGGACTCTGTTACTTGTGTAAATTATTTTATTCATGTTGTTGCTGTAGGTTAATGAAACTAGCTACAATATATGTTGTACTGAAAATCAATGTTGAAAGAGATGCTAAGGCCAAAGACAGTTATTACAAATATAGATAGAATATAAAATTATATCTCTTCTCCCCCAGGAAAGAGGTTGTGGGTTTAATTTCTTATCAAGAGGAGTCTAAATGTCCTCCCTGCAGTACTTTGGATATCCTCTAACTTTTTACTCTCTCCCCCTGGTCAGAGACTTGACTGACCGTTCTCTATCTAAGATGTTACAAAAGATCTCAGAAGCACACGAACTAGTGTTTGAGAAACATTTCTTTTTTTTTCATTAAAACAAAGCATGTGTGTTTACATCAAATGCAAAAAAATACATATATATTATATTTCCAAGTCTTTCTTATAAGCAGTACACTCTTATACAAGAAACACACCTAAATATCGGAGCCAGCAAAGCAATGTGTGTGTGTTTTTGTGCTCCTGAGCTGTAGCCTCATGTCAGAAACTGTTGAATTATCAAACAAACAGGACAGGAGAGGCCGGCTCTGCTTGCCTGTATCCCTGGAGTTGGTCTCGGCCGGGTCATCCTTCATGCAGTGTGGTTGTGGAAGTCGCAGGTGTGGAGCTTCTATAGCAGGACACTGGGAAGGCCCCTCTCTGCCTCCTCTGCTGCCCACGTGTTAATGACCAGGCCAGGGGAAGACTGTTCCTCTGTGTACACGGTTATAAAGCACTCGCAGGCTCCAGGATGGCAGCCAGCTCCGTCCTGCGCCCCGGGGCTCTCTGTGGAGAATAAAAGACACGCCTCATGCTTTGTTTTTCAGACACCACGGGATCCCACACCACAGGACAGAGAAGGGACAGACACCACAGCTAAGCAGCCAGTCTATTAAAAGTACAGTTATTCAGTCTGTCTGTAAACTTCATATCCCAGGTGAGGTTTGGCTATGAGGTGAGTTAATAAATAAATGTGTCTAAATAATATAGTGCTTTACAACCTCCACGGGCATACAGAATATAAAACAGAAAGGAAGACACTAACTGGCAAGGAGCTGTGTCAGTGTCCGTCAGTGGCACTGGGGAAACCTGGGGGCCTTTCTCCAGATCTTGAGCCAGGCTTTGCCAGGACTACTTTAGCCAGAGGATTTTACCTTCTGTGCATGTTTTGGGTTGATGTGGGAAAACAAGAGGGCCCAAGGAAACCCAACCAGACAGACATGCAGAAACATTCTGTCAGGTTCGGGAGTCAAACCAGCAACCTTCTTGCTGTGAGGCAAGAGTACTATCCCTAGTGCCACCTTTAACGTACACACAAGAGAAAATAGCCTGGCACTAAAATGCCCAGACGTCCACCGAGTCATAGCACTCACAAAAATCCTACTCTTAATAATGAAGCTTTCATTTAAAAAAAATACATAAATATTTATATATAATATATATATATATATATATATATATATATATATATATATATATATATATATATATATATATATATATATATATATATATATATATATATATATATATATATATTTTTTTTTTTTTTTATAAATTAATCCATGTTAAAATATCCCAGTTTACCAGTTTATTATATACTAACTTGTTGGTTTGTGGCATAGATCAGGATAAAATGGCACACAATATAATTCAAACAGAAAACCACTCTCAAAATTTCTCATTTTGTACCAATCAATAAGAGTTAATGTACAGGTTCATAAGGATCCGCTGCAGTTTGCTCCTGTTTTTCCATCAGAGAGCTGAGTTTATTCAATTTACATTTGGGCTCTCAGAATTACAGCCATACATTCTTCTGACACACTTATCAATATTTATCACATTTCTCGCACAAACATACAGGATTTTTCTGGTCACTTACAGAGACAATAAGACTGCAGACCAAGAACTCATAATATTTTGGTTCCAATTACTATTGATTTTACAATTGGTTTGCAGCAGGATGTTGTTTTATTGCTAATATACTTAATGGGCAAATCAATATGAACACTTGCTTGGCTCATTCCTATAAAAGGACATAAACTCTGAGATAGGAACTTAAGTTGTGGATGTCTCTGACTTCCCCAATGAATGTATGCAGAGTTAAGTGTTCAAGGCTTCATTGTTTACATCCAAAAACTCAAATTTCTTTTTTTTTTGTTTTATGTTATTACTATCAAAACTAAGTATTGTCTGAGGTATAGTTGTGTTGTGTTCCTAATTCCTTTGTTGTAAGAACATTATACTCATCCATCTTGTGTCATTCATTCCCAAATTTAAACAATATTTAGCCTGTTTTTTAGCTTTATTTATTTAACTTTATTTTATTTCTTTATTGGTGAAGCTAGAGTTGGCTAATATCCACTGTCCATGACCACACAGTAGGTGTACTCTTTCAAGGCTAACCATAATCTAGCTATGGGTTTTATCACAACAAACACTGTCAAATGTAAGTGCAATTACTGCCAGGAGCAATAAGATAGCCTCTGAATCCATGCAGCATCAAAGAGGGGGCACCCGGGGCTGAGAGGGGTGCGCAGCTTGTCCCGTGTGGGCTCCAGTTTGAGTGATGACGGCCCTACATGATGGAGAGGGGCATGGGGAAGCAGACGGTGTGGTGAGCGCTCATAATCTGTAATTGATAATGAAATAAAGGACTGTAAATAGGCTCAGAAGGACTTCTCTCTGTTGACACTGAAATGTAAGACCTGTGTTTTAACCCGTATGTCTTTGATAATGACCCAGACTGAATAGGTTATGGGTTAAGCTAAGGTTATCAACAATGTTAAGAGTGAACAATTTGTTGTTCAATTATCTGGAAATCTCTGTCTATTAGTACTTCTTGCCATGTAAGATTTATGATGGGGATTATATGAGTATACACTAATGGGGAAAAAATATACATTGTTTTACTTTTCAAATATTCTCAGTTGTTTTTTTCACATGTTGGATCTTCCTTTTGCATTGCCTTCCAAGTTTATGCTCTGTTCAGTTTTGGTCTTGGTCACTGGTCTTAAATTTTTCAATAAATTCACAACCTGACATCAGAAACTAAGAAACTATTTTTACTTTTCTGATCAAGGCTAGTGCATGAATACTTCTGCTGTTAATAATATGTAATTGAAAACCCAATTAAATAAAGATGAAGGAATGTGTGCTTTCTTTTATTCCAGACCGGCGGTTTTCTGGTGCTATGTTTCATTCTATAAAAATCAGCAGCTCTTGCCTCTCTATTGCTGTGCTGTCTGCCGGCTCACTCCTTATCACGCTGCACCTCTGCCTCTTTTTTCGCTCGACGGACTGCGTGACACACAATTGACATGTAGGTTCGGAGGCAACACAATGCTATTGAGCTGTGATGTAAAGGTAGCTACTAGGCTTCCTAAATACATTTCTGCTAGAGCGGGCATGGAGCGGAGAGCAGGCAGGCAGGCCTCTCCTCTGGCACTGTCTCAGCTGCAGGCCGCTTGGATCAAATGAACCGCTGCATGCTTCTGCACCAGCAAGGTCAGAGCCAGCCAGTGCGGCGGAGGAGGTCATGTGACCAAGTGAGATTTGAGGCTGCGGAGATGGAAGGGAACATTTATGAGAGCTGACAATGATTAACCACATCACACTGTTTTCACACACAAACACAGGCATGCGCAGGGTTCACTGAGCTAACAGGTAGTGCTCCTGACCTTGTGCAATCAGCAAACATCTTCTACTTGTTGTATAATTTCAGCCATGACTAGTCAATAAATAAATAAAAAAGTAATAAGAAAATCATTGAATTGATAAAACTGAGTTGAATAGAGAGGACTTTATGAAGCACAAGCTTGCCAAAAAATTTACATAAAAAAACCAGAGCAGCACAATGAAAAACTTTTGTAGTTAGTCGTAATATCAATAATGTGACATAGATTGTAATTACTGTACAACTCAAATGTTGTCATGTAGTCCCAATACTAAAACCAAAACAGTCTCCTTAGTGTGTAAGAAACAATATATAGAAATAGTTTACATTTCTATCTCTATCATATTGTATATACATTGCGATATAAGTCTATATACTAATTATTCTGACAAGCCTAGCACTGCACAATAAACAATAGTTATATAGAATAGAGAAGTTGGAAAGATATTTGAATATTTTTAACACATCATAAAACTAATGTCATACACCTTTGATGCCAACTATTTTTTAAAGTTTGTCAACAGAGGAGGGTAATGAACTCGTACACAGCTGAGTAAAAAAGCCCAGTCAGATGTTGGCCCTGGCCTCTCTGGATTCTGACACTATGTCCTCCTAACACGCCCGGGCTGTTGGAGCGGGTGTAGCTTGTTGTAAAGTGAGATGGAGGTGCACACTGGTCAAATGGAGGCTAAAGTGGAAGCTAAGGCTGCTCTCCTTGCTAATGCCCCACGGCACCTCCACCATTAGCATTCCCCACTGCGACTGGAGTTCATAAGACTAATGGAGTTGCTACCTGGGGACATTAATTGTGCGTGACACCACTCAGGGGCTCGCGTGCACTCCCACTAATACTGGCGTGCCTGCCTGACAAAGCGCCCGAAAAGATTACAAACAAAGTCCAAATAACTGCCAGTGTGGTGGTGCTGTTTGACAGGAGACTTTGAGTGGGGTCATATTGTTTGGGGGTTCGCTTACCACATGTTGGACAACCTTTAAGGGCCACATGCCGGGAAATAAGTGTCTGTCCATGAGCGTAAAAATGACTTCACCATGGCCGGGCGATGCTCCCACAGTGTTACAGCCCATATCAAAGTTCTCCCTCACAGTGACATGACATCATCCAATAAAAATGCATAAGGGCTGTAACCACGGCTACATGGAAGAATGCCATTGTGTCCTCAAGGCAATAGATTCTGGACAGTTAAAGCATGTGGAGAGTTTGGAGGGGCCAATTTTATAACTATGACAGGATTGAACTTGTCTGTCTCCATAGAGACAAGAAGGTGACGCCACAGACACAAGTTAGTGTTAAGATCTGTGGAGATACAACTACAAGTGAATAAAGGTGAGATAAACAATTTTAATGCCATAGTGTGGAACATTCCAAGCAAAGCAATAACATCAAGCTGATGATGGACCAGCCAACAAAAAAACTAAATCCAATTGGTTACGTTTGATAATAAGAATATTAGTAATATTTTTATTTGGACACATTATACTCATGTTGAAACTGTTTTTGGTTGTTTTGTTGTTTTGATTTGAGTTTTGGGAAGCTCACTTGTGGATATCTAAATATAAATAAAGCATTAAAAGAATCTGTAGAAGTACTGAGGAGTCGAAATGTGAATAGGGAAAGTCTACAATCGATGAGTGTCAAAGTCTTTTTGAATTTATTAAGAAGAAAAGGGCAAAGGCTGCGGCCCCACTTCAGAGAGTCAAACCCATTTACACTGCCATAATTACATTTGTATTTACATTAGGGACACTCCAACTCGGATTTGTCATTTCTCATCTATTTTCCCACCTTCATTCTCTTCATCGAGCGTCCGAAAAATCATTAGGCGCCTTTTGTCATTTAGCATGTCCTAGCACACCACAATAAAGCCAGAGTCATGTAATGAATGTCAAAACTATTCCTATCAGATATTGTGAAATATGGTTTCTGAAGAGGCATTCAAAGACATAATATGATAATTTGATTTCTCAGATAGGCTGAACGGAAATGCCTTGTCTGGACATTTTGAAAAGCAGAATCCATTACTTCTTCTTAATTCACTGTGGCATAAATTAAAGGATTTCTGCAGGCCATTAACTCATCCATTAATACCCAGGGTCAAGATTATTGAGGCTCGGGGTAAAGCAATATGAAGGGCTATTTCTTCAAGAAGTGTCAAGCCCTGATTACACTGGGGTTCTCCATCCGCTGCCATTCATTGTAAAATTATCTTGCTTCTTTTTGCCTCAGATAAACAGCAGGGAAGATAATAGTCACATGGGTAAGTAATCCTGTTGCAAAAATTAATTTCCATTTCATTTGTTTTGTTATGTTTCGGGCAATTTCAGGGCTGTGCTTGATTGTTTCCGAGTGATATGGAGTGCAAGAGAGCGAGGGGGAAGAAAGAGCAGAAAGGAGGTGTAAAATTAGGTTGGTGTCAGCACTAAAATGAAAGCCACTGAGCTATTTTTAATTTTCGAGTGTGCATGTGATGATGAAGAGGGCACCGAATGCACAGGACTATGGAGAGAGATATAAAGGAGGGAGCGAAGAGGAGGCTCAAAAACTAATGACAGTCCTTTTTCTACCCCCATAGAACTAATGCACTTGTCCTAATTTTTAGCCACCATTTGAAAAAAGTGTGGGTCAATGGAGATGTATTGGGTTATGAGTACACAGGTGCGAACCAGTTAAATATACAATTGCAAATATGTAGTTTAAAATACTGCTATACACTCATTATAAATTGTAACAGATATTTTTAGTGGGGCTGTGCAATTAGTTAAGTTTTAATGGAAAGTCAAATTAAGTTGTTTATTTGTCAATGGGGCCTTTTTAATCAGGAGGTCTACAGGCAATCCTCAGTCAGCAGAGTGCAGACTTTGGAGGATGAAATTTAAGTCTGTTTTGTTTATGTTCAGGAAGTTGGCATTAAAAACAGTCAGAACTATCCAGACCAGATCAAATGAGTACACTGAGATTGAGAATTCGGTTTAATATTCTTAAAATTCAATATCCGCATTAAATCTATGTTATTTTTTTCTTCTATCACCTCTATGTCCCATTTTTTATGTTCTTGAATAAATAATTATTGAAGTACAGGTAAGACATGTCATACTTGTAATTGTTTTGTCAATAAAAAACATAAAATTGTTACAGTATGAGCTATATGAGCCTGAGGTAGCCTATTTTAATACAGTCCTGTTGAAAGAAAGAATCGGGCTGGGCTCCTGTAACACATGTCCCCCAAAGCACAGTTTATTTCCTGTCTTTTGTTCAGGTGCTCTCCAGCTCTGCACTGATTTGGGCGAAGATGAAATTAGGGCAAATAAAAATCGTATTAAAAGAATATTACAGCCTAACAGCCATTAGTCTGTGGCGTCCTGTCACGTTTTGATGGATTCCTCACTTAGTTCAATGAATGGTCTAATGACATTGATAAAATCGCAGGCAACTAAATAGAAAAGCCTGCCACTGATGCACATATGATACATATGCACACAGCAAATTCATTTAGCATGTTTACAATTATTTATTCACTTGTTTTTTTTTGTGTTTTTTTTTTCTTGTTCTAAGCTGAAAATACAAGACATACAGTGCATGGCCTTGCTTTATGTATTCAAGTCTAGAGTTTATAACTAATGTAGTGGAAAATCAGACTTCAATATAGATTAAAATAGGAATCAAAGGTTAAAAAAAAAGTTTAAATAATAATTTGAAAAAGAAAAAAGATAAGACAAGAAAAAATACTAGTAATTTAGAATATAATAATTATAAAAACAACAACAAATATCTTGACAGAGCATTTAAACTGGATGAGCACTTTAAAATATATTTTTGTTTTATTTATGAACAAACAATGTGAAATTTTTATCATTTGAAAGTAGTTTTTCTCAAAAATAATTTCATTCATCTATAATGACAAATCCATTTACATTACATTTGCAATAGATAAGGAACGCCTATAGGAACTCACAGTGGCTTAAAGCAGCTCCCTATATCCCCCCTCGGATTTTGAGCTGCCACTCTCTGACACACTAAGCAGAATTAATTTGAAACGCAAGGACTTCCTTATTCCTGCTTCCTCGTGTAGCTCCCAAACTGCTCCTGACACACATGCACAATAGATGAGCCAGTCCGGATGCTCTCAGACTAGGAATTTAAAGCCAGTCCTTACAAACGGTGGACTCCAGCGCACTGCAAAAATCCTTCCGTATTCACTGTAACCTCTTTGCTATTTCATCCTCGCTCAACTATTTTTCTACTTTGGGGAAAACACTTTCTATCACTGTCAGGGTGAAACCTACGTGGCAGTGGATTAGCTGTCTGCCTCTGCTCCACAGTTGTACCGCAGTGGCAATAAAACACACACATCTCCAGTTCTCTACCTTTACGTATAGTTTGAAAGGCGCTCAGGGAATTCGATTTATTTTGTTTCATAATTTTAGTCGACAATGGCTCCCTTTGTGATGGATCTTGTGACTGGGCGGGTTACAACAGAGAATTTACAGTGATAGTTTAAATTTATTGGACAAAAGCAGGAGGATTTCTTAATAAGAGAAGGCAATGTGTGTGTTTAAAAGCACTGTAAAAAAGATTGTGGCTCCTACTAAAATAAAGTGTTTGTAGCTAAGTATGGGATGCTTTAAATGAAGTAATATGCCAAATTTAATACAGCACTATTTTCCTTGTTACCATTGGAATTACTGTGTATGTCAAGAACATATTAGTCCAGCCCCTTTTTTACAGTGTAATTTCTTTATGGTAAAGGCCCAATGCAGTACAATATAAACTTAAATAGCTTTGAAATTAATGTGAAACAGCATTCAATTGTTGGATTATTTAGTAACACAATAGCCTGAATCTTGTTCATTTTTACAGTGCACAGTGAACTCTGTGTTGTCTTAAAAGCTGCTAATAAGTGCCAGCAACATGACAGTGCAAAAAGATATGAAACCATTCCATCTATTTAATTAAGACAGCTTATAGTGGCACCCGGTTCCAGGGTGTTTAAGCTAATTACTGTATTAATTACAACATTAATTAAATGACATAATTGCCTTTCAAAACAATGACTCTGGTATCCTCAGTAAGGTAAAGGGTTAATCTACTGTGGAACCAGGCATGCATTATTTACATGCTCCGATGAATAATACATTTAGGAAGTGCTCTTATAAATTTACCGGCGCAAAGAAAAGCAAAGCTTAGCGCCTAAAGAAGGACTGATTTGAATATGTGTTTTAAATGAAGATTTGTGTGAATTATGGTCACACCACAGGCACATGGGCGAGGTGTGGGCCTTTGTCTGTGCTACCTCGAAGAGATAGGAACAAAATGATTACAAAATATTAGAGAAGATCACAATCAGTGCTGAGATCCAAAAGAGATTCTGTATTTTAAGATTTGGAATATGGATTTCTCTCACTTTTCATCATTAGGCTCAGTGGAACTAAGCATGGGATTGAATTTGAGTATCCTGTCCTGTTTCAAGTGGTGTGTTTTTTATTTTTGGAAAAATAGTATTTAAAGTATGAACAGTAAAATGATGCTTGAGTTTTAGATGATATAAGAATGTGATTTTATGTGCTCCATACTGCACAAATAAAAGATGTAAGTAGAGGCACTCATGTAGTGCCAAAAACAGGTTCAGTTGCCACGGCCCAAACCTACAAAGAAAAAAAAATCACATCGGAGTGTGACGAGTGACTAATCAAGGCGAGCGAAAGCGTGCTGCAATAAATTAGAGCGGTGTGAAATAAACCACACAAACAGACTGATGATAATAAATGTAAATTATTTCTGGGGAGAAATGTTCCTGCTACATGAGTAATACCAACCATCAGGAAGGAGTCTTCCTTAACATTAATTACAGAAAATGACAAGTGAGCTGACAAGTAGGAAGGCTCATTATCTGAAAACATATTCACAACTTCGCAATTTGCGCAAGATGGACTCCAGCTAAATTAATCTCCTTTCTTTGCATGAGCCCCTTCTAATTTTCATGTTATTAACAGGTTTGCAGTATCACTCAGTGCTTGTCACCCTAATCAGGTTTTTCGGCGTGTTCGGGAAAGCGTGGTGTCATTTGGAAAGGATCAGGCCTCATAATGTGCTCTCCATCACGCCGCTGAATCTACAAGGTTGCTTTTAATAAGGTTCCTTAATCATTTCTCCTTTTTGTTCAACTTTTGGCCTGGCTGCCTTCTATTATCACTCCTTCCATTGGAGAGGCACCATTAGGAGAGGGGTCGGCCTATCTCTGGGACAAGGGGCTCAGGACAAAAGACACATTGGGTCATTAAACAATTAAACCATCATGTAAGCCTTCATACAGTAAACAAGATTATACATTATTATGCAGATTTCACACACTGGGAAATATATGGGAAGTGTTTATGATGTCACATCTTAATCAAAACTGCTTTAAATTATAATATTATTTGACAAAATTATATATTTACTGTCATACTTAATGTATATACTGTATGCTTGTTTATAATCTCTTTTTGATCACCTTTATAACATTTCTATTTTACTTTTTCCATCCAAGTCATGTACCCTAGTAGCCTCATAATGTGAAATTACAAAAGGCAAGGATATATTTCTGACTTATCTTTATTGAATGGCAGTCTTCATTTACCCAGGCTTGGGACCAACCAAAGATTACACATTGACACATTATGCTACACTATGTTTTACTATTGTGTTTTTATGCTAATTCAGCTGCACATGAGTAACCATGGTAATAATATTCCACATAGTGCTTCAAGCATGTTAAGATTATTGTCTGCTCCCAAATCCCTGCGATTCCCTTACGTATGCATCTGTGAACTGTGCACACCAGATCAGCAATATAACAATTGTAGATAATGCTGGGACTTTGGTGTGGTTTTGAATTAATAAATCAAAATATATAGAATTTATGCATGTCCGAAATGTAATCTGCAAACGTGTCGCATTGAAAAGGTGGGTTTAATTCACGTGATAGCTGGAGCAGAAATGCAATAAGTCATGCAAAATTAGTTCAGAGAGAATAAGTTTCAGGGGAAGAAGAAGCCAAATGTTATGAAGGAGTCCATAATGGCAGAGGCAGCTTTATCTGCTCTCCTCTCTCTCACACTCCCTAATTACATTTCACAGATTGTACCACAATAGCTGCTGGTAGTAACCTTTAGTGGATGGGCTTTTCAATAATGCAAAGTACACATTTTCATATCTATTTTTTCCCACTGTGCTCCCCATTTATTAATTTGCTGAACACAATAAAACAAAGACTCGACTTAATGTGCTCCTTTGCTCAAAAGGCGTCGGACAAGATAAAAATACAAAGGCGTCTTTCTGTAATGAGGAATAGGCCCTGCATGCAAACCCAATCATGTCCAATGCATCGGGTTTGAAAGGCCATTTGGTTAGTCACTGTAAAATTCTATTGTGTATCTAACTTATTCTTTTTGTATTTATCTTTCTACTGTAAATTATTCATATCCTTGGCGACAGTTGCCTGTGTAAACACATACAAAGCCCTGCATCATGTGGAGATATTCTCAAGGCATGTATGTAAGTAGAAACCTGTTCAGTTACATGTATGTACAATATTTGGTAATCCTGCACATAGGCACTTGACTTCTGAGGCTAATGAATGTATTTAGCATCCCTTTGGTCTCTACAAGTTGATAGTATAGAATGGAAAAAGCTACACTTACAATTTGGCCTAGAACACCTTAATTCAACCCCCTCCCTTTTGTCCATGCTTGGGAACACAAAGACTACACTGGCTGTAATTCTTAATATAAAATCTGGAGCTGTTGATGTAACAGTCTAGCCTCATACCACAAATAAGTTGAATCAAATCATTGGTGGCAGCTGCTACAAGGGCTTTTTAATTGAATGATTATTGTATTAAATACTGGCTTTTAATGGAGCGTGCACCTCTGCAATTCTTTCCGCTTAAAGAAGCTGAACTCTGTGCAGGTCCTCGCCGCCGCCAGCACTGTGTTTGCTTCCAACTGAGTGGTCACTGTTGGTGTGAAGTCAGCCTTGCACCTGCACTTCTACTGTAAAACATGTAGGTTTCACTTATACTATGTTACACAAAGTCACAAACACTTGGCTGTATTTTCCTCTTGGCTTCAAAGTATTTTAACACATTCACAGCACAGAAGGCTTCCTGTCTCTTTCTTTTTACAAGTCTAATAACTCCTAATAGTACAAATCAGAGCGGCTTCCTTAATCCGATGGTATTTTGTCTGTGATAGGATCAATATTTGCCAGAGCAGTTTCCTTATCCTCACAATGTGATGAAATATTGGCTGTATGAAAGAGGCGATAATGTTATCCACAGTCTTTCCAAAGCCAAGCACGATCCCAGATTAGAGGAGCGTTTATCAAAGACTCAGTGTTGGCTGAGATTACATTTAACCTGACATCACACAGATAGGAGCCCAGATGATCAAACAGGACGGGAGCTACCGTCACTACACACACTGTCACCCACTTTCTTCACTAAAATCAGATCTTTTAGCTGCCAATATCACATTCAAATCCCAAATTCCTGTTAGTGGTGGGTGGCCATCAGCGCTAGGCCTTAGGCAGAGTACACCCAAATATTAGCCTTTTTCATTTTTCATTCCTTCATTTTGACAGTCAGTGAGACTTGAAAATGCAGATTTTAGAACTATCAGAATACATATAATGCATGCAGTAATACATCAGACACTTGACTTTTCCCAATACCCGATTTTGAATTGGCCAGTAACATGACCCATACATCTGACATGTATGGGTCATGGAAAAGTGTATGCATTCAGCACAAAAGTGTGTGGCCCTCCACAAACACACAATGTACTGACTTGAGTGGGTTGTGTCAGAATCCCCATAGGTGCAAAGCAGATGATTTGCTTCAATGACTTGTACAGCGGCATTGCTATGATGGCTTTGGTGTGACTTTGTAAAAGACCAATTGGTTTTGACACGGACTTATTTAATTGAGTTCAGTTATTATGCTTTTAAAAACTCATGTCACTACACACTCAGTGATTTAAGAGTACTACCTGAACTTTGGGCTGACTCTCTGCGCTCCTCTCCAAAGCCATCCTCATGCATCTCTGTCAGTACAGGACACAGTCTGAGTTAAGTGCACAGAGTTGTCCACCAGGCTCAGTGGACGCCCGATGGGGAAATGCTCGGGTGCAGAGAAACCTGCCTGAAATTAAATTCTCCACTTGGCTGACTTGGGTGACTGGTCCTGGTCCGCTGGCCTGTTCCTTCATTATTCCTGCCTGATAACTGACTGAACGGATGTCTTGTCTGTTTAATGCCAGCTCAGCTGCTTCATGGGAGGAACGGGCTTGTCACTCTCTGCTATAACACTCTGTATTACCATCTACACTTCATTTATTTGCCTCAGATTTGGTTCGTCCGTCAAGCCACCAGTCACCCCCCCCAAAGACACATGCAATTCTCTACCACTCAACCTACAGCATCTTTTAGGAAACAATTCAAAATAACCTGTCGAAAAATTTCATTAAAATGTCATTTAGATGTCACCCCAATGATTTAGATTGGAACCAATAAAGGTGACCTTAATTGTAGTTTCTCCTAGCACCTGCAGTGTGATTTTACTAGGAGTAGATTATAACATTTTTTTTGCTTTCTCTTACAAAAGCAGAGTAAACACCTGTAGTCTCCAGAGGTTTGAGATGTGCATTTATGAGCCTTGAGTTAAAGGTGTCTGCATGAGGGCACTGCATGATGGGACATTGTGATGTGGAAACACAGCCAGGCAGCCTCTGTCAAAGACATGGCTCGCACTTGACCCTGTAGCACTCCCTCCTCTGCCCCCTTTTCTTTGTGGCATTTACAGAATTA
This sequence comes from Boleophthalmus pectinirostris, assembly GCF_026225935.1. Classification (NCBI taxonomy): domain Eukaryota; kingdom Metazoa; phylum Chordata; class Actinopteri; order Gobiiformes; family Gobiidae; genus Boleophthalmus; species Boleophthalmus pectinirostris. The sequence goes on from NW_026571353.1 coordinate 15,988,800, forward strand.
AAATGAATATATCCCATGGTAATGCACTGCTGAAGTATACTAATCATAACTCACTGCTTTAGTGCAGGCTTTTAAGTGCACATGACAGTGTAAGCTAATCATTGCTAAACACTGTTGTCTTACTGAAACACATGGTGCACCCGGCCTCATGTATGACCTGCTTTAAACATGGAGAATAGTAATAAGCAGTACAGAACAGTACAGAAAGTATTTGCAGGCTATAAAACACCCCACGCCCCCTCCTTCTGCGTAACCACAAAGCCGATAGCATTGTGGGACAAAATGCTTTCCAATTTGACAATTGATTGCCTTTTGAGCTATTTGTTGGTTGATATTATAATTGGTATAATTTTTCACAAGTACATGAGTGTCATGGCATGATGGGCTTTGTAGATCTCGGTAATGTAAAGGCCCATAGTTCAACCTTTAGGATCAATAATGTATTAAAACCAAGAGCTTATTGAAATAATAGAAGGATTTTCACCAGGAGAGGAGCAGGCACAGGAAAGAACAATGTGCCAAAGACAAAGTATTGGACTCTATGCCAGGCCTTCGATGTTAAGTGCATTGTTTTGTCGCCAGCGCTTGAGAAGGACAGAGAAAGTGGAAGTGATGTGAGAACTCAGGGTTATTGACGTAATGTGTGAACAGAATAAAGCAGCACTTGATCATGTTAGGAACTGTAAAAGCAAACGTGTGAACGCAAACTGTTCACTTTTCTTGCTTGGCTCACAGCATGTTGATAAAGAATAGCACACACACCATTGTGCTCATGCAGTTTACTTATATCCTATATAAAGTGTCATTTGTGTGTATTTGGTATTTTCATAAACACTAACTGATAAGGAAACACAAGAGACTCTGGGTCATTATGAGCCTAAAACAGGCAAAAACAATTTATGCCTACACATTTTCTAACTTACTGCTCACCAAAGAATTTTTAAATAAACCCAAAGTATTTTTGCAAGATGTAGTGCAGTATAATATATAATTATTTTTTGTAAAAAAAAAAAAGAACTAAACCACAAACCACCTTTTCAAAGTACTGCTTGTTTATGTGGAAGTGGTCCATAAGTTTCATGATATTAAAGAAAACAGTTTGTAATATAAGTGGGGCCATGTACATATTTCCTATAAAAGTAAATTATTTGTTGATTCACATTTGGGACAAAACACTACAGCAGTGTTAACAAACTGGTATTAGCATGTACTCAAGGCAACCTAATGCTCTAGCAGCTCCTTTCTAAAGCCCATAGTTGGAGGTAAGGTAAAGACATGGACAAATTAATACACTATCATTTCAGTTGAATTTGTAACAATTACTTCTCCTCAGGCCATCATTTGCTCTGGTGTGTGCATGCTCTCTGCTGCCATGCTTTTATTCAGCTTGTGTGTTTTGACAGTGTTGGAGCCAGCAACGCCACATGTGAGGTGTCAGGTGAAGACTATATGTGACAGATTTGGAGGGGAAATCAAGAGAAGACAAACAGGCAGCTAAATGCCTGGGAAACGTCTGGGCGCTCCCACACAAGGCGATAAGTGCCGCTGACGTGGACATGACAAGCTCGCAACACTAAACCCCAGGACATACACTCCCACTAGACTGGACACAACTCTCTCTTCACTCTATGTGCTAAACAGCTTTTTACGTAAGAATTAACAAGAAATACTGACTTCTCCAACTTCAAGCAGCTATCTTTCTACTGTACACTCTTTGATGTTCCCCTGTTTCAGCGCAGGGTTTGATCTCAGTTTGATTTCCAGTGGCATATCTGATACATATTATGAAAGCAATACAAGCACGTAGGGAGACAGGGTGCCTCCAAACTTGAACTGTTGCCGAGATACCTGAAGAATGAAATGACACCAGTAACATCTCCTTTGTGTGAAAAATAAAAGAAAAAAGTCTGCCCCTCAAAAGTCACACATGTAAATTGAGTATTTTTTCAGACGAGTATTGGTTGCTTTTCAAAGTTGTTATGGTGATACACTGTCATAGGAGTTTGACAGAGGAAAAAGAATAGCGTGCTTTCATTTGAGAACATCACAGACACGGCTCCTCTGAAGAACAGGATCTACAGTCAAAAGTGGAGACAAAAGGGAAAGGGAAATTAATGCTATTGAGCGATGGGGTTTTAAAATGCTTTTGTGGAATATTCCCTTGGAAAAAGATTATATTGTAATTATACACCGCAAAATCATCTATAAGATATAAAGTTAACAAGTGTTCCAAGTAAGTATTATTCATTCACTCTAGTCAAAATTTACTCAGATATTTTCTAGCAATATGGACTTCTTCACTTATTTTTCTAGTGTAACTCTAGACAGACAATTACAAAAATACTGACTGTAATTTAATATTACACCAAACTGAGCTTTTAGTCATGCTGTTACCTCCTCAAAACCACTGCTGTAGTTGTGTTTTGTTTCATTCACACATTTTGTAACCCTTTATTTTTAGACTGTCTAAAGCTCTAAAGCTCAAAATACTCTGTTCCACATTGTGATGTCATGTGGTAGTTTTCAAGTTAACAGCTACCTTTTATATTGAGTTCTGTAGAGTTTGGAAATTCATGGGTTGAAATTATCCAAATGATTCTAGTGAAGTGCATGTAGTTTTAAAACATAGTGAAGCACTTCCTTTATTACCACATTACATCACCAGGTGGAACAGAATGGTTTCTATTTGAGAGAAGAACTCAGCCTAAATATGCAGAGTTTGTGTGTTAAACATGTGTGACTGAAACAAAACACAACTCCAGGTATGTTTTAATGAGGAAACAATATTATAACGTAGATCAGAAAATAGCGTATTTAAAAGAAAATAACATTTAAATTGCATGAACATAATAAAAACATAACAAGACACTGAATACTTAATGTTATCCTCAGTAAATTCTAGTGAGTTCCAAGAAAGCAGGAGGAAATATAACTATTTTATATGTTATTTTGCTGATTAAATCAATCAATGAATGGCATCTTCTCAGTTAGTTTGTGAGGGGTGACTAATTACATTGGTCTATATATAAATTTTGAAAGGCTTGCATAATCGAGAAGTCTCAGATATCCAAACATCCACACCATTACCCACACATACGTAGCTTGTAGACATGTCCATCTTAATGCAAGCAAACGGCAAATCTTCTTTACCCTCCACCTCACCGTTTCTGATGTAGCCAGATGAAAAACAGCTGCACATCTTGGTCTCTAGCGTCTGCTCAGAATTGTGTTGGCCGAATGAGAATTGGGGTAAAACATTTGAATTACAGACCTCAGCTATGACGCCCGGCCTCCTGGACTGCCACATCATGAATATATATTGCATTATGAAGATGTGATGACATTTAGAGCAACCACATTTAACCCTCTCCTCTTGTGCCTCTCGCGGGCTGTGTTTCTCTTCTCCCTCTTAATGCATTTTGCAGCGAGGGGATGCATCTTAAAAGATTCAGTGAGAAATGTCAGAGCCAGCCAAAGACACCGCTTCCAGAGCTGGGGTCATTTTGCAACTGGAGATTCACATCCAAGGGTGATCTATCCTTCACACGGCCCATCCCCCACTGTCTGTCTGCTGAGTCCACAATCACACGCAATCTGCCTTTCGCTCCAAATGTTTCTGCTGGTTTATCCACATGTATATATGCGACAACACTACGCACCCAGATGCTATTTGTTTATTTATTTATTTATTACTTATTAGATGCTTCTGAGTAGGGGGTGGGCCATACTGACAAAAATTATGTTATGTTACATTAATCTTCTATGTTTTTGGAATCTCCTGATAATGACATTCATACAATATTATGTCAGTCTAAAAAACATGTCTTTAAATATATTAGTAGAGCTTTAAATGGGGCATGTAAAATGGACTTTTATAACCATTCATTCCCCAGTCATTAACTCACTCAAAAATGTATTTTGATTCATTCATGCAAGCTTGAGTCATGCATGCAGGACTTGAGTAGAAAATTCCTGTTTTCACCTACCCCCTATCCCCACCCACAGTTCTGTACTTTCATGCAATTGTTGAAACAGACTCAGACTCCAGGTCATGTATAGGGTTCAAATATGTCATGTAAAAACTGTGAAATGCCACTGAATGGGATGCCTTTACATCTTTGCACAGTATTGAAGTAGTAGTAATTTTGCACATTTTCAAAACAACGTTCACAGTATTGATATTTTTTACATTTCCCATAAACACTGACAACTGGTGATATATCCAGTCTAGCAACTTCAAACACAACTGTTATTTGCCAATCACTAAAAGCTGGTTTCTACATACTAATCTGTGCATTCAAATACTTTTTCTCAGGTCAATCAGTGACAGCACAAACAATCTTCATTCAATTTCATAATGTTCTCTAACCATTCACTAACTGCACAAATATGGATCTCTCATTCATTTTCACACACATAGGAGCAGAGTATAGGAGAGCTAGCTTAGCCTACCGTACAGTTACTTGACCAAGCCGGGCAGCGTCTCTCCACCTCATTACCAGATGCAAATGAAAGGGGTACACATGTTTAATATTTAGTGGCAGCAGAAATGTCAGGCTGGCACGAGACGGAATTAAACAGCACTGTCAGCGCAAGTGAACTCAAGGCTTTCTCAGCTATTTCACTTCATATTGAGTTACTGTCACCATTTATTTCGGGGCGGCCGGACGACGGGAGTGAAAATGTTCTGTGATGTCTTTAAGAGCAGAGGAGGAATCAAGGAGGAAGTGTGAAGGGTATTGTCCTGATGAGCCTTGGGATTTCATGCTTATTGTCAAAAACAAAGATTATAAGACAGTTTTGCATATTTTCCTGAGGTTTTAAAAATTGCTAAAGTGAAAACAAACTACAATGCCCCCTCATAGATTAAAATTATCTAAACTAAATTGGCATGCACATATAGATGTATTTATACTAATCAAAAAGGACAGCCTAAATAGTATAGAAAGACAATAATTGACATTACTGTCTACGCCACAAAATGCATGGGGGGAATTATTCAAGTGAACATTACCATAGTCTCAACAAAATCTATGGAAAACACTAATAGCAGATCAATTCTTGATATGGTCTTTTAGCACCGCATAACTTAAGTGAGAGAAAGTTACAAACAATGATCAACCATAAACATTAGCACATCATTGGCCAGACTATATTTTAGCACATTTAAAGTGAGAGACTGACAACAACATTTTCTGTTACTCTACTTCTACTGTTTTCAGCAAAACAAAAAATGTAAAAGTTAAATAAAAATACAACCCAATACAAGCTGAGAATGCTAAACTGGAGAAAAAGTTGCACTGTCTTTCTTTAAAAGGAACAGAGATGCCTCACACCTTTGGCCCATGAGCACACTAAAAAAATCTGCATAATCTTTACTATAACCATTATGTCATCCAGACAGTACCAAGCACAAAGTTATAGAACCGTGGTTGTCTGCAGATGTTCTGCTTTTTTTATTTATACATCGTACACTGTACACTGACAGATATTATCAGAGCTATAGAGTTAAAGCACATTCCAATCAAGAAAGCAGATAACATTGGGACCCACAGGGAACCAATTATCCATTGCACACAAGGGCTTTACTGTATCTGAGAGCAAAAGAAATGTGTACAAACAAGAAGACAGTTGAAATAAGGAAATCAAGAGAGTTTAAAAAGAAAATACAGACAGAAAATGAAATAAGTGAAAGTGGAAAGTGTGTCTGCTATAGAGTCCATGTACTGTATATGGCAAATGCTTTTCAAAGCTAAATCATATTTGCATCTTGCAACACAGTTACGAGACAGAATGGTTTCTCAACCTCAAACTTGAAGAAATGGTCCAAGATGGCAGACACACTAAGATGAGTCAACCTTGACAAGTTTAAAAAGTTGTTGAATTTTAATGAATGGAAGGCATTTTAGTGCTCTAAAGTCTGTGTGAACAGAAGATTAGAAAGTTTTGCTGTGGACAGGCAGTCAATGAACTCCCACTGCCTCCTCTAAAAAAATAGAAGCGTTTCATTATTCCAAGGTGAGGGCTTTAAAACAGCATTTTAAATGTTACCCCGCTGTTCGAGATCATGAAAACCTTTAATTTCATGCAAATGAACAGCGAGGAGCACGGCGCTTAATGTAAACGAATGCGCCTTTTGTACTGAGTGCTGGAGTGAGCTGGAGAGAGAGGCCAGCAAGAAAATTCCCAAGGATTCTTTAATTGCTATCTGAAATTATGTAAATCCCTGTGCTAGCCCGGGTGCAATTATCCAGCGCCTCTTGCTGCCAGCTTTACTAATGTCTAACAAAATATCGGTGGCTGACATTTAGACGTCGTAATGCAAATGAGAATTAATTTTTCTTCCAAGACAAAGGGCAGTGGAAAGATCACACCATTTTATACAATAAAGGGTGAAAAAAGTCGGGTTTGCGAGATGACAAAAAAAATGTTGATCGAGAAATGAGCCCGAAATGAAGCCCATTTTTATATCAGTGCATGCTACAGAATAATTCCCCTATTCTCTGCTATTAATCTATTTCTATGGCCACAGAGAGGTACGCTGTGAGCCCAAGACATTCATTTAGGGGCAGAATTAATTGCAACGTGTGTCTCATTTTTAGTAATGATATGGGAAATCCTAGCTGCTCCCCATTGTTCCAACATGCTGCTGCTATGGCTCTGATGCTGGACTGTTTGGGTCACACTTTTCCATTCATCTCTCCAGGTACAGAGATGGATGTGGGGCCAGCCTCTGCAGCCTCAGAGACTCCCCTGTGTGGAGCTCCCAACACCTGTCCTGCTGTGAGAGTCTTCACCAGGCCAAGGAGGAGCACCGCCTCTCTGCACAATGCACCCAGTAACCACACACTCTTCTGGGACACAAGGGACCCGCCTAAAGGGACTACTGGTGATGGGGAGATCGGTCTCCCAAAACGACATTTCCAAGGACAAAATAAAAAAACAAAAAAAAAACCTGACTAATATTTGAGTATGGACAGCATGTAAAAGCCTCCCCGAGCCTTGAGCCAATACATGCTACACCAACAAGTCTAAAGTGCAAGAGATAACTCTTCTGGAATTTTGTAAATGTAACATAAAATGTAAAAACACAGTTTGTAGATCAAAATACAAGATTTGTTTGTAAAATGTGCTTAAGAATGGTACATAAGCCATGTGACGATATAGCAAATACATTTTCATGAAAGGCATTAGCTAACCAAACACCAGCTGTTTTTGGAAACTGTCAATCACCTGAATCTAGATCAATCCAAACAGGTTCCATTGGAAGGAGTTCATTTTCATGTTGTCAGGAGTTCATTTTCATACCTGACATGCTTTAACCGGTCACTTCCTGCAGTCTCAGAAGAGCCACATGACACATGTTAAAGCCTGGAACAAAAACATTAGACATTGTATTAACAAAGTGACCATTAGCATAATGATCACAGCATGAAAGACTTGGTGTGTATAAGCAATATCCTCTGAATATAAACATTTATGAATGCCTCAAAAAATTCACCCAACATCACCTTTTATTTTGTCTCAGAGATGGCCTGTCTAACAGAGAGCTTTATCGCGCATGCTAATATTAGCTGTGGCTCTGCTTCTACTGCTAATGTGCTGTGTTTGTAGTATTTACTATTGTCTCCCCCTATCTCCCTCCTTGTGCCTCCTCATCACCAGTCTCCTAACCTCCATCTTCTGTGGGCCTCCACCAGCAGCATCCATCAGAGTGCTGTCATGGTAGAGAGGCTTTGATGCTTGGTCCTGATGCGGCCATCAAGGCCCTCCATCTAACAGGAGCCGACACATCATAATAACAGTAAGAGGCCCTTCCTGTCCAGTGTCATGCTTGGACAGATTAGTTCCCCTCCACAAAACCGAGGTAATTTGCTTTTGGCGAAACACATTTGTAGATGGTATTCTTTCAGGTTAACTAGTTCATGAGAAGAGATGAGACACTTGCTGCACACTGTTTTCCTCTGTGTGATGCTATTATTCCTTTAAGTGCCATTTAAAAGACCAGCCCAACTGATTTTCTATCAGTGTATTTATTTCCTCCTTAATACAAATCTTCTCAGATATTTATTCTCTGCAATAGATGTAGACGCAAGTGAACTTACAGTACCAGTCAGAAACAAGCCTGGCGAAATGGAACACAAACAACAATCACAAATTGGTCATTTGGATATTGAAAATATAAAATATTTTATAGCACTAGTTTCCCAAAAAAATTTACAAAAAAACAAACAAAACAGAAGCACATGGAGAGCACTTGTTCAGCATTACAGTAATCAGAATTTAGATATCCAACTTGTTAGGGGTAAATGCTTGTCCCAAAATAGCCACAATACATCATTATAAAACTGTTCTTCTAGTTGGTGAAGTTAGGGTCTTTTGGTCTGTATTTTTAAAATGGTTAATAATCTAAACCCACTGAATCTTAACAGAGATTTGGATTTATATTTCACTATTTCACAATCATGTTATTATTGTAGAAATTTCTATTCATGTAAAAAAAACAACAACAAAAAAAACAAAACACACTTTTAAAAGTATGTTTCACGCCCCACTAAAACCTTTGCACAGTTCTTGCACATCCTTTCCTATACAGATTGCTAGTGTCAGTCCAGAGCAACATTATTTTTAGTTATATGGCCGTCCATGTTAAATCACCCACTATAGAGGAGATGACCACTGAGGGACAAGTCGGTAAAGCATAGTTGTTTTATGGCTGTCATTATTTTCATACTGAATTATTGGTGGGCTGACTTAGGGATACAGTAGGTAAGAGTTTGAATATGTCACCGCTTTAATGGCACATAAATCCATCTGTAACCCTGATGTCAACACTGGCATGTCACAAATTTGCTTTGAGCTTCACAAACATATTTTTAAAACATATTTCCCTACACTAGACACAGGTTACTTGATAAATATATGCATAAATTAAAAGAATATATGCAGAGGTGCCTGTCTGTCGAGCTAATATCTGTATTATTTTTTATTAATCACACCAGAATCTTAAATATGAATGGCCTGTGCACTATGTCTTTCCACATTTGCTGCATGATCATATTTCATAAACAGTGCATTTGAATTTTTATGTACAGAGTATGCAATATTCATGATAAACTGAATATGTAAATAGGTAACCTTTATTTATGAGGCCCTGCCACACTGGTGCTCTTAACTATTTCTTATGGTGATAAGATGGATCGACAAAAATGTTTGTTAGGGGAATGCGCGTGGCTGCCAGTGATGGATAATTAGCAGCTTCATCTGTATCTGGTGAAAGGCATATTTCTTTGCAGGCACTTTGTGAGACTGGAGACACATACTATTTATATGCACAGTCCAAAAGTAAGAACAGTATTAACTACAAGATGTGCCTGCACTTGTTCAGAATGCAGCGGTGCCGTGCAGTACAGACTGCAGTGTTATTTGAATGAAACGAGGAGAGAGGCCAGCACCAGTCAGCCCTGTATCTTTTGCACACACATTTAATCCAAATGCTCCATTGCATTACATTTCCCGGCTGTAAGTGCCTGAATTACCCGTCCCGTTCTGAACAGTCCTTTTTTCTTATTGTTTAGAGAGCAGTTAGAGAGCCTGGGATGCTCCAAATACCATTTTACATCCACTTATGGAAATCCATTGTTCCCTGAACATTTTCACATACAAACCAATATATGCTTTTCTAAGAGGTCTAAGACCTCAATTACATCAAAGGCAGTTTGTCCCGCTGCTGCTGCAGCTGAAGGCTCATACAACTGTGTCAATGCTACCCCCTTGTGACCACTGGAGCTAAGACATGGCAGAGCTGGAGACAGAGCTACTAGAATCTCACATTTTTAATTATTTTGTAGGAAATAAAAATAGAAATGTGACTTTATTCAACCAAACAAGAACTTGTTTTTATGTGTGATTTTTATTGGGATGCCTGGACCTTTGTGTTGTCTTTTTAAAGTAAAACTATCTGACATCTTCAGTGTGAGTAACAAAGCTTTAAATAAAAAGATGAAAAGAAAATCTCAAATCTTCTACTTTCACATTGTGTTTTGAGGCATGTCACGGCTGCACCTATGTGCTCCCTTCATTAAAGCACACGTCTGTGGAGCTGCTGACACACAGACAGAGCCTGTCAGAGCCACGAGAGGAAGATTTGGGGGGCACTCCTCATGCCATCCTTGTCCCAACTAGAGAAAAGCATGCAACCTTTTATAGTATGGACTTGAAAAGACATAATTAGACTCACAGATGTGTAATTGTGCAACGCTGCATGGCTCCCTGTCACACGAAGAGAGAGGAGAGGCAGCCTGTGAAGTGCAGTTTGCCATAGGCCCACACTTTTATTTCCAAGTTTGCTCTGTCTTCAAAGACCCTCTCAGACAGGCAGAAGTTAGAGCACAGATCCTTGAAATATTTCAAGCACTGTTAAAGCATTCACAAACTTCAAGGTATATTAACCATCAGATGCACTAATTCAGTAATTCTAGACAAACAGATCATTTAACAGCAACTGTACATTTATATATTAATTTCATAGTCTTTGCTCCAATTTTCCTAGTTAAAACTCTAAGAAAACAACTTCATCAACCCACTGACCCCATTCTGCATTGCACATGATATTTTATAGCTGTCGTGCTCTCACTTTAGCAGCTTAACTCTGCACCTGACTGTATACAGTTCGCTCTCATTAATAGTCGGAGCAGAGCGAGCCTTCTACACACTACACGCCAGCAAAACAATGCAGTGACTTCAGAGGCGAAAAAAAGAACTGGCGTTTGAATTATTCTCTGCCTGACCCGGGTCCGTGTATGTAAACATGTGACCCTAATACCACGCTACACCACTGTTATTTATGTCATCTAATCATTCCCACTCCCCCGGGACGCACTCGCAGCACATACAAACATGACCAAAATACATATTTAGATTTATTTGTCTGCAACTGTCCAATAAAACATATCCTTTTGCATTTCCATCTCTGGGCTGGGGTCCCAGTGGGAGTTGGCTGGCTGAGAAATGTTGTGCTTTCAAGCTTCAGGGGAACGGCGATGTGAGCAATGTTCAGGGTTGGGAAAAGAAAATAAATAAAAAAGTGCTCCGTCCGTCGCCTAAGTGTTGCACTATAAAGAGAAAGGAACATTCAGAAAGTCTCAGAGGGTTTTAGCCCAAATGTGGAACGTGGGTGCAATCTTCATGTGTATTCACAAGAGACCAAGAAGATCGGCATCTCCACTCACTCTGTCTCTTCTGCCTCCTTTTATTCAAGTGTCTATAGACTCTATGTTTTTACTAAGCAATTTTTTACATAATGACAATATACATTTAATAGTAAGTTTTGATTACATTTACATTACATTTTAATAGTGTATTGTAAATAATACTCAATATAAAACAGTGTTTGGAAATAAATAAGAACTGTATTCTAGCAGTGCCTTTGTTTGCATGTTATAGTTTCAAAGAGTGAGAAATAGTGAAATAATGATAATGCTGAGAAGTGTTTAATAGTTAGATACATTTTGTTAAACTAATATAAATAGTTTCTCAGGGTGTCTCAGAATATTTGAGTATTTTTGTCACTGATGATGTAGTTTTTACAAAAGGAATACTATTACTTGAGAACACATTACAAACTTCTGTATTGATGTAATCTTGTTAAGTTACATAAAAAGACCTACTACCACTGCTTAAAAACTGCTTATACTCCATGCAACCATTAGTGTTTTCCATCATGGCCAATTCCAAATCCTCTAAGTGGGCTGCAGATATGTCATTGCTATTACTAAAATCAAGCACCCAACTTTGTAATGAAAAGTGCATTGTTAAAATTGTGGACTTTTTTATGATGTGCTTATGAAGGAAAAAAGGAAGAGTTTGGGTGGTGAAAGCTGTGCTGTGCCCTTCTGTGCACTGTGGATGCCATGGCCAGATGTTTTAGGGTGTTAGTGGTAAAGGCGACCTCCTCTCCATAGGCATACTCATAAATGAATATCCATAAATGGGGTTATGCCAGGGCTCTCTGGCTTTTACGGAATTGTGTGGTGTGGCCAACGGGGCACTGGGTCTTTCCATAAAAATTCAATAAATCCTCCATTTTCTCAATGACTTCTGAAAAAAAAACAAAAAAAACAGGAGGGTAAGATGGGAAATATGGGTCACGATTGGGGGTTATTGAAAACTTCCAATATATTAATATGCAAGTACTATGCTGTGCAATTATGTTTAAAGGCTAACAAAGTACAAAAACACACAAAGTTCCCCAAGTTACAAAATATGAGGAGTCGACTTCACACCCATAATAACCCAATACACACAAGCCCTATAGGTCTCAAAATGGTGAACAGTATTATCACTTTTTTTTTGAATGAACAACTACAAAATCTAATTTGTGGCTTCTTGATGAGCATAAACAGGGTCTGACTCATTGTTGGGAGTTTGAGCCCAGCCTCAAACAGTCTGAAATTATTTTATAGTAAGTATTTTATCAAGGTTTGCATGGCACACTTCTTGGGGCATATGTGAATAAATTAACTGCTAAATGTATAGCATATGCACACATACACATGTACAACATGTTCAGTAAAATTGAATACATGACTAAACGGTCCTTTCCCTCAGGTAATAGTGCCTTTTATTATGTTCAATTCATAACAGTTCAACCCATTTGTTGTTTAATCAATTTCTATTCTACTTTTACTGTAACTGAATTAAAGCAATAATGCAGTGGAACTTTTCTATGGCTAACACAAGTGAAACTGAATATGCAATTTTGATCTCTGAATTTATGTAAAAAGCGAAAAGGGCTATAATTCTGAAAGACTTTATTCAAGTGTAAAGTAGGTTATAAAATCATATAGCTTTAGCTGTCAGATATAAAACCCGTGTACAAGCTGCCGAGTCTTTAAGTAAATGATAGCTTCTATTCATATGTAGCTTAGTCAAAATTAGGGCTGGGCGATAGTCAAAAACTAAAATCTCGATTTTTTTGTACACCCTGGACGATTATGATTAGCCAGATTTTAATCAAAGTCAGAGCAGGAGCTGCTAGTCTTTCAAATATGGGACGCTCATTTTCACAATTAACACATTTCTGTAATTGACTAAATTTAGTTATTATTTTCTCTTATATTTTCTCAATATTAATTTGCTTAGAATTGTCTTTAAATCAAGTGACTGTAAATGGCCACAATTTGGGAATTCAATAACTGAGGTAATAAAAACATATAATTTTTGACAGCTGAGTATTTAATATTTACTATGTGGTCTTACTGTGATATTAGTTCTGAAATAGATCAGGATCACTCTATTTAAAATTACAAACAAGTCTTTTTATATTAATTTTTGTATCGATTAGTAACCCTAATTTGAGAATGTCAAGAAAACCCTCAAAACAAAACCTTTCTGTCTGCTTTGGTGATCTTTCCCTTCTATTCTGGGTCTTCTTGATACTTTCTCAGTATGACACAAGTAAGGAACTTCACACAATACGACCCCATACATTCCCATCAGATTAATGAATATGCCATTTGCGATTATACTTTTGACAGCATCTGATTCAGAAATTTCTGGTGTTGCTTGGGTGACATGGCTTGGCAGCTGGTCTCTCCACTGGAATATTGGTTTATCTGGCTTTGTGTAATTATCAATGATCAAGAGGAATTATAATCTGTGGTTAACAGCATTGTGCTCCACGATGACCCTGATAGATGGTCAATTATAGTGATCAGGTCGAGGCAGTTATTGGATTTAAAGTGGCAGTGATGGGCCCTTTTGCCCTACTGTGGGTAATTATCACATTTATGCATGATTTAAGGCGACAGTGTATAACAAGAAAGACTGGACTTAAATTGAATTATTTTCTTATCTATGTATTTATGCAAGAGTTAACAACGCATGGCTATGGCTGGAATAATGTAATGAGGCTGAATTAGTGTGATAGCCACGTACAGCATGACCACTGCAGTGTCACAAGTGAGACAGGAGGACAATTCTCTCACTCTGAGGCACACCAGAGTCAAAATCAGATCATAAGTGTAGCTGCCATTAAAATAAAGTGGATTAAGTCATATATATCTGGAATGTATTGAACAGAATTACTTCTATGGTTGTTGCAAATATTTTATAAATGCTCTTTTGAACTGGAGGATGGAGTGTTTTGTATAATTGTGTATAACGTGTGTAAATACAAAACATAGCACTCATTCAAAGGTATTATAGCATTAGTATAATGTATGTATTTATTTATGTATGTATACATGTATTTCCCAGTAGTAACCCAGTATTTTATTGTGTTGTTTCATGGCTGTTGAAATCTTTACATATTTTGGGCTGATGCATGTAGCCACTCGCATAAGATTTTCTGACATTCGATCCCAATCTCTACAGGAAACATGCCAATAGTCCTACACTCCTCTATTTTATATGTCAATATTTTCTTTCCTCTTTCATCCCATCCCCGTTATTGTGGGTGTGAGCTCCAGCAGGTGCAGACAGCTCACAGACAGTCCAGTCTCCTGAAGCCTCAGCTCCTGTGGTAAAGCCCAATACATCAGGGCCTTGTTTATTTACTTTTTCCACATGCCAGAAAAGGTCAGAGTCGGATGATTATACTGCATGGCTCGAGAAGAACTCAATAAAAGCCATGCAATGAAAACAATATCATCCATATTTTAAACAGCTGGCACCAGGCGGAGGGGGGCGTACACTAGGGTGCCAATTATTCCACTTCTCAGGGTTCTGCAGCTCACCACAGCTACTCAGGTGTTCCTCAAATACAACAATTATTTCAAAGAGCTGGCTAAAAATGATTGATACAACTGGTCAGTCTAATAGTCTAAATTTACATACATGTTTAGTTTGATAATCACAAGCCACTAGCAGTTTCTAATGATAAAAACGCACATTTAAATTCAGCTGTTTTTCTGGCAGAGAGCAGCGCTGGTTTGTTTTCCCTCCATGGACTTATTAAAGTCAGTGCAGCACACACTCTGCTCTATAATCCTGATGTATTATTAATCATGTCTTTCTCTGGAACTCCAAAAAAACTTATCTTTGTGATTTTTTTAAGAGAAAGCACACTGAATTTCAAACTGGGCAGGTCGAGGGTGACACGATGCTTTATTTTCTGCTCCTGAATCCATAGTATAAACAATGGCAGTGCCTCTGCTGTGCTGTGGAGGAATGTACAGCTTGTCTTTGTACAGCGAAACATAACAACAGTGTGGTTATTTCCACATACAGTACCTTCATAAACTCTGACATATTTTTACGTTGTATATAATCTGACAGCTCTGGAAATGTATGATGCATAAAGAAGAATCCTCCTCCAGTGCATGTGTCAGAGTGCCCTACACTTGACTATACTGGATTGTCCTGTCCACAAAAGTAAAACTCTAACCCTAACTGTTTCACTTCCCATCTGGAACAAATTATTATTGCAAATGATTTGTTTAATATTTTTATTAGTGTTTTGATTTTAATATTTTTAGAAATTGTGTATGCCTTTAGAGTTATCAAAATCAATACATAGTAAATACACAGATTAAGTATTCTTTCAAATATCAATTTAGATGTAACTTTTTAATTTGAAGCTTGTAACTATGTCAAATGTTATTAATATTTAAATGAAAAAAGTATAGTGAAAGGTATTATCAGAAGAAAAAAAAATTACTGATGTGAGTTATGAATTTTGGGGTCAAATATTTTGTTACAAGAAAACTATGAAAAAGCCTGGCCTTCATGAGTCACTGTTATTCAAAGTTCTAGTAATGACCAGTGATGTTCTCTCCATCAGCACTACATACCTTTGAACACATCCACAAGACAGCCTCTCTGTATATTTAATGCCATTTAGGAGGCAGACTGATACATTTCCCTTCTACGACAATGTAAACAACACATCCATACAATAATGTAAGCTCTAACATCAGTGCTATGGGCATCTCCCCTCTCATGTGTGAGATGATCATCCAGCCACTGACAGACTGCAACATGATTCGGTTGGACAGTGACTGACTGCACATCCAATTTGTTTCAACTCCAGAGCTTCGCCTTATTATCTGAAATGCATGAGACGTCTGCGCGGGAGAGGCGTGATCAGCTGGGGCATGCACCGGGGCTGCTGGGAAAGTAATCAATAAGGGATTGTCTCTTGTAGTTTAGGCCCACACATTATGACAGAGCTGAAAATTAAACAGGCAGATATTAATAATAATGGAAATCAGAGGCTGGTGGGTGAAAGAAAGGAGAGGGGGAGGGGCTCAGAATCAAAATATGTACCAACTGTGGGAGCTCACTTGTGGGTGCATGCTAGTGAAAGAATTTGTAACAGTATGAGTCATTTGTGTGACAATAAATAGATAAAAGTACATGAATATCAAAATACTAGTATGAAAATACTAAAACAGTACATGTTACTAGTCACGATAACACATTTTAAAATGCATATATTGCTGAAGTAAATATATATATGATAGACAATAACATTGAAACCAAGGTACAAAGAAGAATTATCTCCTAAAAATCTTTTAAATGCACAATATTGTTTAAAAATATTATCTGCAATAAATAGCAAATAAATATAAGAAATCAACACTTAAGTGATTAGTTTGTATCAATAACTTCATATTTCAACCTTCCATAGCTCAAATATAATTGCAGTACAGAAAAGTAACAACAATTTTCCCACTAGTCCAAAGTCCACTAGTCCATATTGACCCCCAAAAATGATTGCTCTATCTGTCATATATTGAATGATAAATCGATATAGTAGCCATCATGACAGACCTTCATATTACAGCTTTCATTGTACAGTATTCAAAGTCATGAAATAAAACAGAATTATTACAAAAACAATAATTGAAATTTGTGGCAGTATATTTTGGGGATGGGTCACAGTTTGGGTCAAGAGCAAATTTTTTCAGCAGCCATTTGCTATTGTGTGTAACTAAACCAGTAAACACATAAAAGCATTTTTAAGAGGAAGCCCATATTGAACAGAGAAAGACATGGCATGGATATAAAACAGTAAAAGAGAGATTCCCCATCCTGCCAATTAGCCCTGGCAATCCGTTTCCATTGTTCAAGCAACAAACGCCTATTGTGTGTGGGAGCGGGAACTTAACAAACAGCATTACAGCCCATTACAGATGCAGTGTCATTGATTATTTATACCCTTATAAAATGCCGGGCTCCCTTGTGGACCAGGCTTGCTTGGCTAGCTCCGATAAAATGTTCTCTCTAAATCACCACCACAGCAGCAACACATTGGAATACATAAGAGACTTGAGTGACAAAGTCCTGCGTGTGTAATAGATGTGGCGATCACTGTATCAAAACCAGAAAAAACATCTTTTACTGTTGTCATAACAAAGCATCTTATTAAACCAATAACTCTCTCCACTCAGAGTTTTATGTGCACATATACATGCAATATGAGCTATTTGATTAATTTTAGATGACTGTCCATATGAAAAATTAGACAGTATTTCGTATCCCGCCAGGAGTTTGCTTTACAGTGGTTGTTTTGCATTGGTGAGCAGGGGAGCAGATGGCGTCTGGAACCTGCTCGCACCAAGAAGTCAGCACTTTTTTGAACTTTGACGTTGTAGGAGTCTCCGCCAGACCAGGACCTTGCTCGTCCAGTCACCTCGCCTTGGGAATACTGTGTGCAGATATTAATGGCTGCCCTTGCTTAAGAAGACCACCTCAGCATTAAAGCCCACCGGGACACAGCCTTGCAAATGCCACAGCTCGCCAAGTGTTGCTTCTTAATGACACGCTGACATTGTGGCGCCTTCAAAAACTCCCCAAAACACACTGGATCAGCCACTTAAAACACCTGTGTAGACTTCTGACACGATGCCCTCCATATTTATAGCTAAGATATATTATCACTCATAAAATGCACCCATACTAGAGAAGCTAAAGGTCCAAATTGCCAGATGTTTTACTGTACAGCAATACATTTCCTTCATTTATCTTCTACTTATTTCTATCAAGAGTTGAGGGCAGCATGCAAATTTGTGGTTTGGGTAGAGAACCAATAATTCTCATATGTACATAATTTAAAGTAATAATTCATTAAATGTTCCTAATCTTATCCCTAATACAGCCATAACTAAAGGCAGGCTCCACAAAAAAGTTAGTTCCAGGGGTGATAATGACTTAAATTGTCAGGTTTTACACTTACAACAATGGGTGCCATAGATGTCATAGAGGTCCTGTATTACGCAAAATTGACTCTTGTGAACTTTAATTCATGTTGAGATGTTGTTACCTCATCAAAAAAAGACCTAGAGTTGTGTTTTGTGTCATTTACACATGTGTAACTCCAAAACTCAATATGCTCTGTTCCACCATACAGTGGTAGTTTTCAAGGTAACTGTTTACTTTCACATATGTAAATGAAACAAAACACAACTCCAGGGATGTTTGATGGGGAAACAACATTAAACAGATAAAAAATAGGGTAATATGGGCCCTAACATATATTCGGGAAATACTGGTTAATGACAAATGACAAATATTAAATATCATATCAGCTGGAGCCCATCCCTGGAACTACACCTCTTAGTCACTCAGTTGTCACTCAGGACATTGTTTTAGTCAAATAAACCTGCATCTAAAGCCTAGAAACAACCAAAATAACACAAGGTGAACATGCAGAGTCCCCTCTAT
This sequence comes from Boleophthalmus pectinirostris, assembly GCF_026225935.1. NCBI lineage: Eukaryota > Metazoa > Chordata > Actinopteri > Gobiiformes > Gobiidae > Boleophthalmus > Boleophthalmus pectinirostris. The sequence goes on from NW_026571353.1 coordinate 16,007,469, forward strand.
TACAGAAATCTGTCGTCTCCAAGGATTTGAACCGACAACTTGCCCAACGAGTATAACAACATATTGCATGACAAACGCGTGACAGCCAAAATGCAAAGAGGTAAAGTAGGCCCATATTGGACACACTCCCCAGAGCATGGAAACTATGAAAGAGCATAGAACATCTTGTATCATTTGTCTTCCTTAAACGCTGAAGCCGTGACAAAGTGGATGGAGAAATTATGATAAATGATAAGACATATTTAGTCAATATCTGTAATTCTGCTGCTTCACTCTGCTGGGGTTTCATCCTTGCGTAGTTTAGTCGAATAGACAACTGTTCATTTAAATGGCACTTTGAAGGCCAGATTGCAGATAAATTGAAATGGGCATTGTACATGTTAATATCAATATCAATAGCCTGCACTAAAAGATGGATTGTCAGTGTGCTGTTTCGGGCATTTATATCTTACTTACGGTCTAAACAAAAACTCCTTACCATGCAGGGGGACTTTTACTTCTTGAAAGCGATGCATTCATGGACATATGAAATCCAAAAAAAACTATGTATTCACATTATCACATGAAGTAGTAGTAGTAGTAGTATTTTAATTGTATTGCATTTGAGAAAAAAAAAAAAAAAAAAGACAAACATACCTAATACACCCATGTTATACCTGCCTTTGGATTTTTGGATGCCAGTGTGGCCTTGGTGGTTCTCTCCTGGCATCCCCTTCAGCTGCTTTCCTAAGAACAATACAATACATGAGTGATTGGTTAGATGTTTGCATTCACAAGAACCAATGCAAAGAGATAATATTATGACAAAAAATATCACAATATACCAAATTTCAATTAGGTGCTCCACTGTAGGTATAGAACTTTATTGTTTGTGTTTAATTTTATTCACATGTACAAGTTATATCCTTACAACACTTTTTGTTGCTTTAATGTTTCTGTATTTGAGGGAAAAATATTTGATGCTATCTATAAAATGATCACAAAACTGTCATGCTTCACTCTCAGATGAAAACCGCAGGTGTAATTACTAGTGCTAACAGCCACTGATGGTTGGCATGGTTACTCTGATTCTGTCATAATGTTGTGAATAGCCTCTGTTAATGTTTACTACCAATAAAAACAACATGATGAGCTGTTTGAGACTTATAAGGCCCTACCAGCGTTGTATGACTGACTGTATGGATAGCAGCCACAGCAGCTAACATGCCCGAGCTGGGTGAGATCAGGGAGACACATGTCAGTACAGTGAAGTCGCTCTGGGAATGGAAACATGACGTGAGGATGAGTGACAACTTCCATACCGCCATGGCAACACAGCAGCAGTGGCTCTTAGGAGAAAGAGTAATGTGGTCCCTTCATACAACTATTAAGAACGCACTGCTCCAGACCTGAACAATATCTAATTACACACACAGATGAGTGAAGCCTGTAATACTGGTGGTGCTGAGAGACCTTGTCACTAACTATTTCCTGAGTGCCATCAGTCACGTCAGGCCGGAGCAACAGGTATCCCGCTTTGTGCTTCAGTACATAGGCCTGTCATCATAATAAATTTTGACGTTCGATATATTGCTGAAGTAACTATAGATAAGGTAAATTATACTGAAACTAATTTGTGCTACTGTCACAATAATCCTAGAGCAGATTTAAACAAAAACAAAAAAAAATATTCTAAATCTACAATATTGTTAAAAAAAATCTTGATCTGCAGTAAATAAATAGCAGAATGAAACACTTAAGTGCTTAATTTGTATTTGTACTCTAATGAGTCTGAATATTGTACAGTGAAATGAATATTGAAACTACTTTATGTCACTGACACAATAACATTAATGCAGGATATTCCCAAAATGCCATTTTTAAACAGACAGTATCATTAAAAATGCCTGAGCTGCAACCAAAAATTAGCAGAATGAACCAATAATTATCCACAAAAGTTATTTATTCAAACCTCTATAGCTCAAATCGTATTGTATTACAACAGAAATACCCCAAATCTTGTCACTTTTGCAAAGAAATTGTACACACGATTAATACTGAGCCCCAAGATATATTGTCCCTCCTTTCATATATTGAACGATAAGCTGATATAGTAATTATCATGACAAGCCCAGAGAGTACCTACAATAATAACGGAGGAAAAAAAACATTTAACTGACAACTTGCACAAAATAATACATTTTTTGGTGCTGTATAACTGTATAGAATGTAGATAAGCGTGTGACAACAATACTGCAAGAAGAAAGTCAGGCCATGTGAAACAGTGAACCCAGCAACAGGTAATCATCAAGTGTGCACTTTAACACACTCAGTGAGTCACACCAACTGGTAAGGACAATAACAGGGACAAGAGCAAGGGGCACGGGGCTCATAATGCCCCCCAAAATGTTTGCAGAATGGATATTGAACACCACAGTTGAGGTTACTATTTATCTCATGCCAGCCAAGTTGGCACGCACATCTGGCGCCGGGTACTTAGTGCAATTATTTATGATTTCCTCCAAGATTTAAAAGCTCTTCGCCCGGCCTTGTAATGCAGTAACTGATTGCACTGCTAATGTAATTAAGGGGAGATTATGATGTCCACGTGGCACACCAGATGGTGGCATTCACAGCGATGGGGGAAGGCACAACTGGCACACCACTGCACAAGGGCAGTGAGGCGCAGTCAGTCGGAGCAGGCCAGACTCCCCACCAGACGGAAGCGAGCGGGCGTGCACGTGTGTGATGGCTGTGCATGTGCAGGTGCGTGAGAAATGAGAATAGAATGTGTGAGTGGTGACATCTCTGTAGGATATGACTTCAGGTTATTTGGTAACATTTGGCTATAGACCTGAGGGTCACAATCTTTATGTTCAAAATAGGAACAAAAAAAAAAAAAAAAAAAAAAAAAAAAAAAAATCAACACTTCTATTTTAACTTGTGCAAGTATGTAGCCAAGAAAACAGATGGCCTAAATGGAAAATTAAATTGCATTTGGCAATAGGTAACAAGTTTAGGGAGAGTTTCCATCTATGGCGACAATGAAACAAAATGACCTTTAATTAGAAAAAAAACTTGATATTGTAAAGCCTTGCAAGAACATATCCTTTGGGGGCACTAAGGGTTGGCTCCTTAAAGCATGTTATTATAAGCTATTCTAGAGACACAGGGTTTTATGTGCAGACAGAGGAGGCGGAGGGAGCAGCTGAGGGTCATATATGAAATGAGACCTGCACATTTGTACGCGCTCTATAATGGGTTCACGCGGGTGACGGGGACATGGGGGCGCAGTAGATTTCCCAAGTTGAGATAGGGATATTATTACTCTCACGGTGGCTACAGAGAAATCTCCATCTTCGGTCCCTAGACTAGTGTCAGCAAATTACACACAACACATTGAATGACCTTTACATGAGAAACGGGAACCTTTGCTGTTTTGTATCATTTGGGTGCAAAGTCATTCACTGAGGTATAATTTTAGTCCAGGGGCTCTTCGATCATTAGGGCTCATGACTAAAACATTGTTAAAGCCAAAGCAGGGTCGAAAAAAAGTTACACTTACAACATATATTTGTGGAATTTAACTAAATGTAGTTCTAAGAGTGGATTAAGCATAACATTTTGAGAAAAAGGAAGAGTAGTAGATGCAAATGCTATGTGTCCTCTCATTATATTTAGTGATTCACTCCACATTGTCACACCACTACTGCCCTGAGGGAAACTGACAAAACATACACAAAAATAAGGTGAAGTGTCTTGCCCCAAGGATATTTGATATAATTAGTTTTTGTATAAGCAGAGGTGCTTTATTGCATTATTCATTCTCTTCATACCTGGTTGTGCTAAGCTACTATTGTAGAAACAGCTGGACCACACAGTTGGGGTGACTGACAAAATCGAGGCAGCCAATCCATGCCATCGCCCTGGCTCTGACCACCCCCAATCACAAACAGGGCAGGTATACCACGGCCATGGGGGATGAAGCCACTGATATAAGGCACCTGGTACTCCCAGCTCTGCAGTGTCCCATCTCAGAACTAATCAGGTTGATTTCTGAGATCAGAAAAAAATCAAGGTGGTATGGCAATGAAAAACACAATAGTTGTTGTGTTGTTGCAAAACTGCAAACTTTAGGTTAGTGAGCAATGTTTGGTGTTTTGCTTTAAAATGTAGGAAAAGTATTCTTACTTAGTTTTCAAAGACAGAAGTAAAACTAGAATACTTTTTTATATCATCAGAAAGGTGTGTCTTCACTTGTACCTTTAACAGAATTGAGTCAGAAAGTCTAAAGAAAACAAAGAATGAACAAAGAAAAGGCATTTTTACAAACCTTTCTAAAATGCCAGATGTAGTGCTATGGAGCAAGTCTCGTCTTGGCTGCTCCCCCACAGCCATCACTCATGCAGCCCCACAATCCTCTGCTGCGTGTTGTGTGGTGCACATTAAAACCCTGTAATCGCTGATGGCTTTCACAGTTAGCATGTGTTGCTGATATCTCCAGACTCTCAATGAGTGTTTCATCGCCTATTCCATAATTAGACCATTACTTTAGCAGGTGCACCTCTTCCTAGCCTCAGCGTGGTGTGTGGAAAGTGTTTTTTTAACACTTGATTTTGAGTTTTATCAACTTCAACATTGCTACAAATACACATGAAATGAGCATGCCTGTGCCACGGCTGTCAACATCCTAATGTGCAAGCATGTGTTGGCACTAGTGTAGATGTGAGAAATAGTTTGTGGAGTGGAAAAACAGAAGCTTGAACTTGAACAATAGAAGCAAAAAAGTTTGATGTGAGAAGATGGAAAGTCAATTTGCATGACTGAAGATTCATAATTTTCTCCTTTGACATCTCTGTCTAAAATAAATTAATAAGAAATCTTATCTTACAAAATAATTGATGATATAAACATTGAACTGTTTGCCAATATGCTATGTGCATCTGTTTTGAGGGCAAATTATTGGATCATAAAAAGTGTTTTTGAAATGTTTTGGACTGACAGTTGCTGAGCTTATATTTATCATTTTATTGGTGCAATAAATTAGCCTACTTTGAAATCTCAAAATTAATAGTATTTTAGTGGTGGTTATTATGATGCAAATAGACTTACATTGGTTAGCATACACTATCAGTTAAACACTACATTTGATTTTTCAAATGCAACACAAAAAGTCATGCCTAAAAAAAAAAAAAAAAAAAAAAAAAAAAAAAAAAGATGTATGACCGGACATCTCAGGTATCCGGGGCAAAGGCGCGAAGAATCCATCCATGCGCACAACGCACACATTTGGCGCGCTGATTTTTGTTCCTCTCTGTGAACTAACTCGACGCTATAATCTGCACGACGATTAAACTAGCAAATACAGATCTTAAGTCAATCTCTAAAGAGACCAACTGGCCCAACACAGGGCAACAGCATTACCTTTATAATAACTAAACGGAAGACTGGAGTACTTCACATATGATCTCCAAATTTACTCGATTACGCATCAAAATAAAAAACGATTTATGTGTGCCATGCTGGGACTATTATCAACAAAACCGTATATCCTCTACGGAAAATACAGCAAATATACTTACCTCGGTTGAAGTAAAAAATCAAGAACAGCTTCTGCACCGTCGCTGTTCGGTAGTAAATGATTGATCGAAAACTCGGAAATAGTTGCATGTAGCAGGGCATCCAAAGTCCAAAGGTGAAAAACAAGCCAGAGGAGAACGATCCTCCAGGTAAAACACACCATGGTTTTTACTAATGCAGGTATTAATGTCAGTAACAATACTGTTCCAGCTGTTACATTGCAAAGGAATTTGTATCAAAGTTATTGTAAGCTTTGATTGTAATGCTATTTGTGTATAGCTAATGGATATATAAAAGTTATGTTTGACAAAATTAAGATTTTGGTAAGTAGAAGATGTTTGTAAATGTAAATTTATTACACTTAATTGAACTCATGTAAAACAAATCACAAGAAAGATCCCTCTTGGCTCATTTGCTATCCTGATTCATTAGAATAAGTAGAGTTTGCAACATTTGTTAAAGGGACAGCTGTTTGTGGAGTAAATCCTTTAATTTGATCAACTTAATTGCGATAGATTTCGTAAACATCAAGATTAAATGCTGCAACTTTGTCAGTTCGTCCAAGAATGCTTTAAGCCTAATCTAATAACAGTGCATTGGGATCCTCGGCAAAGCCACTTACCCTGTAAAAGGCCTGGCTGGTCATTATGCAAAAAAAATTCCCTTGGACAGAAATGGATAGGAATTGATTGGAACTTCCTTGAAAATATGTTGCACTCTGGCTAATTTGTGATTTGGTAAAGTCATTGTGCGGTCTCCTAATGCTCTTTAGTGGCTGGTCTCACTTGTCATTAGATCTCAGATTAGAAAGATTCTCTTTCTTCTAGATCCTAATAAACCTCTGAGATGTCAATATTGTTGTTGTTTCTATCTCAGTCTTCCCTTTATCTTTTGATGACCCATGCAATCGTAGTATACTCATTTTTATTGCACTAGGATTTATATGGAATTGAATATTGTGTTTTTTCAGCTGGAAGAGAAAGAGCATCAGTATGACTGAAGTGAGCAGCCAGCTTCCTGCAGAGCCCATCTCAGCAGTAGGGATCGTTGCATCTCCCAGCAAAGCTCCTGATGGATTCCTAGTTGTGAGTATGGAATTATAATGCTGTGCACCATGGATTCTGAAATCATATCTAAGTACAACACCGCAGTTATGCACATTTTGGCATAGTGGTACTTTCAAAAGAACACTGCAACATTTCAGTGTTTTAACTGTAATGGTGATTATGATAACATGATACAGCATAGCCTATATGTTATGAATTCCTAAAATATATATATATATCCTAAATTTGTTATTTTCTGGATTGTTAACAATAATGTCTTGTTGTGTTGTGTTTACCATTGCACTAACTATATTGACCAGAAGTCTTAAGTCTAAAAGCAGCTTAAAGGTAGCTCATTCCCCCTCTTCATCTCCAAACACCAGCCTTCCTCTGTTTTGCCCCATACGCTGAAACTGTTATCTCTTCCTGCTCCGCCCAAAGTGCCCAGCTTGTTCTAATCTCTGGCACAGGACACTGGGTTGGCATCCAAACAGCCACTGGCAGGAGAATGGTGTACACACCACACGGCAGTGACAAACAGAGAGAAAACGCCACCAGGCTTCCTTCTGTGCTCCACTGCTACATCACATTGTAGTGGATGTGCATATAGTCTGCTACCTTTGCACCTGGGTCTTCAACTCCCTCTTCTTTCCAGTTTCTTACTGATAGAACATTGATGTGTGTTTTAGATGTGTAATTAAGTAAACAAATGTTTTTCTTCATTTCAGTTACTGCTTCAAAACTTTTGTACAAACAAAAAGCTTCTCTAAAAGTTCACTTTTGACATTAGGCCTAAATACATATTATAGATTGTTTTTGGAAATATCTGGAAAAAGGATCAAAGTAAAGATAGTAGTACAGAATAAAAAGTGCACAGCTGTCTCAGAGATACAGTGGAGGCTGTTCAGACTCTTTCCAAATGCATTTCAGGAATCACTATGTTGCCTTTCATGTGAAGATTTCACATTCAAACAAAATATGAGCATTTGGCTTCAGTGTTCTGACGCTGCTCCGAGGAGGTAAGTCCTGGGATATTTTGCTGCTCAGATTTAGGTCTTTCAAGCCCCTGTTCAGGCTCCCCCTTTAATACTCACTGCTTACTTGCCATACCTTTTCCATGGCAGATCAAAGGGCTGATTAACTCTTTTGCTGTGTGATAAGGAGCATTCACATCTGAACTTGAGCAGGTTGTTCCAGCACATGAGAGCATGGGCCTGGATCAAACGCACCTCCATGGGGATCAGGAGCCCTACACTCACAGCAACTACCCAACATCAAAACACCACGCTCACACCCACACGCACTGCAGGGCAGAAAGAGATGATGCACAGGTCTACAGGCTCACCTATGTATGTGACAGGTCACTTTCAGAACCTTATTTTACACTGCAGATATTTCTGAGCATTTAAGTTGTAGTTTTATTCATCTGGGGCTGATTTGTAACTTAAATGATGCATGCATTAAATGATGAACTTTGTTTGAGCTGCTGTCCCACATTAAGGAAGCAAAATTTAAGTTGTTTCCTACAACTGATTAAAAAAAGATGGGTGGTCACTGAATAAATGTTATTTGTCCCCCATGGCATTAAATAAATCCTTGTCTGTAGATGCCCATAGCTCTAATCTCTCGTCTTGTCAAAAGTTCAGTGAGCATTCAGATTTTTCCCTTTACTGAGCTACCTGTGACAGGTTCGAGCTGGCTTCCCCTGAGACGGATCATTATGCTTTAATATCCTTTTATTTACAGCTCAGCCTGTGCTGTGTGTCTCTAGAGAGGCTTCACAAGACTTCCACATCTCTTGAGGACTGATGTCATCAACCATCTTTCAGATCAACACTAAAGCATCATTTTAGGAAGTGGCAGTTAAAGCTGTCACTGTGTTTTAAATCATATTGTTGAAACATATTTCAATGACAGTGCAGTGGCGTGATGTCTGCTGTTATATATGAGCCATTCATTTAAGGTAAAGCTGCAGAATTAGGCAGTGGGAGTGTGCTCAGTACTGGCGTTTCTGCCTGTGTCACCTGTGCTGCCGCTGGCTGTGGCAGGATGATGCCTGAGGTGCCTCGCAGGAGGACGCTGCCCTCGTTACTACTCAACTTGACTTTGGGTTTCACAAAGCGAGCCCTTTGTTTACGCTGACAGGATGCGCTGGCTACTGACCTGGAAAAAGTGGCCAAGACGGCTTGTCTTGTAAGGAGGAAGGAGGCTGGTGATGTATAGGCTCCTTCTGGGACCTTTCATGGAAGTGCTGTTGAGACGCCCTGTAATCCCTCTGTGCTCATACCTCCTCTCTTGTCCCACTATCTATCTCCTTTCCCCACTCCCTGCACTCGTCCCCTACTCACCGCTGCTTTTGCATGAATCTCCCCATGCCGCGCTCCCCCAGCCAGTCACCGGGTCATTCATCATTATTGTCAAGGGGCCTGTGTGTGGGTGGGTGCAGAGATCTATGACTTCTTCATTTGAATGAACCTCATTAGATTGACTCTTCTTTGTAAAGGATCCTTTTAGAAAATAAGTCTGGCAGTTATTTAGGTGATTCTCACATGGTAACCAATGGGACATGACGTTTCAGCCAGCCATATTGACTCGCTTGAAGGAAGAGTCTCCCAGAGATAGTCCTACATTTACATAGCAATAGAGTGTAAGACCTTGAGCTTGGATTGTGAAATCCTATCAATATAAAGGAATCAATGACTGTATGAAGACCAGTGAGTCATTTTATACAAGAACAATATCCTCAAGCTTTTAGATAAGTTTATACTTTCGTTTCATACATATTTTCCAGATTAATTCTTTAGGATCACTTATGACATTGAAATACATTTTAAACCAAAAAACTCTCTCAATAATATTATATTTTCTTGCTTACAGTATTCTATAGTATAAGAGCAAACACATTTCCACTGAATATAATTCCTGCTTTCTCACAACACACACTCAAGTTTGGTTTCCTTATTAGAGCAGCGCCTTGTCAGGGCATCTTTAATCAGCCTAGTCCCTGGGGATGATATTTTTAGCCACCTTTTTGGAGGCTAAGACTCCTTTACCCACGCAGAGCACTAATGAGATGGAGCGCAAGTGTAGGCAAGCGTTAATTAAGGCTAGTATGCACGGGAAGAGGCAAAAGCAACACGCTCATGGCATACATACATTAACTTTATCCCACCTCTTGCCTGTTTTTTTCCTCTCCTTGTTTTTTTCACGTAGGTTGCACAAACAACAGATGGCTCTGACGCCGACCTGTGGAAGGACGGCTTATTCAAATCCAAGGTCACCCGCTACCTCTGTTTCACCAGAAATCCTGTAAGTGTGAATGTAAACTTCTGCCTATGCACACCCATCCAGTAGCGCTCTTTGTTTGCCACGGGTTATTAGCTGAGTTTTCCACTGCCACAGTATCCTTGTGGACTGTGCACTTTGATCAGTCAGAGTCCCATTTAAATAGCCAGCGTTCCCGGTTTTTAACTTTCAAATATAATAGATTCACATGCATATTTCAGATGCATAATATACCACGGTGAGATATTTTCCTAGTGTGGATCCTCTTGAGGATATTATTTATGTTTATTCATGAAATATCAATGAGCTGGATTTTAACTATTCAAGTTATTCAATCAACTGCATCCCTAAAGAGATGTACCAACCAGTTACTGTGTGCATAATTGTGAATACAAAAAAAAACTCTGAAGTGAGAGATTAAAGTTAAACGCATTGCATTGGAAATGCATGGATAAGAATCAAATCACCTTCACAGTCTTTGAATCAAATTTTAAATATATTAACATGCTAAAAGAACTATCTATTTTTATCTCAGTTCAATCCATAAGTAGCAAGAATCAGTTGTCACTGTTGTGACGTTTTAAGCCTAAACAAATGGAGAGACTATAACCATTTGCTAAATCAAATGAAAATCACTGCAAGTTATGTTCAAAAAGCTGTAAAGAAAGATGTATTTTCAGTCTATTCAGTATTAAGAGCTATGCATAAGTAGCACCAGGTTTGTGCTTACTTCAGTATAGCATTCAAATAGCCTTCTACAGCCCCCTGTATATGACTTTAAATGCATGTCCACATTGTTTTAAAGATTTTGACATAAATAAAACATGACAGAGCTATCAACAAAGGCTATTTTGTCTGCCAGTCAATGGAGCACCTTCTGTAATTGTCCATGACAAAAACAGATTCTATAAAATTAGCCCCTGAATTATGTGAGGGGAAGTAAGTAGTTTGTGATTTATCATACTCTAGGTTGGTGCAAGATAGCCCTTTTTGTCAGATTGTGATGGGAAAAATCTCACTACCAAAAGAGCAAAAAAAGGTCCCATGCATAGTAATAACATTCATCCATATTCCTCCTTAAGTCAGTATAAAAACTATGAATAAAAAATGCCTCTAATGGTAATGACTGTCGGGCAACAGTCGCTGTGGAATCCAACCTCTCGGACGCATCAAGTCACGCCTGGCTCGTCCCACTCGCTGCCACCACTGTGTATTATTGCAATTTATTATGGCCAAAAATGAAAATGTAATGGGAGGCAGGGAAGAGTCATGCTTGAAAATGTCAACTACACAGCGCCTGATTGTTTTTAACCAGTCCCATTCTGTTGATCAGGGCTTCCTCTGTCTCCTATCAGCCGCCAGCTCCTCGCCAAAAGGTTGAGAATGATTACGAGTTCACACATGCATTCTTTTGCAGAGAAAAGCTATTAGGGAGTAATTACTTCTGCTATTTTGTCAGCCCTTCTTTTTAGAGACTTCCTGTGCTTTCAGTAAATCGTCTACTCTATTATCCTCACATTGAGAAAAATGAGAAATTATTTTTTATTCCTGTTCCCTTTTTTCTTTCTTTCAAATGGTGAGCTATGTGAAGAAATATCTGTCAAACAACAATTATATAGTGCATATACCTGGACTCTAGACAACTAGTTCACTGATAAAGATATAGAAACAATGCCATGTTTTAATGTAGTAGTAGTATATCCAAGTTGTACTCGGTACATTTAACAGTAGCAGTAATAACAGTAATAGTGGTAAAGAAATAAACAAAACATCTAGGAATACATGTCAACACTGTGCTACGGTCATGAATAAAAAATTCATTTTTATAAGCAATAAAAAACTCCAGATCAGAACAGTAAATTTTGAATACTCTTTTTAAATGTAATCTCTTGTCTTGAAGGGGGTCGATGTAGTTACGGATGTTAAGCTGACTGACATTAAGGACGCTTTGCCGGAGGGTTTCACGCCTTTACAAGAAACATTGGACAGTAGTAAGTAAGCAGTCAATTGCCCCTCCCTCCTCTGTTTCCAGCTCGAGACCAGCTTATGCAGAGGTCCTGGGGGGCAGCTTTGCTTGAGATAGTGAATGTTTTATGGGTGCAGGTTAGCTTAATTTATGGCAGAGTGTGGGAATAAAATAAACATTTTGCCCCGGAGGTACAAGAGAAGAGAATCATGAGTCATTGTTTATCTCGGCTGGAGCCCTGCATTTCTTTATGAGCGGCTTATTTATTTATGTATTTATTTGGGGAGAGGACGAGTGGATGGGGGTTATCTAATATTAATGAAATGCGTTCCCCAATGCTTTAGTGCTTTTTGAGTGCTATGTATCCCGCCCCTTGCACTATCCACCATGGCTCAGAAATGTAATAATATTTGGGTGTGGGGAGTAAGGACAGCTTGTTTATTATTTTTATTATCATTGCATTTACACTGCACTTTGGAGTGTTGCCGGGGAAATAAATGAGGGAAGAGCACATGCAATATAGAGCAGCGTGGCTATGTATTTTTTGCCTGAATGAAGAAAAGAGATTATGTTTTGTTTGGCTAAGGTGTAATTTAATGTTTTATTACTTTATGTGAATCCATGTTTAATGTATACATGCGACATTATGTATGAGCTACCCTCCATAATATCTAGACTAAATCCCTGATGTGCACTAGAGCTGATGGAGGATTCACTTGCCTGTGTCATTTCACCTACTAAAGTGATAAAAATGATAATAATGCATTTGGATTTTGTTGCTTTCCATTGTCCAGTCCTTTTCCTTGGAGCACACTAAGTCACCCAGTGCTTATATTAGCTTATGTATTATTCTGTGCTTGCTGGGTAATGGCATGAGCACAAAGAGAACAAATGTTTAGTACTTAGATATACAGTAAGGCACAGGTATTTTAGATACATTTTAAGAAGGAGGAATGTAGTGATATACATTATTGAACATTTACAATAATAAAAATGTAGTGCTTGTACTTTGAGGTAGATTGACAAAAACATTAATCTAAATATGTACTTTTTGCATAGAGATAACAATAACATAATTTCACAATCCAAGAAAAATATCCTAACATGTGAACTTATCCACAAAAGTGTAGAAATGTCACATTTTAAAATTGTATTTTTGTATTAAAAAGTATACCTAAGTGTCAAAGTATTTATAAATGAATTAAAACGTGTAATAATTATTAGGTGAAGAAATTAGGAACTGTATTCTGTCATAGCAGCAGGCATTATAGAAGACGTGTTTATTGGCTCCCTGGGCTTGGACACATTTTCAGAGCTCAGTAAAACTTTTTGCCCAGTTCTGTATATTTCCCCTAAGGATATACTGTACCTAAAATGCCCCTAGATATTATTTTAGCTTCAATCTCGGCGGCGGAAATAGCTCTCTGTCTGACACACTGTTGCACCTGACTCATCAGAGGAAACTGCCACGAGAAAGAAGAGGCTGTGTGTGAGAGTGAGCCCTCGCGGCTCCACTCAGACAGCTGTGTATGACATCCAGATCGTGGCCAAGTCAAAGTACCATCTTGTTAACTACACCTGCGTCGGGTGAGCCATGCTACACTATAAATATACTTCAATCAGATATTACTTATAGGGACTTTCTGTCATATTAAGACAAGAAAAAGTCAAGCATTAATATAATGTCTTTACAACTTTATGCTTTACACAGGGAGATCAATAACATGTTTTTGTGGTCCCGACTTGGAGATGTCCATTCACAAAAACTTCAAACAGCGAGTGAATCCAACAGTGCAACTCCGGCTCAAACTGTGAGGTAAAGGACACATCCATTTACTTAGAATATAATAATATGGTATAAAACATAACATCACCTTCAACATTTAAAACTTGGATAATATGCAAATCAGATTGAATGAATATTTGTATGTATGCAATCTGTTGAAAAATGATTCAGTTACATACTTCTGCATAGTTCTTCCACTACTAGTATGGTACCATCAAAAGTACTATTACCACTTTTCTTTTCACAAATGAGTGAAAAGAAAAATAAATGTGCGTTCTAGAATAAGATGTCAAAAACTTGTAAAATGTATCCAGATTTCTCTCATTTTATTTACCTAGCACATTTTTATTTCTTGGTAGTTTTTTGTACTGTATTCAGTTGAAGGGCAGTTCATCATGTTTTTTTTTTTTGTTACGCAACTGGTAATCCTATGCAGGCATATATTTTTTAATTGAATGCATACCACAAATAAGCAGGTCTACTTGTTCAACTTTCCTGCATTCCTCCTCTGTTATTTCACGCTCAGTGTATTCTTGAGCTGTTCCCTGAACCATATGTACGACAATGAAGACACAAGCAATTGATCACTCCTGGGCAATCTGCTGGAAAGGTTGTGGCTGGACTACGAGGTAGAGAGGGTGAACCGGAGAGAGACGGGCTAACTAGACAGGAACCCCCGAACACAACACGAGTTCAATGAGGGCTAAACTCTTGCTATTTGTGCTGTGTCCCAGGAGGCAGAGGCAGGGCGCTCTCTGACTGTAGTGACAGCAGTGTTGTAGTATGTAGACAAAGAGGAGGAGATGTAGCCCGGAGAGGGAGCGACAGCTGCGAAGGAAGAAGGGAGGAGAGCTCCGGATCATCCGCCGTGCCGGAGTGAGCGTGCCCCCCTTCGGCTGTCTCTGCTCATGCTTCCTCCTTCTCGGCATCAGCCCTTTGTACTGTGTCCACATCAAACAGCTCCATTATTTATCTTCACCAAGAACTGGGGATTTCCCAAGCAAATTGTAAATAAACAAGTGAGGCTCCTTCTGTGTGGAGAGGGGAGCTTGGCATGGGACACTGGAGGCCTCAAGTGCAAGTGCTGTGCCATGCTGTACCCGGCTATTTACACACCAGTTACAAGACACCCCAGGCTTAAGAACAACCAAATGTCTTTCCTTTCAGTCTTTCCCTTCTGGAACCCCTACAGCATATCATCTGCCACTTACTACACTGTAATTCACCTCATTTGGTTTCTGTTGCAACCCTTTGAATTGACCAGGGTTTGGGAGTGGCACAAATAGTACACGCCTCATGATATCCTGTAGCTAGCTGGATCAGATAAGATATTGAGTATGCGTGACTCATTCATAAGTAATGTTTAAAGTAGAAAGTGGTCAGTGTGCTTTGATACTTTCTACCAAAGGCACGATGCTTCCCAACTCTTAGCAGTAATCCTCTGTTCTTTTGAAGCCCACTTTCAAGTTGGCCAGGCTCAAAGGTTAGAATAAAATGTACCTTCCAGCAACTCCCCCCTCCTGATGCCTGCTGAGATCACAGGCTGCTGGTTTTGTCTTTGCATTAAAATTCACCCCACATTTAGAGAGGCTTCTTTCTATCACTATTTCTGTCTACAATGCACTGAAATATATGGGGTGCTATTACAGTAACAAATACATGTAGTATTGAATATGCATTTGGAATTATTGAAGAAAGTGTGTAAACATAAAAATATATTAGCAAAAAACAACGCAACAGTATTAAAAAAAAATCTGCCCACATGAACAGTTCCCTATCAAATATTAGTCTTTATTTGTCCCATTACTACAAGAACAAGAATCTCCCAAATAAACTAAATCTGTTTTTATTTAAGCTAATTTCCTCGCTGCTCTTCACCCAGTATCACCTTCTACTCAACTATTCATATTCAGCCAGAGCCTGCACTCCCTGTATGCCTCCTTCTGGCTATCTATAACAACTTTATGGCCTTTGGAGAATAGCACCTCTTAAATTTAAGTGCTCTTTACAGTCAGTGGAAAAGATGTTTTAAATACAGTCAATAATGTGTAAATTTTTAATGACCCTTATAATTTTGAAAGCCGCAGTGATTCCTCTCAAATGTTACATTGCCTGAGGCAGCAGGAGCTTGTTAGAGTTGTGTACGGAAAGTAAAACCGCAAATCAGTTTTCTAAGCAGTACAAAGCTGCAGTGAGTGCTGGCTGTTGCATCATTATGAGGAGCACACAGACATTGTTTTTGTGGCTGAAGTGCTGTATTCAAATATTTAGTTTTGTTTACTGTTTCTGAATGTTTTTCTGCTCAGGTGAGGCTGCTATAAAAAATAAAGAAACTCAATAAAAAATTGAGTTATAATAAAAGTGAAAGCAGCTACATTTTCCCCTTTTTAAAGACCAGGATCCAGGTAAAGAGCTTGGTATTTAACATAATGTGTATGGGCATGCAAAGCATCCATAGAGATGCATTAGCAAATGTCAAAATACTTTTCAATGAACACTGAGTTTAATATTTAGCATTTTAAAATCTTGATTGTTTTAACATTAGGCTAACTGAAAATTCGAAGAGGTATGATGACACTATCCTGAGCTCCAAAGACGTTGTTTTCCTGTTACTTCTGCACTCTCTTATGCATTTATATCCAGTTTGTTCTGCGCGTTTGAGTCGGTGACACGGCGGTGTTTTGATTCATAGCCACAGCTTGATGTCAACCACTTTAGCTTGTTCTCTGTCAGACCATATCTCCAGAGCCCGACTTTATAATGTGAAAAAACCACACCATCCGGTCAGCCTTTTAATGTGTCCAGTAAAGTATCCCCCTCCTCTGTTCTCCTGGCCAACAGTGCCATTTGTCCTCCTGATAAAACTGTCATGGCAGAGGCTGATATCTGACCTCTACACTGACTGCTAGCATAAATTAGCCTTGTTCTAATATTGCAATTACTTTAGCTTGACTCCGAATCAAGGTTTTTGACATTTCTCTTAGAATAATAGGCTATTGTACACACAGGCACTTTTTAAATCAAACTGTACAGCGATAAAAATGTCACGGCCAAGGATCCATTTTTAGATTTTTTTCTTGAACATGCGAAGCCTATAGAGAGTCATCAGTGTCAGAAGTGGCACGCATATCAATACGCTCTGGCTGGCACTGTCATATGCCTTTGACTCCTTGCATATTGCCATAACTCTGCAGGAGTATTGTATCGGCTTTCATTGCTGGCTGGTTAACCAAGACTTCCCAGTGCACAGGGCTCTGGGAGAGAAGAAGACACGGCAACTGTCAGTGTGGCGCCATCTGAAGTTTGGGAGAACAATCATTTCCTCCACCATCTCACTCATTACTTTGTTGTGTTCAGGAAAGTTACAGAAAGTAGTCAGATCAAGAGGACAGGCGGAGAGCGATGCCATGAATGATGGAGTGATCAGCGGAGATCTGAAAGGCCGCGGACAAAGAGCGTTCAGTGATTTGCCATAAAATCCTGAGAGATTCTTTCTTCTTCACCTGACATAGAGCTTAAAGGAAGATAATGATGGCTCAGGCAGCAGCTCCCACAAAGCCGCACTGTCGTCACATAGAGAAAGTGTAGAGATGTTGTCACAGAATGGGCTGGATGTGTGTCAAAACAAGAGCTCCTTCCAGCGCTCGGGATCGCACTAATATTACTCTCATCCTCATCTTACCTCTGCAGAGTGCTCCTCGGCTGCACCCGCGTCTCCTCCTCTGTCTCCTCGCCTGGATCCTTGTCTGGCTCCTACACAATCTTCTCTACAGTCTCATTCATTGTCTCCTACCGCTGGCTCCTTCCCTTTCTCCTCGCCTGCCTCCTTGTCTCCTCAGCTCCTCTGGCTGTCCTACTGTCTCCTAATAAAAGTGAAAAAATGCATAGCACACTCAGGTGGCCGATGTCCAAAAGCTTTTTTTAAATTTTTAAATAATGTTTTGACAAAAAAGCCTTCGTCACATCATTTTTCTTGCTTTGAACAACACTATCAGGGTGTCCTACAGTCTCCTACCATCTCACCTACACTGAAAAATTAATAATTAGTTAAGTTAAAATGACATGAATTCTGATTATCTTATTTTCATTATTTCTAGTTTAAGTTAAGTTTAAGTTAAAGATGCATTGTGTAACTTTTCTGGTGGAAGTCCATCAAATGCTTTTCTCCATGGATATGCAATTGCTTTGTCTGGAATGCTTCACAGTATGGTATTAAATCTTTTTATATTCATGGAGACCAAACCAGACCAAATTACAGGTCAGATCTGTGGAGAATTAACCCTGCTCACAGTCAAAATGCCTGTAGGTATTTTTGAGCTATAAAACGATCTGTAATTTAATAAATGTAAAATAAAGCTGTTTAATGTCTACTACATACTATGGAACATTCTGCGCAGAGCAAGGACATATCCATTGAAACAAGCAGGTGACAGAAACCCAGTCAAAAATTACATAGTGGCCCTTTAATATTGATTTACTTGATGGATCTAGATTATGCTGTTTCAAGATTTTTCTGATGTATTATATTATTTATTTCAAGTCTCATAATTTGCCAGTGTGGTACTGCTTGTTTTGTAGATTACCAGTATTTGCCAATAAATGTTCTTATTTAAATCTACATTTTCTTGTTAGCAGTCAGAAATGTTTGGATACCAGTGAAATGTGTACATAAAGGCATTTAAAACTATTGTAAAGGTAACTCAGAAATAACTACTCAAATCCAGAAAAATATCTGAAAATGAAGTCATTTTAAGCGAGGTTAGCTACTAACATTTTGGAGTGTACTATATTTCCTCTACTGCCTCCTTCCTTGCCTCCTCCTTCTAGCTTGGTCCCTATCTCTTCTATGTTTCCTTGTCTCCTCAACTCTTTCAGCTGTGTCCTTATCTGTTTTGTCCCATTCCTCCATAATCTCCTCCAATGTCTCCTTCTTATGTCACCTCCCATGTCTCCTCCCTTTGGCTGCATCCCTATCTGCTCCAGTGCCTCCTTTCTTGTCTCCTTAAGTCCTTCACTATTTCCTCCTCTATGTCCTATGTCTCCTTGTCTCCTCCAATGTCCCCTACCAAGTGTCCTCAAGTCCTTCACTCTCCTCCATTGCTTTCACTACTGTCTCCTTCAATCTATCCTCGATGTCTTTGTTTCCTCCACTGCCTCCTTTCCTATCTCCTACCTTCGCTGTCCTCTTTTTCTGTTTCCTTCCATATCTTTCCTCACCATCTCTTCCATATCTATTCCACTATCTCCTCCAATGTCTCCTTCTCTCATCTCCTCCATGTGTCTCCTCCTTTGCCTCCTTCCATGTCTCCTTACTTCCTTCTTTCCTTGTCTTCTAAACACTCTCTGCTCTCCATTTAAATAACACCATAAAAAGTGTTTGCATGTTGATAAGCATAGCCTTCTCTGTCTTGGTTTGTTTTGCTGCTAACATCATTTTAAGTTTGGCACATTTCACTGTAACATAAGACTCCTTAGCTGCCATGTAATTGTATAAATCTTTGACATTCCCAGTTTTACCCTAATTTGATGAGGACCTGCTCCTACACACTAATTGAATATTCAAATGAGGAAAATGTGTCAGTATGGCTCTGTCTGAAATGAGGATTAATTGTTGTCAAAACTCCAGTGGCCAACGTAATATGGGCCCAACACTGCTGTTGATTAGCACAGCTCTTGCCATGGATTTGTTTTAAGAATTACTTGTCTAATTGATTTACCATATGCTAGCCTCTCTGCTGCACCTGAAATTGTATTTAGAAATCTCCAATTTGGACCAAGACAGTTTTTTGTTTGAAACAGATGGGAGAGGAGCTCTGGAGGTTGTCCCGTAAAAAAAACATTGTACATTTCTCTAGGGACTTGTTGTTAAGTTTGGAGGTTAGTTGCAGCCAATAGTAAACAAACAATTCAGAAAATATCAAGAAAATCTCATCTTTTGTGTCAACCCATGGATTATTGATGAGTGCTTTGAAAGATAGCCTTCTCCATCTGTGGTAGAACTCAACCTTTGCAAGGTAAAAAAGTCTCTATTGAAGATGGCAAGTGTCCCCACAAGATTGATGTCAACCTTTTAAAAATTCACCATTGGCCTGGGCTGAACATGGCCGAATGCTCATGTAAATGAGGAGGAGAAAAGTCCACCCTTTCACTGCAAATAAATCTGAGTTGCAAAGCTTCAGCTCATAAATACCACGGCCTGTCACTAGTCTTGTTTTATTGCTCTTGATGGAAATTATTGCATTTATTTATCTCATCCAAAGAGATAAGGCCTTGAAAGCTGCAATTCACAAAAACATCCCCCACAGAATGCCATCCTAAATTCAGCATTACACTTAAATTAACTATATTGCCTATAAACAAAAACGGCAAACATTTACGCACAAATCACATTTTTTTGCACGCTAACACATGTTCTGTCCTTGTCTGCTCATTGGTCGATTTTACCTCTACCCCAAACTCTTATGCGTGGTGCATCCTCAAGTAATTCCACTTTTAATGCTATAGCCAACTACTTTGCATTATCATTATAAGACCATTTGTTTTATAATGCAATCTGGGAGCTCATTTTACCTTCAAAGCATATATCACACAATGCTGCTCTGGTGAAGCTGTGATTTTTTTTCCTGCTTGCTGTGGATTTATCGATCCATAGGGGTGAGTCACAGGGTGTAATTCATGATAGCTTGATTGATGAGGATTTCAATCTTATATGGTTTGTTAACTTCGAATGTGCGCAAAGTGCATTCAGTGCTGTTTTCTGTAATACAAGGCCATGAAACGGTAAAGCAGACTTCCTTTCAATAATAGAATTTTCCCCCTGAATTTAAAACAGTTAGACTTCAAAAGATAACCTCTTATTTCCACATATACATTCATTTGTATACCTAGAAATTGTAAGATTGCACTTATTCTTTAGCATCATTTAAAACAAAGTAAGTTGTATTTATTTGTGACTTATTGTTGTGACAGGAGGAGCACTAGCCGGCCAGACTGTGAGCGGATTAACAGCGGAGGTTTCACCAAGACTGGTAAGCTTTTTAAATACCACACCCATATTTTTTTTTACATAGTTAAAGCAGAATTTAGTTTTATACTAACTAACACACTATTATTAAAATCACCCACGTCTACACTTAAGGTTAACTAGAAAGGTATTTGTCAGGAAGGGCATCTGGTGCAAAATCACTATAAACTACTGCATTCAAATGACA
Organism: Boleophthalmus pectinirostris; assembly: GCF_026225935.1. Lineage (NCBI taxonomy): Eukaryota > Metazoa > Chordata > Actinopteri > Gobiiformes > Gobiidae > Boleophthalmus > Boleophthalmus pectinirostris. The sequence continues at coordinate 16,028,322 of NW_026571353.1, forward strand.
GATTTTTTGCTGTGGCAGCCTTATAGATAAAGCTGAAAGTAATTTTATTAGCTGAAAGAAAAAAGAAACTAAGAAGTACACTCATATAGGACTGCATGTAAAGAATGAAGTAACACTTTCTAAATATGAACTTCTATTCCAAACTAGCTTCATAAAAAAAAAAACTAATGTAAGCAGATTTCTTGTGGTTATAGTGACAAAAGCCTTAGCATTTAGAATGGTATGATGCGTTTAAAGCTCCTCCTGACGGGTACCTGTGTATAGTCAGCTTTGGTTTGATCTACACCTGTTGTAGAGCCGTGCTTATCTGTACGTGACTTTCCCAAAGAGCCGCGCATTACCCTCAAGAGAACATTTAACAGCTGTCAGCCATGATCCATCAACACTGTACTGCATATGCACACACACACACACACACACACACACACACACACACACACAGCGCACCACACAGCTCACACCACTGGATTCAGCCTCATGCTTCGGACAGGAGAAGTGCTGCTTCAGTTCAACTTTTCAGGGTCAAAATAGCGAAATATGTTTTTATTTTTATTACATTTTTTTCTGTAGCAGAGTTGATCTTAAGGTTTCATAATCATAACAAATATACTGTATATACAGTATGCTGTAATAAGGATGATTATTAGCCTGTCTAAAGATATCTCAAAGACCAAAGTTAAATTGGGCTATTAAATAAATTATAAAGTAGTTTGAAAAAAAAAAAAAGGCTTGGGTTTCAGTGGTACAAACAAATGATAATATTAAATCCAGCCTAAATAAGTAATTTAAAAAAAAAAAAAGCTTTATTTTTGTCACAATATTGAAATTCTTTAATATAAACAACTGTCTCACTGTGACATGTCAAACCTTAAATTACATTATTATTAATTTTACAACAATTTTTTAATTTTGTTTGTGAAAATTTGCCAACACTGCAGTAACAGAACTGGTCATATACTGAGCAGCCCTAGTTTAGCCATGACAGTCTAAGCCCATATTGCGAGCGGACTGAGAGGCTGCAGACTACAAGTGTGTAAGCTGCACATGGAGCCAGTGTAGAAAGCTGCTTTTTATCTGGCTGGAGAGAGACCCCATGTGGTGAACATTCATCCTGCTCCGTGCGCTCTCACAGAATAAAAATCCTGGAAATCTTTATTGAAAGCTGGAGGGGTAAAAGCATTCACCTATTTGCTTTATTTTTTTCTAGCGTTTTTAAGATGATTAATACATTATGGGATGGCTTTGACACTCGTTTCATAACTTTGCCAAGTGTGGCCCTGAAGGAGCGGGCATTAACACACAGCCGAATGGTCCGTGACATTTGGTGTGAGATTCCTCCGCCGGGACGTCCTGTGACTGACAGTGGAGAAGAAACGCACTGTACCGCCCTCCTCACCCCCCACCACTTACCTCTACGAGCTCCTTTTTTTTTTTAATTCTTCTTTTTCTACAGCTCCATAATAGAGTTTGAATATGAGCTGAGGATTTATTGTTACAGACGCACGCAGCATCACACGGAGAATGTGCTAGAACACCACTTGCCTTTATTAAGACTGTGATAGCACGCAGATCGAGTGCGAGGTCGTAGCTGACAGCCTATTTGTGCTAATTGTTGGCGGTAGCTGTATCTCCGTGTATGTGTGTGTGTGTACGTGTGTGTATGCAGGGTAGACAGCTGGCCAGGTTGGAGTTGCGCTAAAACCATGTGCACTCTGTCAGACTTGTACAGGCGCCTTCTTTAGGATTGATGAATTGCCTGCTTTCTTGATTAAACCCTCCGTCACTTTTCCCCAACAAAACAAAAAAGAAAAAAAAATCCAGCAAGTTGAAGGGGAGGAGAGGTAGCATGTCTGCGGAATCTGTCATAGCCTCTGACATGGTGTACACGTGTGATATGCTGGCACTTTGACATTTATTAGCCCAATATTAAAAACTAATTCACATCTATTTTGTGAGGGGCTCTTTCATTTGACAGTTGGGGTTCATTTGAAAAGTTATCGAGCTTTCATTGTGGTGCTAACCTTTTTGCATTGCTTTGATCCATGCCAGGGCCATTTGCCAATTAGGTCTATTATGCAAAGACAAAAAGCGAGTGGGATTTTTAAAGGTAATTAAACATGCTTTGATGGAAAATGCCAAATTGCTTTTTAATAAAATTGAAATAAATTTAAAAGAGGAAAATCTGAACTCTTCTCTGTAATATGGCATGGTGTCTCAGGTGATTAGCTATAGTAGAGTATACAGTATTTTGCAGGCATCCAAGAGGAGATATAAAAAGTAAACGTAATAAAAGTAATGCATTTACATATCTATCACATTAATCAAAAATAAATCCTGACATTGGCCTTGATCTAACGTAATATGGAGAGCAATTATTTCTCGATCCATTAGGGCGAACTTCAATTAACAGGCACCAGACAGTCCATCCTTCAGAGGACAGAAAATAGAAGGCACAAAATTAACTTGGGGTTTGCAAAATATCTTGGCAGGGATGACAGTGATTTTTGATTTTCCGGAAACAATATTAGAATTCTTATTAAACTATGTGCATCTGCTTTTAATTTGCCACAAATAATTGGGAAAATGCTACGGAGGCTTCCAATTAAAGCCTCCACTTTGTGCTGTTTAATAATACCCTCATAATATTATAGCTTATGAAATGACAGGTGAGTTGGTGTATGAATAAAACATAAAGCTCCAGTAATAAGAGACAGGGGGGGAAAATCGAGACAGTTGTTGGGGGGCTTTTAAATGCTCGACATAATTTGCATATATTAATCTCCTCTTTTCAGCCTTATCAAGTATTCCACTGTATTTGAAGTTAAAATAGTCGTGACAGGCCGAGGGTACGCTCAGTTTTTCCAAGGATTTATTACTTGTATAATTCCAGGATCTTTAATAAGCCAATATGACTGATCCTCGGAGTTCTGTGGAATTTGGTTAATTGTTCCAGATGGTGCTCACTGATTATGCAAAATTACTTTTTCTTTCTCCATTCCCCCTTTTTTTACTACAATTTCGTGATTGACTAACACTGAGAAAAAAGATTATTTTTGTCGCGCGCTTTCATTAAGAGGATTCTCGTCAGGTTTCAAACAAAAGTTCAATCTTATCTGCGAATGTAGTTGGCGAGGCTACAGTGTGCACGCGGACGGAGCAGGCGGGCTCTCTCTTATCTCCAGCAATGATGGATCTGAAGCGATTCTGCACCGCTGGGTTATATTTTAGAATAACACAATTCTTTAGTCTGAGGGATTAAAAAGTACGACCTCTGGATGGTGACACAAAAGTTATTATTACTGCGTTTCTACGGGAGATGGATGGATATACAAAACGGCACAGTTGGTCTACAGTTAGTGGCCTCTGTATGTGCAACTCTTTCTGTTTTGCATCAGCTAAAGTCGACTGAATGAATCATTTATGGGAGTGTTATGGGGGAGGTACAGGCAGATTTACAGCCCCAGCTTTTACTTGAGATGGAGCGGGGATCTCTATCAAACCCGTGTCTGAAGTAATGCCAAAGCTTACATCAAGACATGAAAGGAGCCCTCTTAAAACCCGCATTTAAACTCTTAATGCCTCTGGTCAGCAAAAGGCAAAAACAGGGAGAGAGAGTGTAGCAGCAGTGCCGTGTTTACTGGCATTTTCTGATTAAATTAGCTGCGCAGTTAAAAATGAATAAAAAACAAACCTTTTTGGTTAATTAAATTATTCTAATAAATTGTTTTCCAGCCATAGTTTTAATTTCATTTGGATTACATCATTTGAGCATTTGTGGCATTCTTTACCTGTCAAAAAAGGCGTTGAAATTAATTATTTTCTATGCCATCCTATATTCTGTTTCCCCTAGTGTAGATTAATTCCAGATGCCTTTCCAGATGCAGCTCTTCATTTATTTGGGCTTGGTCTGGCAGCAGTCCAAGCCTTAGCATGAATTGTACTTGAAAAGTTCATAATCTTGTTTTTTTATCAATCAAAGCCTGGTTGAGATCCTTTTTTGTTTCAAGATATTACCAACATTACTATTGCTTCATTACTGTGATCTGGCACTAATGCTTGACCCCAGTTTGATTTGTCCATTAAAATACTAGAGAATCAATCCTCCATGAATCCTAATGGGATCCAGGAGCCTTATAGGGCCCCAGGCATTTTGGCCCTTTATAACAGTCAAATAAGCGACTTCAAATGGCTTTACATTTGCAGGCTGGACTGGACTCTGGAGTCTCATCCCTCATTGCGTTCTATCCATCCCTGAGATAGCAGCGTTGCCCCATTAGTTTAAATGTCCAGACGCAGGACAGCCTCAATGGATGGGCCTGTCAGCATCCCCTCATTTGCCCCATGTACAGCAGGGTTTGTTATCACACCATCTAATTAGAACTTGATAAAAAATATTTCGTAAAAATCCAGTCATTAAATCTAGTTTAAGGAGATTTATGGTCAAATATGCCGAAAAGATCTTTTAATGGCTCTGCTGACTTGTTAAGTTTGTAATTAATGATCTTCTAATGCATACTGTGGTGTGATGTGGAAAGCACAATGAGATTCTGGGAATGAAGTCGTTTTGGAAAAGGGCATCTGGGGCTCTATATTAAATAGTTCTGTTCACATGGGTCTGCTCCGAGCCACAAAGTCTGCAGTGAGAAAGTTCAAGCCCATCAGCCTCTTTACATTTGTGCATGCACGGCGCATGATTAAAAAACAGAGCTTTTGTCACCGCTTTACACTCAATTACTGTATGTACCAGAAGGACCTCTGAAAGGGCATTTGGGCGAAGCACAGCAACACAATTTCATTTCTACAATGGAATACATATTGTCACACAGAAAAAGTCTTCAAGCAAATGCATTCAAACAAAACAATAAATGCTGGCAGTGGCCAATTTCATCAGGAGAGTAATGGTATCCTTATTAGCATAATTAATGACAAATGGCGGCGCTGCATTGGTGGATTGGTTCTCAGGGATGATAAATTGTTGGATGCCCAGGTTAGTGGCTGCCAAGGAGGCCTCTTTGGCTGTCATCCCTCCTGCTTCTGCGTTGGCACACTTCATTACTCACTGTGTGAGATGCCACTTTACATTGCCTGGTACTGTGAGCATGGAGAACTTAATAATACCACCCTGCACCACCCGGGGCCTGCGCTTTAGCCACAGTCCAGAGGGCAGGCAGCTCTGAGGGGCTCAGGGAAGGGTCAGGGTGAGGAGAGCCGGCCGCTCAACGGGCAGCTGCGTGTCCCACAGCAGCTTTGATCTCAACAGTTCAGCGTCGCCATGACACCCGGGGAGCGGGCTTCAGGGCTGCTGAGTGTTTCTTGTTAGACTTTCTGGGGCTCGCCACATCCCTGCATCATTACGGTTTAGCTTGCCCACAGAACCGCTAATTAAGAGGGGATTTGTGTAATTGTGCCTTCTGCTGTGTCCCATCCGGCACATACAATTTAGTGTCAGGCCTGTGCCAGCTCTTCCACTTGTCCAGAGAGGCGTAGCCACGACTACACACATTCACTGCACATTGTGTGCACATTTAGCAGCAGCCCCAGCTGGGGATTAATGCAGGGCTGTGAGGGCTGTGGCAGTGTCTTAAAGACGCTATGCTGCTGATTAAAGTCTGATTGTCCATTTAATTTCATAAGAGCTCACAATAGCCTGCCAACTGAAAAACGCTCCGAGGGCTTAAAATGAACGATTAAAACAGCTTTTAATTGTGGAAAGTTATCTCAGGATTTATTGGCTCACAGTCTGTCGGCCGTTTTCTATCCAGGCACAATATACAGTTACACTGAAGTGGAAAAGTTTCCCACATCTCTGTGCTGTTGGCTGTTTGTAGCCAACTCTCCATAGGTGTTTCTGGCTCTGCCCACTTTCTGAAGACTGATGGAGCAGCGCCCACTGGGACTGCCTCCTGGATCCTGCCCATACGCACATTTCAAGGACTGCTTGTCACAGATGGAAAATAAGTGGGTCATTCAGCAGAATCATGCATCCAGCTTTTCATTCAAATATGGGACAAGTTAAGTTTTAGTTTTTGAAAAGTGAGAACTTATTTGTCTGTTTTAGTCAATTATCATATTCATTATTATATTCCTTATTGAAATTCAGTAATCAAGTTCTCTGCATATTTTCAAACCTAAGAACCTAATTCATTGCAGTATCCACCCATATCAGTATTCAAACTCTGCTCTTAGCAAATGTAAACACACTTAAATCTAATGCTGAGTATCAGGATGCGAGCAGATGAATATTTTAGTGTGAAGACTGCTGTCAGCGAGTTGCCCCAGAGGCTTCTGTTTGCTACAGACTGAAAAACAAACTGTAACCGCCTGCAGAAACAAGTATTATTTGTTATGTGCCTGTACATCATGGAGGAAGCCACAGGATCATGTGTCATCTCTTGCATGCTACTTTCTCTGTAAAACTCTTTCTAGTTTTTTTAATTGACTAGCCAGTCAACATTTGAATAATTTAAAAGATACACTGCCACATTTGCAACAGAGATTTTCCTCAAACATGTTGAAAAGTTTTTTTTCTCTTCTCCGTTACTGTCTGCAGGGCTTGAAAAAGCAGCCCAAGATAAAAGAAAAAGAATGGCTTTCATAGAGCCATAGTCATTAAATGAATCTCAAAATAGCATCTCGCTATCATCTGTTCTCATAGCACGGGTCAGGAGCTCTGACACCTCCAAAATTCCTCCTGTCAGGGTAGGGGGCCATTTGTATTCTCTCTCATTAGGCAATTTGACTAATGACCTGCCGCGCCTGCAGATCTACTGAGGGCCCAGCGCCCGCACGCTCCGGCAGCAGCAGCTTCAACACACTCCCTCCACTGGAATGGCACAGATGGCATGCCCGGGCGACAAAATAAACTACAATATGTCTGGAGATGCTGTCAGGCCTGGGCACTATTGCTCATGTCATAGTGGGGCTAAGGGCTGTGAGTGGGCACAGGGGGTCCTCCTCCAGCTCTACTGCGACTCACCATTATCTGCAGAGGTGACAGAGAGCGCTCTGCCCCTAGAATAGCATCTCCATGGTCTGCATAAGGAACCCTCTCAAAATGAGAGTCACAGCGACAGGGAAGGTCTCACAATGTCTACACCTCAAGAAACCCTGATGCTGTTGTTTGGCATATAAAACCTAGCACCCTCTTTTTACATGTTTCAAATTGTATTATTTTGCCACAGAAAACAATGTTAAGATGGTAATTCATGCTGCGCATTATTGGTTCACTGTTGACCTTCTTATTTAATTTAGTCCACGAAGGATTCACCCAGGTAATGGTACCAGACAGAGATCAATGCAACCCTGGTGAATTAGTGAAGTGTAAAATAAAAGTTCATCAACATTCCTAAAGTGTTCCAGATCAGGTAATACGGTGCATGGTCGATCACCCACGCATATTTTTCCATCAGTCAGTGTCTCTGCACAATCCGGAGCAGTTTATGTGTGTCTTTGTGAGTGCGGGGAAAACATGTCCGTGTCTGGTGGAGCGCCGCAAATGCAATGTACTGTACGCCACAGCCGCCTGAGTCCCGGTGACAGTGCATCCAACAATGGACGTCTGAGGGATTAGACCGGGCCTGGCGAACGAGGCAGCCCTGCCCGCCCTGAAACAGCCATTCATCTGTGCCCAGGGGCTGGAGATGACAATGCGGCCATTGCTCATAGCACCTGACGGAGCCATTAATAAGGCAATGATCCACACGGGCCGCTGCTGACTCCGTTCTTTACACTACAATCGCTCAAACGGCAGGGTCCTCCTTACTTAACACCACCTCTGCGCTCACCGACCAGCATCACCATCATCATCATCATCATTATACAGAAAAAGGTCCAGCCAGATGTTGCAGAGGTGGTTCAAATTTGTATTTCTTAAAATGCAGTTCATCTGTTGAAGTAAAGGGAAAGAGATTTTAGTCTAAGAGCTGAATTTTACAGAAAAGTAAAACAAAGACCACTTGTCCATGCAGATGTTATTACTTTGCCTGGAAAGGTCCATAATGTGGCATTAACTTATCTTAACTTAACTTAGCAATTTATCTTTATGGAGAGAAATACAACACTTCGATAAAGGCAATATAGAGAAGTTTGATGCCATACTGTGGAACATTACATTCTAAACTAAAGTACAAACAAGTACCGATGAAATATCAAAAGTATAAGTTACATTTTCATCACTTTGACTCAATTTTGTGCATCAAATTTTCCTCATATCAGCTTTACCTGTCCATTTAACCATTTAATGCCATCTCTGCACTCAACCGTCTCCACCAGCGTCATTATTATACTAAAGAGGTCCCACCAGATGTTTTCCTATTGACCTATTCTTTCACACCTCCAAATAACTACGTGGTTTCTGGTTCTGTAATACACTTGTGAGGTAATGGACTGTAGCTGGGCCACTTGAGCGACTGGGGCGTGTGTCATATTTCTGTTCACAAGATTGGATTTACATTATTCCTGCCCTTTGGACCTCCTGATTCCACTGTGCCACCAGCAGCATCCATTTCCAAGCACAAAGCGCACCACCAGGCCATCTCCAGGGCCTCACCATTTGTCCTGGTGTGAGATAGCCTGTGCAGTATAGATGGTGGGGGAATACAAAGTGAGATCTGGTTTTAAATGTAATCCTTGAGCAATAAAGAAACTCTCTGGCCTTCAGCTGTGCGCATTCATCCGTCTGTGCCATAGAGATCCATCAGCAGCAGTGGCAATCTCCACTTCCCAGCGCCGACTTGAATCAAATATATTCTGCTTCGGTCCTGGTGCTCTTGGCAAACATAGTAGTGTTTTTATTTTTGCTTTTATATCATACAACCACACAGGGTCAGAAGTTAGGTTTCTGCTTGTGCTAGTCTCAAACCTGGAGACTACCTGAGCAAAATGTGGTAAAAATAAGTCAAATTAACATGCAAGTTAATAATGCTGAGACTCAATTTGGTTAGGTTTGGTTACATGTATTCATCAAAATAAAAAAGCAAAAAATATATACATGTATGTTTTGTAGATTGGGCGCACTCCACCCAACAATTGTTTGAAAAAGAGTGCCTCAAAGTGCAACCTAATATAGACCCTTCCTTTTTCAATTCAGTGTTGACATAATGCCTATAATAATGGATGGTTAATGCCTTGATGTGAATTGGTATGAGTGCATCAGGTTTTGACTTTTCTTCCCTTTTTGTAATTTCCTCTACTTTTTTGTTCAGCTTTTCCTTTTGGCACAGAAATGTATCCTCAGATATTTCATACAGTCATAAGGTGAGGGACAACAAAGATCCTTTTGTTCAAAAATAATATGGAAACTACATTGTGTAATTGTTAAGTCGGGAATCACTTCTGAAGTCAAGGCTAGAGCTTTTCCCCCAGATGCCAGAGTTAAACACAACCATGACTCACACGGTTTTAAATGTACAAGTTCCTTTTCCTCTGCCAGCTGAAGGACAGTTGTGAGCTTCGCCTTTTGATATTTGATGCTTTTACTTTGAAATCCAGCCTTAGTCTCAAGTTTTGCGCCTCTCAATTTAGAGTTTTCTAAATGAAGCCGAGCAGCTGCAGTTTTCCCTTCAGCCTGCGAATGAGAGGGGCTTTGTGTCCCCTGTCACCCTGTGTTAATTTGGACCCTAATGTATTTTATAAACAAAGGGCTGCTCTCTAGCCTGACAGTGGTGACACCTTGATTCCAGAGCAGGATGCATGCAGTCGGGGTTGTGCCATTAATAAGCAACTGGCAGCCATCACACCATTTTAACCACGATCATTATGATAAAGGGCATACACTTAATTACAGGCCTGCTTAATTATAGCTCTGTTGAAGCTCGTTTGTTTGGTCAAATGCTAATTATACCACCACGCTCTTGGCAAGTCCTCATTTCAATCCACTTTTTGCCTCCCGAACAGTGCGCGGCTTATTTTCATGCAAATTTGATATCTGGTGAATGTTTTGTCTCCCTTCTTTGCCACTTTTCTCTGCTCTGTGTGAGCGTGCCTTTGTTTCTGAGGTGAACATCTCCCAGACAAGACGGAATCGGGAATAATCAAGAGTAATTAAACGGGGAGAGGGCTGGAGGAGAGAGGAGAGTGGAGGTGCTCAAATACAGCGTGGAATAAAAAAGGCTTTCATCTTCTCTCCCATAGACGGAAACGGGGGAGAGAGGGTGGGATCACAATGCTAGCTGGGGTTTACTGGTGAATAATCTTGTATTTTGTCATGTTGAAAAAGTCGAGATCAAAAATAAAGTTAATATATACATATATATATATATATATATATATTTTTTTTTTTTTTTCATTTTCAGCTTTGGATGACATTCCATTTGTCGTCTCTGGGAAGTTTCATGACTCCAACACAAAGGTAAAAACAACTGTAAAGGGAATTTTTAAAGATGATGTATTATGACATGATTGTCTATAATAGCTGCAATACACTTTGGTCTTTCTATTTATAATAAAGAAAGAAATTCTGCACCTCTCCCATGCACTTCCTTCCATTTCTGCAGACTGAGTGATGAATGTGAGCAGTCATGCAAAGCTGGCTCAATGCAGTCCATTTGGCTGGTGGCGGCTGTCACTATAGCCTCACTTGTATTGACACCGAGAGGGAGGATTAAAGATTTTAAGCATGCTTACTTAGCCATGAGCCTAACCGCCATGTTTCTTGTGTGTTTTCTCCCTGTCCACCCCCCTCCCCCTTCTCCCTGTGTTTGATTTCAGATGCAGCAAGTCAATTTAATGGGCATTACGATCAAATCCCTGGCAGAGATCGAGGAGGAAGTGAGTAGAGGGCTGCAACGCTCCACTGCCACAGACGCCGCTGGCCCAGAATGCAAAGCAAAATGGTCTTGGGCTTGTAATTAAGTGTCTGAGACAGCGAGGCCCTGTTGGCTCCACTAAGCTCCAATTGAATATAAAAGCATGGCCCGGGTTAAGGCGAACCAGTCCCTCTTAAAAGCTCCAGCTCCTGTTCCAAAACACTTGACTTTTATTCCCCCAATTCTCTCTCTCGGAACAGCTCAATCTAGCAGTCAGACCCGAGCCACTGTGTTCGTAAGTGACTTGCTGTGGTTTAACGTTTAGAAATTGTGCAGACTTAAGTAATATAGCTGTTGAAAGTAGGTTGTATTTTTACTATACTCGTAATCATGTGTGCATTTTTACATTTTGTTACAGTTTTAGCACAATTTTGCGTTTAGGCATCTATAATTTTCATTCTTGTCATAGAGTTCAAATTGAGGGTACTGTCAATTAAAAGTGTCAAAACTGACAAAATTGCAATTAGTTATAAACTCCTTGTTTAACTGATTATTTACATAATCAAACTGATTATGTAAATTGCTTGCGTGTTATGATTTTAACCATAAAGCCACTAAAACAGTATAGCCTAGTATTATAGTCAAAGTACTTGTATCTATAACATACATTTAAGTAAAATGATTCCATTAGAAACAATGTGTACAAGTTACATTTATGTTACTGTCTTGACTTAGATGACATTACATACATTTTAGATGGCTCCATTTTAACCAGTTGGTGAGTAAATAACAGATAAAATTAAATAAATAACAGATCAAATTGCTTTTTTACCTTTGCATAAATTATAATTTACAGAGTAGATAAATCTACTTAAATAAACAAATTTGAGTTTTTAGTACAATTTATTTCTTCTACCTGTTCTCTTTTGTACTCTACATAACTTTTTAGGAATTGCACTGAGGAAGTTAGACATCGCAGTGAACAAATACAACAAATCCCTCTCGATTGGTGATAAAACACTGTACCCTGCAGGCATCCACGGGTAGAAAAATGAGGAGTGCACTTTTTATAGCTTGTGTGTTTGTGAGGAAAAGAAAGGAAAAACTGGCGTGTGTGTGCGTTTTTAAGTCGTGTGACAACCCCCCTTCTCTCTCATTAGCACGGTATCTGGGTATCAGAACTGCCAGGAAGTGACAGACCACTGTAGAAAGAACAGGTGCTGCTTGAGGTTTTGGAGACGTGTTACAGAGCAAACAGTGGCTCATCAAACCGCACTGTGTGTCTGTTCTGCACTCCGCCTCTGTCTTCTGTCACACACTATCCCAATCACGCCCAGTCGCCATCTTGTCATATATGGTCACCTGCATGAAGCTCATTGTCAAGGCAGGTATGGCGTGTATGTTTACAGTACGTGTGTGTCCCATAGCGTGCGGCGCTGTCTGCTCCTTCTCTCCCCTCTTTTTCCTGGAGTGTGATTAGCAGAAGGACACATGGTGAGTTGAGGCGGGGGGAGTAGAGGGAAGGGCATGAGAAATCATTAATTACGGCCCGTGCTGCTGCTGTGTGCTGCTGCTGCTGGAGCTGATGAAGTAAATGGGAGATAGTGTAACACAGGATTTAGTGAAGTGGACGACAGCACAAGATTAATGGCTGGGGCCAGGCTGATGAGAATGAAGTCACAGCTTTAGCTTGATAATTAGTTTCCAAGTGGAAGCATCCCTCACCATTGTGTTATTTTTACTTCTCTCCCCTTGTTATTATCCAGCGATGATATCGGGAGAACAGGGCGAAGGATTGTCAATGTTATCCACACAGAAAATATAGTGCAAAGACAGGCAAAGTTTTTCCGAGTTAAACTAGATTTCCAGAGTCAATTTTCAATTCCAAATTTTTGTGTTGTTTTTGCCATATTAAATGAGCAAAATTAAAGCATGTCTGCCCACTTTTAAAATGCAAGTAGAATCATTCCCCTCAATTGCACTGCGTTGTCACAATAGCAGCATTTCTATTTGGATACAAAGGAAAAGGCTCAAAATGGCGTTGTGGTTATGGTCTTAAAAGTTCTGATGTAGCTCAAGACTTAAGTTACTCAGGATAAGGCCAACTTTGTGCTGTTGTATTTCTTTTTTCAGTATTGACACTTGATTTTATTTTGACAAGCCTGGAATTTTGTGTGTGAATGCGTGTGTTTTACCATTTTCCTCTCATCAATAGTGACTGTTTGAAAAAAAAAAAAAAAGTACTACTTGATTTTCTGTTTCCATGTAATTACAGTACTCCATGGACTACTTACCGTAATTTGCCCAAAAATGCTAAATGGAGTGCAATACTTGCAAAACTGAAATTTAAACCATTTCTGCTGTTTCTGTTCGGACTTCTTTTACTGTCCAGAAGAGGTCACTGTCTATTCTTTTACAGAAAGAGGTTTCATCCCTCTATAAAGCTCCAAGCCATTTTGAGCCCAGTCTGTATAATTGCCTTATTTCCCAAACCCATTAAAATATAGATTCATAAAGCAGATGTAGTTTGCAGAACAGCACATATGCACATTTAATTGAGTAAAAGTGTATAATCACAGTTGTAGATAAGACCATTTTCTAACAGGCATCACTTAAGCCATGTCTCGGATGATGTTGGTTCCAGCAATTAGGCATTCTTTTCATTTCCCAAATGACTCACAAAACTTGCAGATATTATAATTGCTTTTAGCCACGCATATCTAATTTGTGTCTTTTTAAGTGTTAATTAGTAAGCGATTTAAAGTGACATCTTTATGTAGTTTGCGCTGCTGAAAAAATGTTGTTGGCATCTGGCTAATGATTTTGAAAAGGAGGTTGGAGAATGGTGTGTATGCAGACATGACAAGATTTTCATTAGCACCTATGGGTGATATATGGGTGACGCTACTGTTGCTTTTTCAAGGAGTTGTATCTTTGTGCATTGTGTTTTCCTGTAAGGGGAGGATGTTACACATCATGGTTTGAGAGTTTTAAATAGAGTATATGTATGTGAGATCTGCAATAATGTCACTTATATGTGCTCAGTTTTACTTGCTAGTCTAGTAGTTACTTTATTAAGTTTCTTATAGTATAAATATACGTGGTATAGTATAAATATCGTCCTTAAACATTTTTTGGATCTTGAAATAGGAGCTTAAATACTTTTACGTGTTCTCAGTTTTTGTTTATTTGTATTGTTCCCCTGTTGAACTTACTGACACTTTGCAGAGTATGTTGTTTTGAGTCTGATTTTCCTAGATGTGCAAAAATGGGCCACTTTTGTTATTCGTTGACGATGATCTTTCGAGTACATCCTCACTGCATCGGTGGGTTTATTTAATACAGATGAGGGGCAGTTTGTTGTTGCCATAAACTGAGTTCTTGTGTTGAGACACTCATAGAAATCTCCAGGTTCAACATTGTGAATTTAATTTTTGGATATTTCATGGTAAATTACAATGTAATCAACAGGAAAAACTGACTCTTGCCATCCATCTGGGATCATCACATCACATCATTGTAGAATCTGAAAAGCACTAGTATGGCATCTGGCACATAAACATTGAAATGAGTCAAGTAAAGGTGCACTATGTAACTTTTCTGGTAAAGGATCTAATACCTATGTGTAGAGGCAGTGGCATTTGGGCCTCTGTGTATACCATTAATGTTTGAATGTTTTTCTTGCATTTGTTCAATTACAGGTCTTTTCATTGTACAAAAATACCTTGAAAAACATGAATGAGTGGAGTCGCCTTTACACACTTGGCCTGCTGGTGTCACCTGCTTGTCTCCATGGCGATAGATCAAGTGTAATGCCAAACTGTGAAAGATTCCAAGGAAAATAATGACATCTCCGTGGTGTTCACCAGAAAAGTTACATAGTGCAGCTTTAATTAGGACATTATTTAGGTATTTATATCTTGTTCGTGGCAGTCTTCCTTTCTGCCTGTATGTGTTTCCCTATATGCAGAGGACAGTAGTGTACAGGGCAACAGGGAGAGGTGTGAGCGCTCCAAATAGAGGTGGAATTAATGAAGACAACATGTCACATATTTTTGGCAGTGGAGCAGGGACGGGAAATGGAAGCCGCTGCTCGTCTGGGTGACTGCCGCCCATGTACTGGTGTGTCAGTGCCCTGTCAGCCTGTGTGTAAAACTGGCAGACATTGATACATGCTCTCCCTGATAACACCCCATTCCCCCATCCATCATCGGCACACACACACACACGCACGTACACGCTCTCCAGATTATTTATTTACGGTACCAGATGTTGGGACCGTTTTTTTATGTGGTGGTGGTGGTAGGGGGCTGAAATGTTCACACAACTAACAGGTTTTGTGATAAGTGACAGGTTTTTGGTAACTTGCTCCTCAAGTAGATGAGAATCAGCCAAGGTGGTATTTTGAGAGAGAGAGTGTGCTGTAGTTGTAGAGGCTCATTGAGTTGTGCTGAAGAGTTGGAAACTTATTTTTGTGATCATATAGCCCCACCTAGTGCAATGTTTAATAAATGCAACTACATTCTTTTGATAGGGGTTTCCTGAGCTTGTCATTTTCAGTAACACATTTTGTACTTTTTTACTCACTTTGTACTTTTACAGTATTTAAGATAATATGATTAGACCTATGTTCTCATTATAGAATCATTAGTAATAATTTATTTTTCACAGAATG
The DNA here is from genome assembly GCF_026225935.1 of Boleophthalmus pectinirostris. Lineage (NCBI taxonomy): Eukaryota > Metazoa > Chordata > Actinopteri > Gobiiformes > Gobiidae > Boleophthalmus > Boleophthalmus pectinirostris. The sequence continues at coordinate 16,043,742 of NW_026571353.1, forward strand.
GTATCAACCTAGACATGCATACTTTTACTTTGCAAGGATAAAAATATTATTATACTTACTGTGACAATTAAAACACAAAACTCTAAATTTTTTGGAAAATACAAAACATACTCGTACTGTTCCGATTTGAACCGTCACGTTTTAATTGGTCTTGTCAGAGATAGGCCACAAGAGGGCAGTGTTTATTTAAAGTTTAGCTTTTTGTAGTTTGTTTTTTTAGTTTTTTATGACATTTTTGCTCCAGGCCACTCTAGGCCCATGTCCTGAGCAGATCAATCCTTTGCAATTGCGTTCATTTTGCAGTCCAAGGACAAAATGTTTTTTGCTTTGTAAAAGTTTCAAACTGTTGGCTAAACTTAATTTTTCTTTTTTCTTTTGCAGTTTCAGTACAACTTCACCACAGAGAGAAGTGTTGTCCATTGAGCTGCATCTATATTCCAGAGAGGATACATTCATGGATTACAAATGGATCTCTAGATTTATGTGCTGCTGTGCAATACCAAATGGAAATATATATTTTAACATGTATAGTATTTTTGTGTAATTATAACTGAAGTATGTATTTATTTATTTGTGTTTAATTTCAAAGATGTAAAAAAGCAAATATGTTCATTCAAAATAATAATAATAATAATAATAATAAATACATTTCTGGCAGTACTATTAAGCATTCCTTTATCTTTATAAATTATTTTTATTATAGATTATAGATTTTTGGGTAGTCGTGTTTTTTGTGCATTATTTATTATAATTTTTTTGTACTTTTTTTTAAGCTTCACAGTATATTTGTGTTGAGCATTTTTAGGGTTTTCAGAAAATGCCTAAAAATGTATAGCTGACATAGAAAACGTATTACGATTATATTCAACATTATTGTCATAAGAAACAATTCAACAAAATAGGGTTGAATAGTTTAAAATATATAGTGCACTATTTCTGTATAAATATACCTTATTATAGTTTTATTTAAATTACAACTGAGTAGAATCTTTCTGCTCACACCTCTGTTTACTCAAGTCTTTTAATAACAATTATGACAAACTTGTAATTTCTTCACGGTTAATTAGCCCCTTATCCTACTGAGTGTGCAGACATAGTGCTAACAATGCACATTTGACTTGTAATATGTGATTTGTTCACAGGTGCGTAGTGAGGCGTACGGCACATGACAGCAGCCTGTATCCATGCCGTGGTCCTGCTGCTGGAGCCCAGGGAAGTTTTTAAACAGTTTCACACGGAGGTGACAGTCATTTCAGTAAAGTGATGGGCCTGCTGTGTACTGTCTACGTAGTGATGCCTGTGTTTGTAATAATAATGCCTCAGAAAAAGTTGATCATTCATACATTTATATAATTTTTTATTATATATGATATTATATTGTATTATATTTTATTATATTATATATTACTACGTAAAATTGTGTTTTGGTCTGTACCATTATCTTCAATTTAATACAGGTTAATTTTTTTCTTTATAAATGTTTATAAATACAACAGTGTCAGTACAAAAATACAATGTGTTCATGTTACATGAGTTTAAAATTAGGTGTTGTGTTTTAACTAATATGAGCAAAATGCTTACACCTATACAAAAATAATAGAATTACAAGTCTTGGTATTTAATTAAAATGGTGTTTAAAATAACAATATACATTATTTAAATTCACTATTTAACCATAACTAGGAGAATCTCATTGAGATAATAATAAAAAAGGTTAGTCCCAGCCAAGAGGCAGCAAATAAAACGGCATGAAAAAGTTCAGATATGATACACCTATTTTTTCTAGTGATGTCTTATACTATACTATCAAAGAAGGCCCCCTTTACCTTCCTTAATGTATCTCTTTTTGGAGTAACCTTGATGATAAAGCACAGAATAGACCCATTCCGTATGTGCTCGGAGAACGTTGCAGAGCTGCTTGAGTGCTGAAGGATCGGTTAGGCGCTGTCTGCTGCGTATTTAAGCCTTTGACATATGGCCGACATGTTTTAAGGAATCTTTTCAACTCCCTCACTATCTCCTCTACTCTCCCAGGGCCACTTACTGCACCTCAGTGCTGTGTTGTGGACGGCCTGGCCTTCCTTAAGTAAGGTTGAACTGTGAGACATCAAAGCCCCACCCTCCCAGAGTGCACCAGATGTCCCGCGGTCATTTTTACACTCACACCCCAGCACATGACACGGAGCGGCGAGGAGGCCTGTGGACAGAGCTGGATGGACTGCTTGGAAATTGGAAGAGGAAGCCAGTATTTATGAGGTGGTTTGAGGGGCTGTGTTAAGACGGCCTTAGCCTGCCACTCTCCCTCTGACAGGCCCACTTCCCCTGAGCCCACTGCAGCAGACACACAGAGGTGAGCCAGGCCTGGGCCCAAACACGCAGGTGATCAGCAAATCACATGCACAGACCTGTTTCCAGGGAGATTTAACTGCAGCTAATGGTTGGTAGGATACAGGAAACATGAACAAAGTGCCTGCCAATACCCCTCAACTATTACAGATGGAAACATACATGCAAGTAAAAGTTAAAGTGCAGAACTTATTGATTAGCAGGCTAATATAGTATATAAAATGACAATAACATTACTTAAGCATACACGGATCAGTAATGTGTTCCAGTATTAAAATAATACATCTATACATGAAATTAACAGAAATTCATACATTTTATTAATTACATGTATTTATTATATTTTATTCTTGTAAAATAGGAGTTATTGTCAAATAAAACTATTTTTATAGATTTTTATTACATACCAACAATGACAAAAACTTATTAAATTCCAAAATTACAGAATACCTGCATTAAAATGTAGTTTTACATTCTGTCACATGGTTTAAGTAGATTGTTCTGTGTTTTGAATACTTTCACATGGAGTTGCATTATATTACAGTGTAAAAACATTCATAGGATTAAAACAGCCTCATGTTAACGCTGCCTGTTTTGCATTTATTTATTTCTAATTAGAGAAGGGAAAACACACAAATGCATGCACTATACAAGAGTTTTCTTTTTGTTGCACTAATACTGTGCTGGGCTAAATTGTGTGATCAAGTGTATACAGTGTATTCCTTTCATTTTAGGAAAGTAGCTGCATTCTGAAATCCACCAAATTTGAATCTGAATTGTTTACGTATTTTTGCTATATTTCGTTACTTCCAATAGTCAAGAACATTGCATTTGTGCTCTCTACAGTGGTCAATGGTTCCTATGCAAAATTTATTTATTTTTTTACTTTGACTTTTTGGGTTTTTTTTAAGAAATGTACACACCGACAGAAATGGGGAATGACACAGAGAACATGGAGAAAATTCCTCTGATCGTGGACTCGAACTTGGGTCACTCCAGTTTATGTGGTAAGCACTCGACAGAAGCACCCCAACAATTTGTTTTTTGTCAGACATTTTGATACATGGTATTCCTTTTATTGCCATAAATCAAGAGCTACGGCATGCTTTAACTATTCTGTTTCAAACCACTGCTCCATGACTAATGATCCTGGTTGCACTATGCACCTCTGCCTGGCCTGACGTCAGCTTGTGTGTTTTTGTCCAACCAGGAGCAGTGTGGTCTTCTGCACTTTAACTAGCCCCCACCACCACATGCATGTAGCCCCATACCTCTGTGAAGGTAAAATGAGTGATGTCTCAGAGCAGGCATCTCCTCCTCTCCTCCACAGCAACCCATGTGAGTCGGATTATTATAATTGAGTAAGGATGGAGCAGGGTGTGAGCTGATCTCTCTCTCTTCTCTCCCAGGTATTTTGGTCAAAGTTTTTGAATAACCACTAGCAAGCATGTTTCTTTCTCCTATGGCCCACCTTAAGACTGGCCCTAACATAGAAATCAATTAACTCCTTTCATGTGAGATCAAAGGCCCAATACACCAGTGTCCAGCTCCCTCCACTACCTGCTTTGGGACAATTAGCTTTCTGGACATGGGGCAGGCAGGGCAGATGACGAGAGGCTGCTGCCCCAGTCACTAACATGAGAGCAGGCTATAAACAAACAGCAGCTAATTAAACGACACTTTGGGGGGGAGATTTTCAGATAATCAGACACTGAACATATCTGCTCAATGTAAATTATGATACTGTTCTCTCCTTCCTGCTTTTCCCTTCAGGATGCACCACATTGAATGAGAGGGACCAGTGATTTGTATACTGACTCATAATAGTTCACAGTTAATTAGACATTCCCAAGGTGTAATTCCCTGTCGCTGCCACTTGGCATCCTGGGAATCAGACTCTTGGAGATCAGGTCAGGACAGGATGGACTGAGGGCACAGAAGGACAGCTACGCTTCTCTGAGGGTGTCTGAGAAGTCAACAAATAATTCACAAAATTGTAAGATTAACTGATCAAGAAAAAATATTTCACAATGTATATATTATTAAGAATTTATTTTCCACTCCTTTTAAAGGTACAGCATGTAACATACTCTGGAATATTCTCCATGGAGATAGATATGTTTTATGCCATACTGTGGAAGAGTACAGCTGAAGGAACAACACTTCCATGGAAACAAGCAGGATGAATTCTTTTATTTGAATCTATGTTTGGCTAAAAATGTACTGGGGCTTTAATACTCATTATCACTCACTCAAGGGTCTTGACCAGGTGCACGATATGATGATTGAATTATATAAATTATATATAGAGCTCAGGATTGCACAACCAAAAAACAAATCCTCCTTTTTTGTATCAACTGTACAAAAGTAGAGAGATAGCAATGCCTTGGCTAAAACAACGTCAAATTTTTTTTAAAAGACCTGAGGAACAACCTGATCAGCTGCTGCGTCACTACTGTTAAATACATTTATCACTCTTTAGTCTCAGAATACTTCAGTATTCAGCATCTTAAAATCTACATTGGTTTAATATTAAGCTAACTGAAAAGTTCATAATGTATGACACCACAATCCCGAGTTTTATTATCTTACAGATGCTAAGCCTGTTAGAGTGATGTCTCCAAGCATTTGACACAAAATTGTATTAAAATCAATAGTAATGGCAATTCATTTGCAGTTTTGACTTAACTTGATGGAAAGATTCATCTCATTATTTGCTTAGCTCAGCATTATATCATATTTAGTATGGACAACAGCCTGGTCAGTCTCTGTTGGGTGAAACTGCTGAAATGCTGGCACCGCCTTAGCACCACAGAATATGAAACTAGTCGGAGCTTTGGGCTTTGGTCTGCAGACAGGTGCACTGACCCTGTCCACCCCCGAAGGTGGCACTTGCATTTTATTGGACATTTATGGCTGGCCAGCATTTTTAACCACCACCTGGATGTAATAAAGGGCCAGCTCCCAAGTGGTGGCTGCCCAAAGGATTTCCCAGCAGCCCCTGTGGGACCTCTGGCTAGTTAAGATGTTTATGAAGCTGAAAGTGGTCCGGTGGGAAAACACAGCACTTCAGAGAGATTTGGGCCCGCAGTTTTCTTGTTAGTCCGAGCGCTCCCCTGAGGATGGCTGTTTCTTTACTTCCACATTTCTGAGGGAAGACGGGGTCAGTTCATGTGGCATCTGGTCAGCCAACTGGCCACTGGCCACTGAACCCAGGCCAGGGTGGGGCTTATCTCCAGATTATCAAGGTCGGGCTAGAAAGTCTAGAGAGTTTCATAACACATTTGTTGAGAATTCACTGAGACCTATCTTTGCCCATAGTAAGGCTAATATGGTTTGCACACAGTGAAATCTTTAAAAGTAAGTATATACTTCCACTTTTTTACTGCTAATAAGTTTCTCTGAAGACACAGATTATCAGCATAAGAAGAAAATTTACTTAATTAACTTTTTTTATGTGGTGATAAGCTCATTTTAAAACAAAGTATTATTTCATATATTTTTAGACACAGCTGGGTTCACCATTTTATGTCCTCATTTTATACTGAAGGCTGTTTTTTGAAAGAAATATTCAAACTGAAAATCCACAAATGCTGGACCATATTATCATTTACTAGTGATTAGATGCACATATAGTCTTTTCAAATGACAACAATCCTGTCTTTATTATAGAATAATAATTTCACTTTTATAAACAGTTTTGTATATGTATTTGTATATATATTTGTGCTGACATAAAAGATATTGGATTTTTGTCAGATTTATCCTATACAAATTGACCCGGTAATTACAAATAAATTAAGTAAATTGTGTACATACTTCTACTGGTCACTTTTAATAAAAAAAATAATAATTTAAACTGTCTCTAAAGTGTATTATTTTAGTTGAGTTGTGTGAGAGCACCTTGACCTCTGTGAGCTGCTCTGGACCTGAGTTCAAAGCCTGGCCCATTTGCCCTGGGCCCTGTGGCCCTCATAACCTCTGCCCCATGCTTTGTTTTTCTTTCTCCTTTTCTCTTATAGTTGTGAGTCGCGTTTCAGTATAAGTCACTGCTTTTTGTCCTCATAGCAGCCCTCCGGGGTTAAACAGGCCTCCATGCTGTTACACTGTTACTAAGTTGTGTTTTTGCTGTGTGTTTTTGCAGTTAAACAAGGATCCTGTGGAGTGGAGCAAGCGGGCCATGATGGGTTTTTAGTGCTCTCTGCCTAATGTTCAGGACAGATTAGAAAGGCTGTGCTGTGACAGAGGCTGTGGAGATCCTCAGCACCAGATCCACCCAGCTGCACAACATCTGGACCAGGATTTTACCTTTTCTCTGAAGTCCGGCCTATTAATGACACACTCACCACTGGACATTTATAACACGCGCAGATTCGTCTTTTCAAATTCCCCAAAAATATGATTGCAGCACAGCTAAACTGTACATATCTTACTGGGCGATCCTCTGGAATGTCAATATCATGAAAAAGGTTTTCCTCATAGTCAAATCAAACTGTAATGCATATTATAGCAACATGTGCATTTTGAGTACACTGCTTTTAATAATACTCATAATTATCGTGATTTTTAATAAAACTGAATCAAAGCATGATGCATTGAAATTTCAATTGAATTTCAATTGACCAACAAATATTAAGTCACACAATTCTTGATGTTAGTGTAGATCAGTATATTCGCTCTTGTGTTTAGTGACAACACATATACATTTAGTAGACCTATGGAATGGAATGTGTTACCACTGAATGCAGTGCAGTAAGAATCATATTTTTTTCAGAACAATGACAATTGTAATTAATCATAAATAAAACAAAACATGAGATAAAATGATCATATTGCATTTTACTCCAAATATTTTAATTACTTGCACCTTATTATTAATGCAAACCAAATTAAATTTTCTTTACATTCTCAAATCAAAAAGTCATAATTTTTCGTTTATCTTTAATTACCATTATAGTGATACCCATAATGAACTTTTCCTCTCATATTAACTACTATTACTAGCTGCTCTATAACCTTAATGATTAGTCCTTGTATTAGCCAGCAGATGTACTTAGAATGTCTTTCACTACTTTGAAAAAACTTCACCACAAAGTTTGTCTAGCACACGCAATTTATTCAACAGACACTTAATTTATGCCTTCTGTATGAGGAGCGTTTGAGGCCTGGGCGCTTTTTGGTAATGGCACATACCCTGAAGCCGTGCTCAGGCCTTACATCGCTTTGCTTTTTTTGTTGAGACAAATCCACTGAATAACAAGATCATTTAGTGAAAGGTGCTGCAAATCTTACCACAAGTGTCATAGTTTTGTAATGTTAAAAACAGAACTGGAACAATATCAGGTAAAAGTATTCCTGGTTGAATGAAAATGGTATAAGCCATATTGTTTTTTTTAAGGTTTCAGAAGAAGAAAAAAAATCTTTGTTTTATTTATTTATTTATTTATTTTGTTTTGTTTTGTTTTTGAGTGCATGAGCACTTTTAAATTGCTTAGCCTTAAACATAAACTTTTTCTTTTTTTTTTTAAGTTTTTTTTTTTTTTTTTTTTTTAAGATTTAATAACAAACACTATATAAATGTGAGTCTTTCTGAGGATGGCAATGTGTAATGATCTTGTTCAACATACGCAAATAAATTTTTAAAAAGTTAAAAAGGTAAATTAATTTGAGTCTTCTCTTGAGTCAAATTATTTTTTAAGTCATTATATTGTAGTTGAAGGCCTGTGGGAAAGAATATGTTTTTGATAAATGGGGAACATATATAAAACAATGATTATTATTATTTATACTTTTCCGATACAAAACGATTGTGAATAGGTGAGTTATTTTGTTCCAGTACCCATCCTCTCCAAAATATCGTATTAATCTTATTAAATACATTTACCCTGTGTTTTTGTTCACTACAGTTTGGATGCAGTTTAATGCAGCCATGTTGAAGATTTTCACACACCACTTTATTTTAGAGAAATCCCCATTATAGTGTCTCGAGCAGAGATGTGTCATAGGCGTATTTGGCTGTAGCTCATTTGTGAAGTCAAACAGATGAAGGCCGTCCCCACATCAAAGAGGAGAAGGATTTAGTGTTACTAGTTAAATGCATCCTCTGCCATCTGCATTACAATTTAAATTACTTCTAAAAAAAGTTCATCTTTTGTAACAGTAAAAATATATCCAGAGGAATAACTTATTGCATTATTCATACTTCATACTGTAATTCCTTGGACATGGACTGTCCCCAACATAGTACAACTGTGCTCTACGTTGCACTACAATGTCTTTATGTACAAATACTTCAGTTTTCTTTATGTATAAAAAAGTGAAGCAAATTTACCTTTGAACACTAATTCCAGTGTATTCATATACTAGCCGTTAGAAAATATGTGCAGAAATATTTTAAATGTAAGCATTTTTTCCCTTGAAATATTCAATATATACAATAATACGGTCTAAGTATTTTCTCCAGGTATTGAATGCACTGGTACCTTGTAATACCGTAATTCTACCAGCAGGGGGCGGTATTGTAGTTTTAATGATTTCTCAGGGGGTCCCGCTACAAGACACTTGAGTGCCTTCCTCCCGCTTAAATGACTTGTGGAAGTAAAACGCAATGGTGGCGCAGAAGCACTGTGAGTTTCTAAAGTGTATTTTCTTAATCGACAATGACATTGTATGTTTATAAGCTTCATTCATGTTCTTGCATCGATGTAGCTTTGGACTTAACTTCTGAAACCTCTAATATCACACTTTTGATTAGGTCTAATTGTGTTTGTTCTATAGGCCTAGACGAACTGCCACATTACCAAATATTACTGCACACACAGTAGGCCATCCAAACTCCCTAGGCCTACTTTGACTTTAGCCTACATAGCATAGCCTTTAGTAAACTGTTTTCTAAAAGGGTTGCAGTTCAAATAAGAATGATGTATTACTTTAGGTTAATTGTATTTTTAATTGACACATTCGTACATTATGATGTGGACGTTATAGCCAAATTACGCACAGAAGAGCGTTACTCTTAAAGTTCTTAAAACGCATCTGATTTTGTGAATACTGCCGCATGTTAATTTTTACAGATGAAGCAGAAAAGTGCAGAAAAAGACCTTAACGATTTTCAGAGCCACATCTCAAACTAGTATGTCAGCTAACTGTCAGACTGGGGCCTGTCAGGCCATCTGTCAGGAACTCAATAAATTTGTCAGAGCGAAAAAAGCGAATCCAATAAATCATAACGTAAACAAATCTGGCCAGAGGTTGACAGTGCTGTATTGTACTTTGTCTTAACCCTCTGGGAGTTAGGATTATCCCGCAGTATCATTTTTTGGCTGTCTCAGGAAGATAAGAGGGGCCAAGTGGTTGAGAGGAATAAAAGCACAAATGTTATGCGCTGACTGAAACAGAAGATAGGCCTACTGTAGGCCTATATAAGTCTGTAGGATATCGATTATTAGCCTACTACATCAATTTAAACATTTAAAATATCCGAATTTCTATAGGATCTATCACACCTTACCTAGGCTATTTCTTTCTTTCTTTCTTTCTTTTTCTTTTTTTTTTTTTTAAACTTTTCGTCATTTATTTTGTTACACCCAACCTTGGCCTTTTAAAACTAACCACTAGCACAGAAATAACAGAAGTAACGCTTTACAAAAGATATTAAATTTAACCTACTCTGTTCCAAAATGCCGACGAGCAAACCCTTGGCGAGTGGTCGCAGGTCAGCGAGTCCGTTGTCACGACGCAGAGGACAGATCTTTCCACGCGGCCTAAAGCGAGTCCTCGGCAAACCGCGGCGACACGCGCTAAAAACTGTCAAATACTGAAGCAGTCTTTCACATAACTCACATACACTGTGTTTGGTCCAAATAAGCGTGCGCCCGTGTTTATTTGGGCTCTTAAAGAAGCATCATGGTGCGCAAGAAAGAGTCGTTAAAAAAGATCAAAGTGAGTTAAGTATCAAAGTCTTCGCTCCCTGCAATTTAGGGAGCTATTATGTCTTCGGCCTATGAGCGCCCCTTTGAGGATGTCAGGCTTTAGTTAAGGTATTTTATTCTCTAATGACCGTCGCTAAACTTTGTTTTAGGCCTATAATTAACTGTGCTCGTATTTCAAATTAAGGAAATCTCCAGGGCTATTATAAGACTATATATCCACTGACAGAGACAAAGCTCTGCTACTGTCCACATGTAATTTAATAAATAATGACGGGGACTTACTCACGATCATTTTGTGTAATATTGGTGCATTGATTGGAGTCTTGGGATTGACAGGGGTTGGACAGTCTTATTGACTCATTGTCCATGAAGGGAAAATAACGGCTTTTAAAATACCCTGTGAGAATGCAATCACAAACCTATTGGCGTGAATAACATTTACGTCCTAACTACTAACTACTACAACAGCATATGCATTGTTTTGGACATGATTTAAAGATGATAATAATAATCATAGCCAGAATATGTGTTTTAAAAGTCTCTATACAGAGGAATCCATCATCATGGATTGATCCGCTTAGCCACACTTGGACTTGCGCAATGGTTGCCTAACTCCACTTAAAATAATTCTTTAGAAAACTCTTCCGTTCGAATTCTTCAACTTTTCATCTAGAACAACAATGCTTGATTCAGAAAACCTAACTATATTGGACAGGGAATATACGGTGCGTAAACGCCGCGTGTGTGCGTTTTGTGGTCTTACCTTACCGCTGGATTCTTATGATGAAACTAGCAGAAATGTTTAACTTAGGAAGACATAGCTTTGCTCATAGCCTCCTTGTGCACACCTGCTGCAGTTAAAGTCGAGGAGGGAGGGCTGTCTGTCGTGTAGGGGCTCATTAAAACACTGCAGGCTAAAGTTGGTAGATTGATTTATTGAATGAATGTTTGATGTCCTCATCCGCACAAGTGACCCGCCTGATAACCCGCTGAATGAATGGCAGGGGGTGGCCGTAACACTGGGACTACAGCCGGCTTTATGTGTTCTTGAATGTATTGATTAGTCTATATTGTATATTGATAGTCCCGGGCTAATAATGCTGCTTAGTGGCAAGATAATCCAATATAGTGCGCGCTGGAGGTAATTGACCCCTGCTGATAGAAGCAGATGAAAAAGAGAACTGAGCTAAATGAGTAATATGTGTGGCAAGTTTGGTCATATTATCCAAGTGTCTTTTAGTATGTTTTCATTATGAATACTTCACATCTCTTCTTGTCAGTCTTTTATGTTCCTTCAGTCATGCAGTCGTGCTTTTGTAACATTTATTTTTTACTACCGTGACCAGTAGAGGGCATCAGCAACAATCTAGTTTCTGTTTTGCAAAGTGGGCTACAGGTCACAGCCTCACTGCCACTCAGGCACCGCAAATACCAGCGCTGAGCATGGCCTGCCGCCTGCGAAATGTGTTGGGAAGAAAAAATAATAGTATTTAATATTTCCTTTTATATGGTCTGTTTATAAATGCAATGTTATAGTTTATCACACGTATATTTACACTAGAAGGATTTTGATGTGACGTGCTGAATTAATAGTAGTCTATAATAGTCTCAGTTATAGTCTCAGTAATTATTTATTATTTGACTAAATTAAAATAAAAGAATCAGGGTTCAGACTTCTCAAATGTACTAAAATATTTTATAATAATAATATACGTATTTTTTTTATTATGAAACCATGCTGTAGAGTTCTCAGATGTACTGTAATATTTCTGTATGAAATATAAATTATTATCCTGTTATTATCAGTGGTAGTATTTACGTTGGACCAGGCCTTCATTTTTTTTTTTTTTAATAATATCGGACTTATGCTGTAGGCCAACGGTATGTAGGGCTTTTATCTTCTCCCCCACTGCTTATGTTAGGGCCTTGATAACAATCACCGTGCCATGACGCACCGGGCAGGCCCATTAGCAGCTTGTCATTTCATACAGGCCTTCATAATAATTCCAGGCACATAAACAAATAGCGTTTATCTTTCACACTTCGAACTTACTCTTAAAAATTGCCGCGTGAAAATGTTGAATGAATTAGACTGATACCTTTCATTCAAACATGTCACGTAGTTATTTTCAGAATGGTGTTTACTGTGTTGCAGGTGTGGGTAAAGGCAACATAATGAAAGGAGCCTATAAACCTAAGCTACTCGGTAAATGGTCGTGACGTCACGTTATAAACTAAAGAAAAATAATGCACCAGTGTAGCGGTGTATTATTCGTGCGTAAAGGCGCACTGGCACGGTCCGGTGTCCATCTTTTTGCTTCCTGCAGCTTCCTACAAACCTGTTATCAGCTCTCATCGCCAGGTGCATCATCTGAGGGCCACAGCAGCCGCCTTACACAATACACAAAAGAGCAATGAAACTAAACGCACGGCCTGCCTTCAAAGGCAGATTTGAAAAAGATATAGTTGATAAATGAGTCGTTTATGTCAACTATTATTATTATTATTATTATTATTATTATTATTATTATTATTATTATTATTATTATTATTATTGCAGTTTGATTGACTGTTGTATGTGGTTATTGGCCTGCGTAAAGCGCACGCACCGTGCTCCAACAGCATCCCAATGGCCATGGGGGACTGACAGAAGTCTACCCATGCATGCAGAAGTGGGAGGATCCACCGCTCCATTCTCGGGCTGAGACTTTGGCAGCGACAGGGCATAGCAAACCGTCTCGGCACTTCAACCAGAGTTACTGACGGGACATCTTTGCTCTCCTAACTTTGGAATTGTATACTTTGTCTTCTTATTACTTTTTGAATCGGTGAAAAAGATTCCTCCTCCAGATTCTCCCCGCTCTCCTCGTACGGCTTGAAGACGAAACTGATAAAACTTCCTTAGCCCCAAGAATAACAGGTGACTGTTGAAATAGTTTTCCACGTGTGTTGTTTGTTTCTTTGATTCACTGACACTGCCACTACAAGGATCATAGCCTGCATTAAACTCTTCAAAGGACGCCTTTCTTTAGAGTTACAGTTTAGAGTTTTTCCCCCTTCTTTGTACTACAGACCGTAACCACGGAACTATACGCTTTCAACAGGTTTCCAGTCTGTTAGCAGCTCGTTGTCTTACAGCTTTTCTACATAAAAGTGGAAACTTCTCTTTATTTTGTGTCTGACTGTATTTGTATGGACGTTGCAACAGGTCTCGTGTCACCGGAGCGCCTCTCCACGGAGGATCTGTCCGTGACGTGCATCATGCTAGACGGCATTAAAATTGAGGATCATCCGCTGCGATCGGGGCAAGCCACACTTGGAGTCATGCTCGGTGAGTGATTTAAACGCTCGCCAAATATAGGTCAATATTAAAATGTTGTCATAAAAAAAAAACAAAAAAAAACAAAAAAAACCAAAAAAACAAAAAAACACGGTACATTTTCCTGGTACACTACAGTCAGCGTGTGGCATTTTCTAGTGTGGGGGGATTTATTCACGTTTGTAAACAGCAGTAAGACCCGAATCTTATTGTTGCAATTATTTTAGATAATTGAAATACAAAGGTCTGAATATCTGTATGTATGTATCTGCTGTAAGGTTTGTTTTAACCCATGCACGGTTTTCAGCAGGTTCTGAATGTCACCATCCCTCCGTGTGTGAAGGATGCCAGCGGCCCATCTCTGACCGCTTCTTGATGCGCGTCAACGATTCGTCGTGGCACGAGGAGTGTTTGCAGTGCACCGTGTGTCAACAGCCCCTCACCACCAGCTGTTACTTCAGAGAAAGGAAACTTTACTGCAAACATGACTACCAACAGTAAGCACAATACATTTCTTTGCATGCTTGTGCAGTGTGTGTGCAGTGCAAAACGGTTGTTGTTAGGCCTCTCCGTGTGTTTTTCATTACAGAAGTCTCTGTTAGGCAAGAAAATATTCCTTTAATTGTAGTGACGATGTCCGTATTTATAAATTATGTTTATTTAAAAATGTATTTATAAATACCATGTGCAATGTGGAACCTTACTATTTCAGTCATGCCTTTGATTGAGCCGTATCTGCATTAATATCAGGTCTATTATTAAGTCTTTCAGTGAGTGACTGGTCGTGTAATGAGTGTCCCTCATAGCCAGAAATTAACAAGATGCAGAAATAATATGAAGCGCGTGTGTGCGTATTTGGGCGCGCTTACAGGTTACCGGTACTAGATTGTGGCATCACACCACATAAGATTGTAAATATATGTTGTGGGCTGTAGCCTGGATGTGGGCTAATATTATATATTACAATGAAAATGCTCTACTATTTTCGTAGACCCTTGTTTTATTGTACAGTGTGTGAAGGCCGAGGATGCGCGTGTTCAGATTTCGGAATTGGAATTTTCTTCCTAAACAATTCAGATTTATAATTCGTGAATAATCAAACCAGCCATAAGATTTTAACTAAAATATATGAATAATAATAATAATAAAAATGCTCGGATTTCTGCCGTTGCATCCTGGGAATACATTTTCACAAACTGCCATCATAGTGTGTCTTTTTGGCATTCTGTAATAATGTTGTTATTGTCAAAATGATTTAATTAATTTTATCTAAACAATGTTTTATTGGAGTAACATTATTCGAACAAGTAGCCGACATCAAAACAATGCGGATTTATGCGCAATTTAGATCACTTGATTTATGCGCACCTGTGCTTTACTTGAAATACATTTTGATAGCTTTTTTTAAAATTTTATTTTATTTTTTTTATAAGTGAGTAATTAAAACATGTGTTTTTGCTGTTATAGTTTTTACTGATTTGTGTCTATGCGATAATTTCCAATGAATAGGTTAGTAAAACTATCAGGCCCATGTTTGAATATCGGAATGCCCTTTCCAGCATTATTGTAGATTGTCATTATTATTGCTGTTATGTTATTTGAATGGGGCAAATGATACTTAGGGTATACAGTGTATGAGTTGTAAGAGAATGGTGTTTGCCCTGAGTATACCCTGGTGGTTCCCAGTGCACCTTATTGCATGAATGCCTTTTTCATGCTTGTTACTAAATGTTCAGCTATTGGGGTTTTAAACAATGTTCTTTAGATTACTGATATTAAGGCTGTCTGTCAGACACCTTGCTCACAACAAAGAGTTACATGTATTGCCATGCGTTCCTTTCACTGGGCTTTGTGATAGGAGTGTAGTCCACTGCTAACAATGGAAAATTCACCACAGTAACTATGGGATACCAGAGTCACGCCGTCACGGCTCAGAAGCAGCTAAAGATGAGAGTCCCTCATTCTGCTGCCTGCTCCACCACAATCTTCCAAACTTATTTATTTTCTGTCTGTAAACAGTTTTCTCATTGTCAATAATTAATTTCCCACTTGTACTCATATTTTGACTCTGTGCCAGCTTTTTCTCCTCCTGTTTGGCTTGGTATTGTTAATCATACTGCCTTGTTGGACCAGTCAGGCTATCCACTTAACCACTAATTCCATCCTTTAATTCTTCATCTCCTCCCCTCCTAAGTTAACAGCTAGCTGGAGGGTCCGTCCATTACACCCAAACACACAACTATCCATTTTTATTTATTTCACTCACACGGATGAGATACTTAAAGATGTAATTGGCACCTTTTTGACTTTTATGACACCCATTTAAGATGCATTTGTCAGCCCACAAACTGCTCAGAGCTGCGAGGAGAGCTTCTATGCCTTACAGACGTCTGTGTGCCTAATTACATTCCTACAGCAACTGATTCATTCTCTGTAATCAGGGCTCACTAGCTATAATAAATCAAGGAATTGGCAAGCCGTATTTTCTCACACCTTTGGATCAGGTCTAAGTGCAGACAGGGGAAAACAGTTGTGTACCGTTATTAAAGCCTCCACTGGTTAAGCAGCACCCAGATCCATATTGTGTTTGGTGTAACATGATGGGCTTTTATTAGCATTTATCCACTGTTTGCACCTTTTTATAGAACAATCTGCTGCTGACTGTTAATCATCACAGCTTATCAGGACAGCACTACAAAATTAGAATATTTGGGAAAAGTAATTTTCCCAAATATTCAGTATTCAGTCAGTTTTAATACATAGAAATTGCCTTTTTATGCTTTTATTAGGCCTATTTACTATAAGGACAGAAAGAAAAAATATGTGTTTTTTTTTGTTTTTTTTTTTTTTTTTCACTTGTGTCCGTGTAAAAAAAAAAAGGAAAAAAAAAAAACATTGTATTTAAATGCCACATTTTTGATCATTTGCAAATTAGTAAGGTATATTTTCAAGCAATGCAACAATATTGAGCACTTTATAGTATATAGAATGACATAGTTATTGTATGTAAATTAAATAGTAAAAATATTTGTGTTAATTTGCAAATAACCTGTAATTTATTGTGAATAGCTATTCTAAACTGTACCTAAAATTAAAATAGCACAGAAAATGCAAAATACAATATAGAATATTTTTTTAACTATAATCTTAAATTATTATAATATAATAAATGAAATATTAATTATAAAATCATACTGAATTTCTTTGGCATATTTAGAGATCAAAATAATTGTTCATCTCGATACCCTGATTTGTGAGTAACTTGTGATCCGTATCTGTTCTGACGGGACATGCTTGAGCAGACAGGCTGTGTACATGAAGAGTGGAATTACAGCAGCACCTCCACAGTGTGTCCTGCCCTGGTGTTTGGGGTCAATTATAGCTCATTAGAAACAGGGCGATCTTTCCCCCAGAGGGAGTCTTTCACTGACCCTGCAGATGCCTTGAAAGGAGCCATATAATAGGGCTATCACTTGACCAAAGTGTTGGACGACGCCCCTGTAATCAACAGCCTTGTTAGAAACTGCCATATAGGCCCCATATAGTACAGTAACAGCACTTCTCAGTATATTTTGGGTTCTCTGTGTGTGTGTTTTTCTCCATCTATAAAGTTTTATGATCCCGTATAATGCCCTTTTAGACTATAGAGTTACACTGCTCTCCCAGCTTAGGCTAGTTTACTCTTTGTGCCACTCCCAAGCCTGGTAAAATTGAAACAATGGGGTTAAGCATTCAACTTGAATTTTTTTTCCTGAAAGTTGTACTAAAAGGTGTTTAAGCAAATTATGCCACAAGTCCACTTACTGTGCAAATATTTAAAATCTTTATCAAATGTATTCATGGGAGAGAGTTTATTATGGAGACGCAAAAGGCATTGTAAGATACCCATCATTCATAATGTTGTCCATTTTTTAGTGGTGTAAGCAAGATTCTATTGAGGTCACAGTAGTATGAATAGTAGAAAAACAACAAAGCAACCATAAAAATACAACCCCCAGAATGCCTTTCACTTCTTGTGCACGGTGGACATCCCCCCTGTGTGCTGAGTGCTGCTTTTTAGAACAGTGTGCAGTGCCCTCCTGTGAAATTGTTGTTTTTTAATTACCTGTGTTTGGGACGCCCTGTGCAAGATCCTAGATGCTGACGACTAGTTTTCTGTGCAGGCTAACCCGTGCGCGTGTTTTGCTCACTATAGTAGGGCACTCCCCTGCGGCCTATAGTGCTTTGTGAATGCACTCACAAATCAAAACAGGAAAAAACTACAGCTTTACACTGGCAGTGCTTAAGCATGGTTTTTGGTTAATTAAAGTCTACATGAAAACATTCCCCATTCTATGAACTAACTGTATCTATAAGTTTGCTGTTATTTTCTTCCTAAAAGGGTAAAAATATGTATTTTTACCACTTCACTTGCATAAATAAAAGAGAATCTCAATGGTGAAACAAATCTAATGTTAGAAAGCCTAAGCTGGATAATATTGCTTCAGCTTGCTGGGATTTGGAGTGCTTGGCGAGGAGCGAGCTGAAGCTGGCCCGCTCCTCTGTAAGGAAGTATTGGGTTCTATGTCAACATGGCCCGGCCTGTCCCAAAAGAACACGGCGATGCATCATCTGTCATCTCCAACACTGCTAACTCTTACCAGTGTGTTTAGCACCACTGGGAGAAAACTATTAGCATGTTTAAAGCTGTACCGCATTATCATAAAATTTTCTCTTTGTTAAATAAATATTTTCTTTATCCATAGTTTTAAAAAGCATTAAATGTGTATGATCCATGTATGATACAAAACTAGCTCTGATTCTGTTTATGCTGCCAGGTGGCTTTCACAGATTATTTTTTGTAGAGGTAGAAATATTAAATCAGGTGATCTGGTGCGAGTTGACTTTTGTGAAGGCATTTCCGCTGTGTGTTTGAATAGGAGTGCGTGGGCGTAGAGGCAATGGGTGGGCCTAATCACACACTCACGAGGATGTGTACAGCAGCACTTGGACGACAAAGCAGTTCACCGGGCGCTCTGGGGAGTCACAGAGGCGCAGGCGCGCTAATGCCCCTCACCACTTCAGGAGCAGAATGGTGGAGTGGAGGCTTGTATTGGGAGGGGCAGTAGAGCGGGGAGGGGGACACGGATCTGCCTGGTGTGCTCACATTACATTGGATGATAACAGAGGGGTGCACAGCAACTCAAGCATGCAATTTGTTGGTAGCCACAATTTAACCTCATCTCCTAAAGCCGGCTGTTAGGCAGCCAGTGGGACATGTCAGTCAGTGGAGGAGGCTAATCAGAGAGAAAGCCCTTAGCTCGCTAATGCTAACACACCAGCTCCAAGTCTGCGGGTATTCAGGTTTATTTTCACAGCATGACAAAAGGAGAAGTAACCACAAACCATTGAATGTAATTTACAAATTAGATTTTGGCTTAATTGAAGCATTATGGCATTGTGCACTTTTAACAATCATATACATTCTGTATATACACATGCAGCAAATGTTTAAAATTTTTGTGATTGTAGATTTGACTCTAAACTTTCTGACTTTGTTGTGACCGGTAACATTAACCACATAGTTTATTGCTCCATTATAACCTCTGCATCCTTCCCTTTGTTGAACCTATAGTCCACGCCTGTTCTAAAGGCAGCCCTGTGGAACCTGCATGAGAAATGGAGACTTACTGCTGACTTGCTGTATGCTACTTGGCTTCACTGTGTATATGTGATCCCACTCAGGAATGTTTTTCCAACACGTAGCCTTTCGCAGATACACTAGAGAGGACTGGCATCATGGTGGCAAGTGCTACATTCAGACTGTTGTGTGCCCAGGTCTCCCTCTCACAGCCACTGCACACATTCTGCCTCTTTATGGGAATGTGCTGTTTGTCCACACACGCACCAGGTCAGACCCAAGTGTGAGCGCATGTGTAGGTGGACACTGGAGTCATCTACTGCATATATTCCTACTTATACAACCTTCCATAGCACTTTATTTTATAAACGATAATAGATTTAATAGAGTTAGTCATTACATTTGATGCTTTGATAAGAGACCAGTTCATGACTATATACTAAGTAAACCAAACTACATATTTCACTATAAATAGAGTAACCACATATTTCATGGTGTTTGTTTGTTGTATATAAAATTCCAAAAAGTACATGATTTCATAATTCATCTGCTAATCAGTTATTGTTTTGCTTTGAGAATCAAACTACAGGAGAGACAAGGGAGTGTTGCTGGTACAAAGATATGTAAATAAAATGAGAAAAAAGAGAGGCATCTGGTATCAAACACAGGCTACATCAACATGCAAATGAGTGAATGCTATGTGTCAAATCATTTGCAAGGGTGATCCTGGAAATAGAGGCAGATTTTGCACATTGATATAGTGACGATACATTTCCAGTATACTGTGCAGTCCTATGGGAGATTAGCAGCCCAAACACTGGTGTCCATGCCCAGAGAGTGACAGAGAACTGCGCTTTTATCATTAAGTGTGACACTAAGCCGGTGCAAGCTTTGTCTTTGAATGGAGGGGCTGACGGAAACAGGGGCTCCTAATCCTTTTATTTGTGTCAGTCCCAGAAAGAGGGGAAGAATAGGTCCAGACTCTAGGCCTCCACAGCCAAGTGAGCATGATCCCTTCTTATGTGGTCTCTGCACTCGAGCGGACGTGAACACCATTCCACACACACAAGCAGAGCATCTACAGTACAGTATGGATAAATATTTGGTCAAGCGTGTGCATATAAACGGCTAGAATGAAAGCAACATATTAACAGCTTGAGTAAGGAGGCTAGGATGAGATTTTTACACAGTTTTATTATTTTATTATCATCTTTTATTTTTTCATATTTATGATTTAACTATAACGTACATCGATAGTTGTGTTCATTATAAGCCACATTATAGTTAAATGAAATGGGTACAGTAACTGATAGATTTGTCTCGTTCATAGTGGCAATGGTTTTATTTTTGAAAAATTATTTAACTTCAATAAATATGACCCAGCTTCATATCCTTTTTGGGTGACTGCAACAAAGTACATAGCAGTGGGTGAAGATAGGAGGAGGTAAAAATTTAACATTTTCTGACCACTGACCACAATTCTACAAAGATAGAACAATACAGGATTACTCAAAAATGCATGAATCAATCAAAATAGATCTTTGATTAGCAATGACGATGGATAACATAAAAACTCATAATAGTTGATTTTAAATATGTCCCCTTTACATTTTTTTCTCCTGTTGAGGTCCATTGCTGGCTTTTGTCCCTATGTAGGACTTGAGCTCCTTTTGTGCGCACCCTTGTGGTATAATCCATCTCCAAGCAGGAGTCCCCCGGGGCACTTTATTTACTCATTCAACTATTTGGAAGTCTGTTAGCCTGCAGATCAGATGCAGTGAGACCAATGTGATTACTTTAACCACCACTGCAGATTCTTCCCTATAGCAGCTCCTCCTCTTATCCTAGGCTATAGTGGGCTCTGCAGGTGGGAGGGTAAGTCTGCTGGCTCATCCCACTCTACACTGGACAATATTTTATTTTATTCTGATGGACAGTATGGAACATCCCATGCCCATGTGTACATTTTATGATATTTATCTTAAGCATTAAAAGACCGTCAGAATAGAAGTAAGATTCTGTAAACATTACTCCACATGTTATCCAACAGTAAGAAAATGTTTTATTGCAAACGTGGCATAAAAAGTGAGGTGAACTTCGTTATCTGTCAACACAATCCTGAGGCCATTTACTTCCAGTGCTAAAGCACTTCCAGTGTCAGGCCTCCTCTCCCTCAGCATGGCAGGGGAACATGCTGAAAGTCACTGGCCAGGAGAGCTTCTCAAACGATCCCTAAAACTTACTGTTTAGAAGCAGCGGCTGATTGGTGATGGCTGTCTGGGCAAAGAAAAATAAGCCTGTATGAAAACAGTGCATATTGGGTTACTATGCGGCCACCTCACTCCCATCCTCTCTGACCGGCCCCCCCACAGCCAGCCAGCATGATTTGTGCATGAGGTCCCGTGACCCATGGAAGCTTCAAAAAGCAGCAAGGGGAAATATTTGGATGATCCTGATGGGGAGTGGAGACGTGGGAGGGATGGGGGCGGTGTGGTGGGGCCTGGTGAGAGCACAGCTAACTGGTGTAAGCCGAGGCAGATGTGAGGATCTGCAGTGCAGTGTTGGTGATGACAGGGGAGTGTGTAGACACTGGACCAGTACTAGCTTCAGCCAGCACCCAAGTGCCCCCCCAGGTAACACTCCACCTTCCCTCTGCTCTAGATGCCATAAAGAGGCTGCACACAGGGTAAAGGAATGAGCACAGGCATGTTATCTTCAGGTACATGCCATGAAACACGTTGTACCCCACCCCCCTGTAGCTTCCCCTGGCTCATCTCTCTGCACCCTACACCTATGCCTCTGAAGCTGCATATTAATATTTCCCAGAAAGCTGCACCAATATATCTTCTTGGGAAATTCCACGACGCTTGAATGCTGCAAAATGATCTGGTGTTCATGAAAAGGATGGATAAGGGGATAAAGCACAAACATTTTTCAAAGCATTTTTGGTGCTGGTGTGATTTCATAGTGCTCTCTGGGTAGACATATCTATTCGCTCGGCTTTATAAGAAAAATGTTATGCTGCCGGTTAGGCCTGAGTTGTTTGCACAATTCATCTAAATTTTCTTCTCAGGCCCATTATATAGTTTGATGCAGCATCATAGTCTCATAGAACATTACTTATGCACAGAACATGCCTCCAGGGCCAGTTCAATTGAACAGAAATAGAGAGTAGACTAGGGCTGGATGCAAAGCGAAACTCAGCAGTTCAAATATAAAGCTGTGGCTGATGCTGCTCCATCAGTCTTTTTTCTTCAATGCCTGTGGCGGCCTCCCCCGGAGTGCAGCCCAGTGAGTGAGGGTCTTCTGGCTGAGCAGGCACCCCCCAGGACCACTGTCACAACCCCAGGCCTCAGCCTCTGAGCTCCAGACCTGAGCTCCAGGCAGCAGCTCTCCTCTGAAACCCAAGCCCCACAGTGTATGCTGATCCCAGCTGGAGAGACTGCACTGCACCTCCTCACAGTGGGCCGCCTGGGTCATCAGTGACCTCTGAACCAGTTTCTCTCAACTCCATTCAACATACTCCTAAATCATGTTAGTTATTGACCCACTGGTCAAAAAGTCTTCTGAAGCTTTGTAGAAGAAATAGATTTTAGGAAGTAGGATTGTCGTCAAAACGTCTAGACTATGTAAATGAATGATCCACATGGTTTGTAATAATAACAATCACTGACAATTTGTTATGTCTGAGTGCAGAGGTTTCATTTTTAATGTTGGCCTGCAAAGTAACTGGAGCAAACATGATTTTGGAAAATGTCCTTTACATTTTTTGTATGTGGCTGTCTGTCTTTGGTTAAGTGTACATCATAGCATTTCATTCAGTAGAGGCTAACTTTTGATTTGACTCTATCTATATCTATATCTATGTATCTATGTATCTATATCTCTCTAGATAAATATATTTCACATATTTCATTTTTAGTTTTGTTTACGTTACTTTGATCCCCCTTTTCATCCTCATGTGTAGTGTGTGCCCCCTATCAGACCATGCTGCTGGCAGACAACACACTTTGTGGATTCTCCTCTCGGTCACACTGCTCCAGAGGCAGAACATGGTGCGTGCCACTCAAACCACCAGCCGAACCCCCTTCTATCATCAGTGCACTCCCCCAGCTCCCAGCTCCCTCTCTGTGGCCCTCGGCCGGGGCTGAGGCCTGTGGATGAGTGCTACATCCTGGCTGTCAGCACAGGGGTTAGCTGGGGATTGGCCTGTGGTGGAAGCGCTGTA
The DNA here is from genome assembly GCF_026225935.1 of Boleophthalmus pectinirostris. Taxonomy (NCBI): domain Eukaryota; kingdom Metazoa; phylum Chordata; class Actinopteri; order Gobiiformes; family Gobiidae; genus Boleophthalmus; species Boleophthalmus pectinirostris. The sequence goes on from NW_026571353.1 coordinate 16,067,186, forward strand.
TCGCGGCCCTGTCTGTCAGCTCCTGGTTGCACTTCCTCCAGAGCCGGGCAGCAGTCAGTGGCAAGCACACTCAGATATGTGCTTTGGAAATGAAAGGATTAACCTCAGAATAGGCATATTCATATCCACGCCAATGAAAAGGGCTCTTGAAAACCCTTAAGTGCTCGACTGTTGTGTTTTTAAACAGACCGCGAAAGCTTTGACAGATGGATTCACATTTCAGCCACGATTCCATTTCAGCTGCTTTTAACTGTCATTCTCTCACTTCCGAAGTCTGGTCGCTCACCCGCAGCATATTTGCATACAGTTACATGGTCGTTGTGTAAGTCACACTTATATTTCCATCAGTTGCACTGAATGCTTGCCAAACGCCACTAAATGTTGATACCAGTACTTCTCCTATTTACTTAAGCACATGAAATATTACATTCTGGGCATTTTTAAATCATGATTTTGTAAACTTTGTAAGGGGGTAATTTTGCATTTACAGATATCCATAGTTTATTTATATATCTTAAAATTTTAGCTTTTTGGACAAAAGAGTAAAAGCAGATGTATATATGTCTTTTAATAGTGGCAATAGTAGAAATGCAGGAGGAGCAACACTGTTGAAACACTCTATAAAAGCAGCAGTAGTAATGCTGATGGTAAATATGGTAAATACTTTCTACCCTTCATTGTATATTACTTAGAGATGCACAGATCCAGCTTTTCTGATCCCATGATTTAGTATTACAGTGTTACGGTCAGTTAAGCTTTTGCCCAACACAAAACAAAGTGCACTTCCTCTTTGCTCTTGATGGTGATACAGGTAAACACATGCTGAACCACATCTGCAGTGCATATGGCCACAGACAGGCCTACATATGTTGGGGGATCTGCCACGATAATCACATTAATTGCTGCATCTCTGCTTGGAAACATCACACACTCACATGAGGAGCCGTATGCCGCGACATTCGGCAGGAGCCAGTGAACAGGCGTGGGGTCGGCAGGGTCACAGCAGGCTCTGGCATCAGCATCTCTTTATGGCTTACATGAACTGAAAATTATAGCAGTACTTCCAGCCTTCTTCAGACTGTCAAGAAGGTATTTAACATGAAAAAGTTGTATTTGACACCGCAACCTTTTTCGCAACATAAACACCAAGCTCAGTGTTGCTTGGCTGAATCCTCGTCCTTCTCCAAGTCAGCAAAACATGCATAGCCCTTTGTTAAATATGATTAACCATAATCTTCAGAGGCATTTGCCAAGCTGGGCAAAGGCCTCGCGCCTGGGTGCCCGCTGTATGTTTTTCTAATTGCCCACAAATATGTCCATGCAAGGAGCTGTCTACACACGAGCTACCATTCAGCATTATATTATAGGTTTTAACGTTGCCACATTGTTTACATAGTAGGCAGGCGCTGTGCTTGTCGATGAAATAAAATATATAGTCTAAAAGTGCTTTGTGGATAAATAAGAAGATAAGCAAATACATAAAAATCTATACTCATGTTTACGCTAGCAATAAGTGTTTTTCCCTAAAAGAAAATGTACCCAGGGGTGTCAGAATGATAAAAAAATATATATCATTATTGCCAGAAAGATACAGTTAAAAACTAGAAATTGTATACCTTTGAATGAGAAAATGTGCTCTCAACGTTGTGCATATAAAAGGAAGCTGAAACCCAGTTATGGAAAAAGGTAACCAGTGTAAAAAGTATTGCCCAGTCACTGTTTATCACAAGTTAAAATATTCTTTGCAGCAATCCCAACCCCATATGCATCATATTAGTCCAGAGTAACTCCTTAACCTTAAGTATAACATAGATAATCTATTGATTTACTCTGTTTTCATTGTTATGGTTTTTACATGTAATCCCCACTTTGTAGACACTTAGAAAACCATGATTTAACCCCGAACATGTCATCTGAACCTCTGCTGTGCCCCTGACACATTCTGGTGTTAATAAGCTTTGACACACCTAAACAGCTCGCCCCTCTCTGAGCTCATGTAGAGTGGAGCACTGGTTCGGAGTCCTGGGGCAGCCTGTGGTTCTGGAGCCAGAGCCAGAGTCATGCCCTGCCGTCCTGCTGAGATGACAGGAAGATAAGAAAGAGCAGTGGCCTCTCTGCACAAAAACATCCCACTAGGAGCTCACCTAACCTGGGGCAGCAGAAGAAACTTTGGGCTCACATCAGGATCTATCTTTAGAGAAAGGAATATAATGAAAACGGTGTATGGCTACATCAAAATAAGCATTCCTTTAACATCACTGACCAAAGAAAACTAGTGTCCAATAGAAGGAGGTGTAGTGAATATTAAACCATTCACATAAAAAGTAATCCATAAAAGTAGACATAAAAAATCACAAGCAATTTGTAAATGACAAAAAAGGAAGAAAAAAAAACAAGGTGCCAGTAGTATTTTTAATAATATCGCATAGCAAAGTAAAAAAAAACAACAACAAAAAACTAGCAATCCTCATATCCCACCTATTTTAGCACTACTTCTATAATCAGTACAATCACACACACTTAAGCCACAATTATACTGACTAAATTGTTATATTTATTATGCAAAATGTATTACTCCAGTATTCATAGTTTTAAAAGTACAATGCATATGCAGAAAATGGTAACTTATGGTACTTACCTCTACACTTGCAGTCTGGATATTCTTAGCACACACATCAAATCAGTCAAAGTGCAGCATCACAAACCCCTATCATATTCTTGTATCAACAACATGCATCTCTATGTCACAACTTTGGCTTATAGTGACATAACTTTTCCAAACCCAGAGCCGCAGAAATATAAGTGCGGACGGGGGGCTGAGCAGACTTGGCAGACGCCCTACCCCACAGTTATGACTAAAAGAAAACCGCTTATAGCTTGCAATATTTGAGAAGTGAAAAGGTAGCCATTTCTCCTAGACGATGCGTAATGAGGAGACTGTAGGGAAGAAGAAAGTTTTTTTCTCTCTCTCTCGATGTGCCGCTAACTGAGGGATCAGGAGCATAAAAAGAGATTTACACCCCAGGCTCTTAAACAGTTTTCTTTTGCTCAACGGTTCGTCTTTTTACAGATATTTCAAGGAAGCAATAAAGCGTGCTGACAAGCGTTCCAGTGGCTTTGAGACATCCCTCATGGGCCACAGCACTGCTCCATCACTTCTATGGTACATCGGCTCACCAACATTATTTCTACTCTAGTCATTCTACCTCTCTTTGTAGCCTTATGTGGAGATGGTGAAAATATGTGGTTCTGAAATTGTGGTACATGTAGTGCTGTAGAAATACTGTTTTGATTTTGACTTCCTGCTTTTTTATTTGCGGTCACTTGGTGGTAGAAATAGAATGTAGCTTAAAAGTTGGTGTGCTTTTGAGCAAGACACTTCATCTTTCCCTTATCAGTGTGCTTTTAAGTCATTGATGTCTCTCAGTCATTCATGTGGGATTTTTGCTACTTCATAAGTCCTTGATGTGGAAATACTGGGTATGTCCTGTCTATGCCATTGTTTGGTTCAATTTAATTCTTAATTATAATATTATGATTACAGTAAAAATTGATTTTCTTGAAGAAATTCTCATTTTTAAGGATTGTACTGAAAACACAGGTGCAATTCACTGTGATTTTTGAAAGAGTGATTAGTCCAAATAAAATGCGTCTTGTATTAACAGACTCAGTTTTCAGTTATGAGTGGTGCCGTGAGGTTTAGGTACCCAAATGGTTTTCTCTCAGTTTCTTTTGAAGCTGTCTGCCTGGTTCAGAAGGAGGCCCTGCACAGTGTAAGATGTCATACTCCCACTGTGCTGACCAACATGCACTGAGGGCCTTCATGTGCCCATAACATTTAATGGCACTTTGGCAAACTCCAATGGAAACTCTTACTTTACTTTCACAATCTCATTTCACTACCTTCTGTGTGGTTTTTATTTACTATTGTGCATTCTCTCTTATGTAAAGGTGTAATCCAAGATTCAGTTTTGATTTATTTTAGACATGGTGTAAGTAGGCTTGGATTTGGCCCCAATTCATAATAAAAAGCAACTGGAGGTCGCCATATAAGCGCAATTTATTTCTCACAGTGATTTTGACTCTGTGTGGTAAACACATTACTCTGCGCTTCAAATATTTGAATTGAAAATTTGAATTTAGGGTAAAAAACATTTGTCTTCCTTTGGGATAATCCCTGTTCAGAATTTTTTTTTTAACTGTGTACTCATATTACCTATGGCCTGTACAAAGTTTTAGGTATTCAACTTTGAGAATACTACTAAGAATTCATTTACATTTCACATTTTGTTTTTGCCTTTTGTTGAATCAAAGCTGAAGAAACAGAGGTTATTAAGGGCACTGCAGTCTGATCGAAAACAGTGGAAAGAATAAGCTTTAATCTACTAATTATTCCGATTATGAGCAGGATAAATAAACCAGAGCGAAAGGGAACATTTGTGTTGAGTTGCTTGGCGCCCTGCAGCAGTGATAGTTTGGGAACATCACAGACATCTCTGGCAGGGCAGAGGGAGGAGGGGGTGGTTAGATCATGCCGCGACACATTGCTGTCGGTATGGGAGTAGAAGAAGAAGAGGAACCATCTCGACCTGCTGCAGGTTGAACCAGCGTAGCTCTGCTTTGAATTACTCACTCTGATCTCCAGTGATAAACAATTCCTGTGGTCGGCTCTGAAACAGCACTGGCAACAGTCGGAGAGCGCGGGTGGCTTTGTCTGTGTGCATATGTTGAGACTCGTATACTGCGTTGGTGTGGACTGATAATGTTCTTTTTCATTTGTATTTATGCCTAACAGATTTGATAAGATTGTGTTTTAAGGCTAAGGCATCATTTGGTATCTATTTACTGCTGTCGATACCAATAGAATACATAACATAGATACATCAAAAATACAAAAATTTTCTTGTTGGTGAAAATTCAACAGTCTCCTAGTGTGCAGCAATTGATTTTGATTTTATGCCAGATGCCTTACCTGCCTCTACAGTTTCCGTCACCCTTGAAACTGGCACAATCATCAATAAATTAGTTTGATTTTTTTTTTCAAGCTTTTTCTTGTTTTGTTACTAAAATAAAGTCACTTGCATTATATTTTATACCCAGTGCCCTACCTATTTGTGTATGGCTGGTAGAGCACAATACATGTCTATATTTGAAAGTCAAAAATATACCTTGCAAATCTGTAGAGAATTATTATATGCATTTTATATTTTAGGTATTTTATGTTCTCTTTGCCCCCACTGGTAACTGGCAATTTATCTCTGCCTGCACTTCCTCCCAAAGTCCTGGCAGCAAGCCTGGGGCGATAAAAATGTCCTCAGGAGGTAAGTGTTTATGGTGAGCATCCAGAAGGTTTGCCGGATCAAAGCTGTGCTGAAAGGACATTAGGCAAAAGCATAGCAATAATACACAAGACAACCAGCTCAACATGACTCCCATTTATGACATCTGCAGATCATAGTTTTTATAGCTGTGAATAGGGCATATACAATATGATCAGCATTAGTAGTGAAGACTTTTTGAGTTTTAACCTGGTAAACAAAACAAAAAAATAATTCATTAAAATTAGTATGGACTTTCAGGACTTTCATTGTGAAAAGAAATGCATACTGTAAGTACCACCCTAGTCTGAATCTTGTACAGTTATGAGGGCTGCAGATTTAAGAAGGAATTATGTCTGAACTGAGGAAGGGGAGATAAGCTGTTTTTTTCCTTCAAAATCAATGAGGTGTCTGGACATTGCCAAATGTGCACCTGAGATGTAAACCTGCTCCCAAACATTATGAGACTCTTCTACATGCCAGTGTACATGCACGGAGATATTATTTTCTTATTCCATATATTTACCCTGTGTTTTATTGCTAGGTTTCAGATAACTCTTATTCCAACATTAAGGGATTTTTACAAACATATCCTATAATGTGACTTGTTGTTTAGCAGCTGTAATTCCAACTGAACAAATATTATCCACAACAAATGAAGAAATTAGAGCAGCGAAAAGGAAAGTGATTAGGCGTCTGCTGGAGAAGGTGTGTGGGAGAAACATTCCTGCTGTTCGGTATGTTAATTCACCGCTCCAGGGCCTAGGCCAGCCGGGTGCTTTCTTCACATTTCTCTGTGCGTCTCCCATCAGGTGAACTTATGGCCTTTCAGCCCTTTTATTTATTAGACAATCCCTCACTTGTAAAGGATGATAAAGTTGACATGTAACAGGCAGTTGCAGCTTTGGTGCTTAAAGAACAGCACTTTGTTGAACGCTCCAACAAATTTGAGCTTTAAATTTGATGACACTGACATGCCAAAGGAGGACTCTCTTTGGAAGAGTGCCAGGAGGAAAAAGAGAGCAAACCAGAATGTTATGGCTGCAGGAACATATTGATCTTCCATACATTTCACCTATTTCTTTGGAAGAAAAATGTTCAGTTTTTGTTCTTTGGGAGAAACAGCAGCTTACATCCACAAAGGTCAGCTGCTGTTATGACAGAAGTGAGAGTGGTGCTTTGACCCTGTGCACACACAGAGCGGCTGGTCAGCTTGTCAGTCAGGTTGGGTGGTTTTTTAATCATTTCATCTTTGCTGTGGGGCTCTCCTGAGACCCCTGCAACGTTTAGCAGTCTGCGATGTGGACCCCGGGGCTGGTCTAAGCCCGGCCTGGATGTGAGCTGCCATTATTAGCTCTGCTCTCCAGAGCTGGGCTCATCTCCCCCCCGAGAGGAGCAGAGAAATGAAGCACTGGCTGGGCGCGGCAGCAGCGGACCAATAGGCCGACATGGAACAGTAATTACTCCATTGATATTCCACACACAATAACACTGTCATCTCTCATTTGCATAACCCCGCTCGCCTCAGCACAACAGATGAAGCCTGGGATCCTGTCAAAGGCTGCAGAAGTACACAGCTCTACCTGCCTGTAGGTGACACCATTCTTCCAGACAGATGTGATAAACACTATAATGATGATGAAGTTTCCCCTCAGATGTCCTATGATTGTAGAGAGCTACATCTAGAAATGTGCTCACATTTGAGTGTTGTATGATTGTACCAGCAGGCGTGAGGGTGGTGCCCTGTCCCAGTCCTTGGTTAATGGCCATTGGTCATAGGCTGTCTCGCCTTTATTTCTTTTGCTCTGCTGCTGTGTCCTCCCAGGTCTCCCACTGGAGCAGCACCCTCAGGCACCACATCATTTATTGCTGTCAGGACTCGCAGGGAGAGAAGGGGGGGGGGTACAAGAGGATGTGCTGCAGAGAAGCCAGTGCTGCCGATGGGGAGAGAGAGGCATGCTCCACTGTCAAATCTCAGCCCTTGAATATTTAATGGAGCCTGGAGTGTTTATTTAGTTAGCCTGTCGATTTTTACCGCTCTGTCAATAGCGACTCCTGTGTAGCCTGCTGATGATCTTTAGTGTCTCTTCCCCCAGGAGAGGCCAGCCACTAAATGCAATTATGGATTTTCCTGCACCGCAATGTGTTTGATATTTTTACTGATCTAATTTGCAATCTGGTAGTTTATTGTTTGGCATTTTAGTGGCGCTCAAGTGGCGAGGCAAATTTGATTTCCCCTCATAATTCTTTATAACTTCATTAATGCTGTTAGCACATTGGCACAGATCTTAAATAAAGCTTGAGAATCATCCCATGGATGAATGCATTCCTCATTTTATTGTCTCCATGCCCCATTCTTTTTACTGATTCTGGTTCTAATTAAAAATCATCCGTGTGGTGTACTGTCTTAGTGAAATATGAAATCATAATCGGATTTGAATGGCTCCTTTCTCAGAGCCATGCAGATGTAACCACAGTCCCAGACCCACGTCTGTTGTGGGCAGAGAGAGACAAAAACAACTTTCTCCAGTGGCACTGGGTCTCCTCAGACAGATGAGGCGTTTATCAACAGCCGACAATAGTAACGTGTGATTGGCTTAGAGAGGCACCTCACTCACATGTTTGTGTGGAGCCCTAGGATTTCAGCATGATGACGAATGTGTTGGTTAGAGGGGCAGCATTAGCCGTAATGCTGTTAGCATGTAGCGCTGTGAGTGATGTGCTAGTTAGATGCCCAGCAGTAGAGCTAATGGTGTTAGCGTGTTGAGCCTTCAGAGGGATGCAATCGGTTAGGCTGTGATGGATGAGAGAGGATGTGCGGAGGCCTGCAGCCTCCTCATTCACCAGGCTGTCAGCTCCTTAAGTGGACTGTACAATTAGTGCTGAAATCAGAGATGGCTTCATCCGAGCACAGCAGAGCATTCACAAAAAACAGGTCTGATCCACACTGTGGTGAGTGAACAGTGGCTTCTGGAAATGTTACAGATATGACAATATTTCAGTACATCCTGAGACTTTTTAAGTGATATTAATATCACAAACTAGTATGCTTGTCTGAATACTGTACTGTGTACTGTGTAGTGCTCATTTCACTAAACAAAATTCAGACAGCACTATTATTTTGTTGCTTATTAATAAAAATGAAAGGATTCAAGTTTTTTGGTTGTCAAAAGTGTACACTTATTTTTCCAGCCTTTTCTGTGCCATGTTTAGATATGTCTTGTTCTTCTAGTTCAAATGTTTGTTTAGTTGTCATTATTTAGTTTTATAGGAGCCTAATAACCAAGTGTATAAAAAGTAAAATGTTGAGTACAGTTTTGAAAGAGGTCTCGTAAGTTTTCCATTCATCCTGTCAGAGCTGTTTCTTTGTCCCTGACAGCACAGCCTCCATCTCAAATCGAGGTCTGACGTTACACCACCTTTAGCTCTCTTTCTCTCCCTCTCTATCTCTCTGTTTTTCCTACCCCCATTCTCTCTCTCTCTCCTCTCTCTCTTGGTTCAGCCCTGCCCTTACAGTCCCTGCATGGCTCAGATATGTGCACTGTGCAGCTGGGCTCTTTCCCTTGGAGTGTGTTAGATTTATGCCTCTTATCAGCTGAGATGAGAGAGGGGTGAGCACGGGGAGGATTTCTCTCCAAGCAGGAAGTGTCATTTCTGTGTAATAGTTTGTGATTCATCTGCGCACCTTTGACTAAATAATGAGGGATGACAATTAGAACTATGGTCATGGGAGTATAGGAATCGCGGGGCTAAGATTCCCCTTTGGCAGAGTCAGGCCTGTCTGCTTCCAGCAAACTGGATCCAGATGTGGAGGTTTGGGCTGCCATGTTGACTGCTGCCACTAACACAACAGGGTATTTCTACCCACCAGTCAATCAGATGGTAGCCTGTATACCAGCTCTATGACAGCGGCAAGTAGAGAGAGAAATTAAAGAACCAATTCCCCAGCTTTAAAGTAAAGTTTGAAATCTCACCGTGACGTTCGAGGAAAATGTGGATTGATTGTTGCCTGCAGTAAAGTCAATGTATCTTTCAAAATTGTGGGTCAAAAAAGTTTGTCCAAGTCTAAATGTAAGATATGTGATGCACCTTTTGCAGAGGGAACGTTCTCTCTGGAAATGTTGTATGTTTTGTTGAATTTACTCTATTTGAAAAGTCTCATGATTTGAAATCTTTTTCTTAGATTAAATTTTTCTTTATGCCTTATTCTCTTCCTGACACAAACTTTGACATTTTACCAGAATACTAATTTATGATTATGCAACTTTATTTTACACAAAAAAATAGTTGCCATAGAAAAAAATACCACTTTTGATTTTGGCACTGCCACCAAACAAAAACACATCCCTTTTCCGCAGTATTGGAAAATGAAGGCTGCAGTCCTGTCGGGGGGCCATTGTCACTCAACACAGTGTCTGAATCAATGGCAGAAAAGGCCAGCAGCCACGGCTCCACCAGCGCATTATTGATATGTTTAACAAATTAGCCCTGATGACGGCAGGTTTGATTGTGCTCCCAGCCCGGAGGTCAGCTCGTCATATGGCCCGCTAACAGACACGATATTGGCCCACTCTGTCCTGATCTCTCCATTCCCACACAATGGCATTAGGGGCACCCCAGGGAAATAAAGAGTCCCTCTCCCCTATTCCCAATGCTCTTCAAATTAACTCCCCAGAAGGTTAAGCTCTGTGATTCATAATTATTCAAGCCCTCCACCACTGCACCCGCACCATCCCACATCTCCTGTCTTCTCCCTGCCACTTCTCTTGAGTGGCACTTGGATTTTTTTCCATTTCTACGGGAAAAGCCCAAGAATTAGATTAGCTAAGGCTGACCTGTGCGCATGGAGCAGATGACGGGTGCAGGATTGGACTTGATCCCTGCCTGTCTAGCTGTCTTTCTATTGAATCTAGCTGTCTTCTTGTGCATTATTACTTGCCAGGCCTCCCTATGGATGAGACATTTTAGGCCTGTTCTGCAATTGCATATATGGCTCTCGAAGGAGCGTCCAGTGTCAGGAGTATCTCACTTGCATGGACACGGTTTGAGTGATGCACATGCCTATTGGCCTTCAGTTGTCCCTCTGTGGATGTGCATGTCTCTGGACTAGAATCAGTTCAGTGTGCTCATTAAACAAGTGCCAGGGTGGTACACAAAAATATAGCAGCAGTATAAGCACAGATAGAACAAAAGAGCAGAGTGTCCACGTGGTAAATTCAGAGCTGTCTGAAGCCATGATATCTTTGGGAAGATCTAGCAAGGAATGTTGGAAGAGAGAATGTTTTAGCCTCTGTAGCAGCGATGGTGCTTACATGAAAAGGTGCATTCATTTTCTTTTGTTCATGTTAGTTGCAAGATAGTTGTTAGATGGAAGGTAGTTTTATTGTCATCTATAGTCGTATGTGCATACATTAAAAACTAGCTGTTGGTGTAAATTATGTTTTCAGAGCATAAAATATTTTTTTTATGCCAATTTCATTTTCTCATCTAAAATGATGATGTATGAATGTAGGTCTGTCACAATGATTACTATATCGACTTATTGTACAATAAATGGAACAATACTTTTTGGGGTCAGTATTTATCATGGGCATTTTTTTTGTACTAGTGGGAAAATGTAGGTTATTTTTATGTTCTAAGTAGATTTGAGGAGTAGAGGGTTGAATTATGAACTTCTCTGTTTCCGTATAGATAGCAAACAAAGAACAAAGTGTGAAACAAAATGTTTTATTCTGATATGTATTTACAACAGTTTATATTTTTGACAATGTTTTACATTTAGAATACTTTTTGGGGACAATTCTGCCTTTTGGTTTGGTTTTAATATCATTGCCTATATTTACTACACCAATATATCTATAGAAATTTGATATTGTGTCAAACCTATATGAATGTTGTATCAAGCTATATAATATGTGCGTTTGGCAATTATGAAAAAAAAAAATCTAATAAGAAATATTTTTTGGTCATTGAATATCCAATTGCCACATAAATTAATACTTAAGTGCAACCTGTGTTCAAACCTACACAGACATGTTCACCATCTTATTCCTGGTTGATTATATTGATATAGTATCTGTTATTGTATGTCCAGTGCAATAGGCCCATATAGTCACAATACTAAATCAGCATAGTGTTTAAGGTAGCTATAGTTCACAGTGGAGGAAACTCGCCTCAGAAGTCAATTGGTCTTCTCCGGAGGCCGAGGTAATGTAATGAGGGACCAGACGTATTGAAGGCACAGGCCTCCTTCCCTACAATCACATAATTAATCTCCTGATTCTACCACTCACCGCGTCATGACAGATATGGTTGTGCTGGCTGCATAATGGTGAGGTCCTGTGTACGCCTCTGATTTGGAAAATGGTTATAAAGCCCCTTACTTTAGAGCCTACGGAGGGCTGCGTTCAAAACAACACTCCCTTTGGGCCCTATTAGAAGACGAAGAGAAACAGCAACCAAAGAAGGTAGCCTAATAATATGTCGGCAATTTAGATAATGACTGCGAGTGAGATAAACTGAAGTGAGTATTACAGGTAATTGGATCTGGGCTGTGTTGGCTACCTAAGCATCTACTCCTGTATTGTTTTGTATTGTAAGCGAGTTCTTGTACAAAAGCAGGACAAGATGCACTGTCAATGATAAGTATTATGAGCAACTATAGCCTAGCTGATTTGGGGTGTTTTAGTGGACACAGCTGTACAGAGTCAGCAAATAGAAAAATGGCGTAGAATTATGAAATATGATCGATCTCAGTTCAAAGAAAACTTGCAAAAATGTGTAGACATTTTTACTATAGGGTCCTAACATGTCTATTTAGTCTTAAGTTGACAAATGTAACACCAGGGGCTGTCACAAGAATTTTTCCCCCGCTGAGGTGAAGCTTAGAAAAGTTGTATCTATAATAGGTGTTGTCAAGTGTGGAAAATGGTGTAGCAGGTTTAGAGGAGAATCCCTGTGGTGCATTCAGGGACTGGTAGTAGTGGTAGTAGGTTATATCACCCAGGCTTTTAAAGAAATTACCCGGGCAGTGTAAGGAGCAGCTCTGCACCCAAAGGCCCACCTGCCCATTACTAATCCTGCAGGGGGCGCTCTCAACATCCATTAATAATCTGATGATGAATCACTCCTTTAATTGGGCCGTTAAAGCCTAATCCCAAGCCCCATCTTCTCCAACTCTTCTCCTAATGGCTTGGCTAGTTTGTTCCATACAGTAATCATGTTTTTAATTGATTAAGTTTTTAGAGCCTTGTTTTATGAAAGGATAAAAATGAATCATGGATAATGGGATGTCTTCGTAATGAGGCGTTTCTTTATTTCCAATAGCGAATATGGAGTCTTTGTTTAGACATATGCTTTACAGAGTCTTTTAAGGCTACACTCAGGGTCAGATTTCTCACACTTTTAATTAGATGACGGATGGCCTAATTAAATCAAATTCATTATCGTCAGCTCTAGAAATCAAAAAGCTCTATTGGAAATAAGGTTAGGCTCCTTCTCATCCATCATGCCCTAACTAACCAATTTACGGCCAGCCTTTTGCATGAGGCATTATTACCTTGTCATAAGCGGTTACCTTTAAAATCCCTGAATCAAGCCGCAATATGCTAAGCTTTTATCACATTAGCTGGTGCTACTGTGTCAGCCTCTTTCTGCCTAAGATAAAGTAGGCCCAGAATAATTCTATTAGCTGCATAGGGCCGAGACAGTGCAAACGACTGCTATTTAAAGCTGCTTGATAATTCGGTATAATTAAGACGTATTCTACAGCTTCTCACACAGAAGTGGAATCAAGGGCTTTTATTCTGGTAAAACAATGAAATAGAGAACCAACAGCCCATCGTGTATAAAAGTGTTTAAAGGGAATTGGAAGCTAAATGCAGATCAGTTATTATCAGCAGAGGATCTAACAGTATATGTTTCTGTGTTTTTGCTGTATCTTCTGTTGTGTTTAGTCACAGTGTGTCATTCCTGCAGCTGTGAGTCACACTTTGTCTTTTGTGAATCAAACAAAAAGCTGCCATTATTATTCAAACTCAACTGGTCCACCCCAGCTCATGACATAGTCATAATGGAAGCATCCATCTCATCTCCAATATTATTGATACTCGGAGTGATAACAAGTGTGCCTCTGTAATGAAGCTAAAGTGTCTTTTCTGGGTATTTATTACTGGCTCATTAGAGTAGACCCGGGCAGTAAACAGCATGGTGAAAATGCAAAATAGCAGTAGCACAAAATTTACAACAGTGAACCATAGGGCCACAAGCCCTCTCCATGCCCCTTGGTGCAGGAGCCATATTCTGCGACACATGAGGCCTGTCCCTGATCTGTGTTGGAAAGTGAATTAGGGAGCTCCGGTCTAAAGGCGTCATGGCAATGGGCTGAGAGCGGTGATTTGTTGGCAGTGTATATTACAGCCCACGGTCAGAGAGGGAGGGATAGGACAGGGGCCCTTATCAGTCAGTGTTTACTCACAGTAAATTGAGTTGAAATAATAGTCTTTCTCTGAGGCAGAACAATGAAGCAGGCTGCAGGCCGAAGCCCAGGCTGGAGCGGAGCTATAGCGCGACACTTCAAAATGAAAGGCTGTGCCTCGGGCCATGAGGAGGGGCACTATGGGGGGGCTTTATTGGGACGGGTACACCGGTGGCAGAGCAGACACCCCTGTGACAGGCGCCTGGGCAGGACCAGGACAGGAGCAGTGATGAGGCCCCGGGCTCTGTCATTAGAGTGATGGGCAGAGGAAGAGGACTGGCCCGAGGACACAAGCGACAGGTCCTGGTGGGACAAAACGCACCAGCTCTCTCTCTCCCTTGGGTGTCAGCAGGGCTGGTGGGACGTGTCAGTGTGTTAGCCCCCTGCTCCTACACATAACCTGCAGCTATGCTAAAGCTGCAGGAGTCTAACCTGAGAGGGAGAGAGGGAGCAGAGCTGTAACACAAGCTCCGCCTCTGCCATTGTCTCAGTGTGTGTGCTTCAGCTGCACCTCGCCTCGGCCGCTTCCCCTTCATTTATCATTGGGCTGCATAAAGTGCTGCCACAGCAGTATAGAAACAGCTGCTTTTGCAGACAGCCACAGAGAATGGGCGGCTCCTTACAACACAAAGACACTCGTGGCCCTAAAGAGAGTGTAAAATTGCTCAGTGAATGCAGGGCTTTTCTCCTCGCTGAGAGGGCTGACCGTGGGTGTCACTATGGTGGAGACATTGTCATCACATCTGAAGACAAATAAGGATCCATATCAGCTGCATCATGTGTACAATGAACAGAGGCACCAGTGCCTTTGTGCTGGTTCAGGCCTAAATCTGCATAACTACAGCTTCTGCAATCACACTCTCTTGAGAGTTGATATCAGGCTACTTAAAGCAGCCTTATATGTATGAATCACCACCTGTACTCAAAGGCCCATGTCTGCTTATTGAGCCTAAACAAACCTCACAGTTGCTCAGTTAGGGTCATAATGGTGCCACCAAAAGCCGGGTGACAGTGCGGAGGAGGAGGAACGCCGGCGGCTGTGTGCAGCGTCGGTTGGTGTGTGGAGAGACCAGACGTGCCGTGCCATGCTCTGCCATACAACCCCAGGGCTGCTCCCGGGGAAGGCAGAATTTAGTCAAACCAGTTCTCTTCCAGCTGGAGACTTGAGCTTGTGCTGCACTCCGCCAGGCGCATGACACAGAGACACTCAGCCACTGTTTGTGTGGGAAAAAGAACAGAGGCGCTACAAGGGCATCAGACGACAGTCACTCTGCCAGAGCTCCCCAGGCTAAAGGCATACTTGAGTACTTGAAGAACTAAATAGTTTCACAGTAACATTAGGAGCTCAGGATGAAGACAGAATTTTCCTTTCAAGATTGAGCACAAACAATGACACACACATGGCAGGTCACAGCAAGAAGCAGAAAGACAATTCATTTACTGTTCTTGATTGTTATCTGTCTGGAATTTACACATAGGATGCATAAACAAGATCAAATGTTACGATTTTTGATATAGATAACTTTGGTTGCTTAGTAAAATTTTCCAAACAAATGAAAATAAATTATTCAGATGAACTAACAATAAAAATATATAGTTCCTAATATACTCTGGGCAGTTTGAAGTTTTGCAGAAAAATGCAAAATCAGACACAAACAATTTTTTAAAAAGTATCCAGGAACAAAAATGTCAGAACCATATAAAGGGACAGTAAAGTCATGATATTTAAATAGTAATTCAGTCTTTGGGAATTATGATTTGTTTTTTTTTTATAGATATTAGAATGCAACTGATGGATAAATAACAATAATATTTTGTATATTTTATTTTTGTTTGTGTAATTCAAATTTATATAAGAACAAACTATCATTGCTTAGTTGTCCTTCTTTAATATGCATTAATTGGCAGATTTTATTTTATTTTTTTGGATTTCATATTTTTAATAGCATGTATGTTATCCTCTGTCTGAACTCATAAAAAGTGTAAATATGTGAAGAGATATAGTGACAATGTCCCCTTGGCGCATTGCTGGTACGTGTTGGTGGTCTCAGCAGTGCAGATCTGGGCTCTTTAGTGAAAGCAGCAGGTTCTTGGTTTGCTCTGTGGTGAGTGTGCGCCCCTCTGTCTGTCTGACACATTCCTGCGCTGCTCTGGCTCCTAACTACCAGCCCGTTGCCATTGGTTACAGCCATACATCCTACGCCAAGCCAGCCTTTCTCGCTCGCAGTAGACATATTTGTTTGGCTAGTGTATCCGCAACACAAAAAAATCACAGCTTTTTAGCATAACGCCTGCTAATCTTGGGATTTGGCTCTTTGAATTGGTTCTGTTGATGAGAAATTCAAATATATTGTCTGAATGCTAATCTCGATGTTAATCCCATGGCCTCTAGCTCTTAAAGCATCCTGTCTTTCAATAATAGTGTTTGTTTTTCATTGGCGTTCTCCTTTTTCATTTTGACTAGCGCCTCCCCCAGTTATCTTCTTAATCTCGAGTATTCCCAGTTGAATATTATAGCTGTGGACTCATCTTTTTGAGTGGATGACACTTTGAACACATTGATGATTCAGATGGCCCTGGAGAAATGAATTATTATTATTATTGCTCAGTCTGATGAGGACTTTAATTCAGTCTTTGTGTGGAGGTTGCCCAGGGACCAATGCCTGATATTGATTCGGCTTAATTGGTTTAATCTGCCACAGTCCTTCAAATTAACGCCACACTTTATCTAAACTTGTGCCTGTTTTAACTTTTTTGGTGTGTAATTTTGTCCAGGTTTTTCATGCGAGTGCCACTTATTAGAATGCATATTTATTCTATTTCCAGCATCCCTCTCATTCCACTCCCTTCTTCAATTTCCTGAGTTTTAGTGTCTCGTGCTGCTCGGTGAGTCTTACAATATGCTTTAGACATTAGCAGATGAGTGGGTTGAAGATCATTTTTCTTTTCTTTAAATTGCCTTTTTGAAAATTATATGACAGTCAGAGAAAATAATGTGCAATTGAAGATGGATGGGTTCATTGATCAAGCATAAATTGAGAAACTTGACAACAACATAACTCTAATTGCATTAAATATATTATAATTTTAAAAATACTTTCCCTAATTTGATTCTGTTTTTTCTTTGATTTTCTCATCATCAGAGCAGTCATGTCTCAGTCACAACAGACAGACACAGGATCAGTGGGATCACACAAAGATGAATCCAGATCTCGTGAACACTCTCTAATTCCTGGTCACCTCACATTCTCTGGTCCAAACTCATTTTGAGCTTAGACTGAATCTTTGTTAAATAAACATGGTCCCTTCATCTGAGCAGCCTCTGTCACAATGATCTGCAAATCATCTGTGCCTATTAAGACCAGAGCAAACACTTTATGAGAGACCAATGCACTAAAGACAGGAGGACTCGGAGAGGAGGGGAATTGTCTGTCTTTCTCCTTTTTTACAGATTAATCCAGAATCTGTGAGCCTGGGTAAACTCCTCAAGATGGCCGTGGTTTGGTGGAGGGTGGAAGGGTCAAGCTCGGCTGGCCCCTGCACAGAGCTGAGGAATTTTTCATTAGTGCACAGCTGGGTCACAAGTGGCTCCAAAGCCGTCTTAATATTGTGTAGGCCTCAGATTAGGGCCCAAAAGAAGGCTGCCATGCTCTGCTCCAGGCCCGCTCTTTGCATATTTGCAGACTTGTGCTTTTGAACACCTCATATTACTGTTTGTTTTATTTCTTACACCCAGAACCCTTGGGTCAATAGTAATTATAAAGCCCTCCAATCCAAATGTTGTCTTTTAACCATTTCACTACTGCATGTGTGAGAGAAGTCTATTTAGTTTCTCACATTAAAAAGTAACATATACCTTTAAAATGTATCTGATGTAATAAAGAAAAATAAAGGCCTGGGTTGATATTGATCTGGTTGGTAAACTATTTAAGTTATGTTTATGCTAAGAGAGTTTATTTTTTTATGCCTGTATGATAAAACTAACTCCGTCTGAAAAAACATAAGCCTCAGAGTAAATTGAACCTTATTGGATTTATTTAAGTTGTATTTTGTCTTTTGAAGTCATACAAGCATCAGGAGGACATGACTCTCCCGGACACACATCCCTGTCATTAAAAATAAGTAGAAAAATAATTGTAGTAATTGTGTGGGCAGTTGTGTAACATGTGATAGCCATTAGACTTATTGTAGCCATCACTCTCCCACTCTTCGATGCCTGTGAAGCCGCTCATCGACCGCTGCTGCCCCCAACTCACATCAGCTCAGAGCGAGCAAACAGACACCAGTGAGGGAATATTTAAAACTTACTCATTATGAATGTGATATTTTTAGCAGGTGCTTTTGGCAACATTAGGTTTTGTGGTTACTCCTGTTTAGCGACACCGTTTGTCACAGCTAAATTAATAAGAATTACACTGACATAAAACAGAGCAAAGCATTTTGTAGAATTTTTGCCTATAGCATACTATATGACACGGCTTTATTGGGAAACAACAGGAAAAACATGATATTTCCGGCCTAAACCTTCTAAATGGATGTTGTTTGTTTGCAGTTCTCAAACTAGGCTTAAATGCAATGTTGCAGTCATCTTCCATAGGCAGCAGCTGTCCAAACAGCATCCTGTGTGCCTGTCTGCTTACTCTTGTATTTGGATGTGTACTTAGCCTCCTCTGCACTGTCCTTTTTACCCCAGCAGCTTTGTTCTACCTTTGTGGTGCATCAGGAGGATTATGTCCACATAGGGAGGCATACACTTTTTCACAAGTCACTCATTAACAGATACATTTAAAGGAAAACAATACAGCTCCAGGATGGATTGCAGTTCTGTCACATTTCTGTAATTGATGTTAACAAACCAGTGTATATTTTAATAATTGGGTAACCTAGTCTTATTTCTAATCACACATCACAAATACATTGTATATCAAGTTTTGGGTGATTGTGTATGTTGCAGAAATAAAAACAAATCACTTTCAGACTAGTAAATTCTATAGGGAGTAATGCACATGTTGCTAGACATTTTTGATTCCTGTTTTGGGTATGAATACAGTATCTTCACCACTGTGATTATCTTTTCTTGACCACGGTCCTTGTTTCCTTTTTTGTTTAGTATTTTGTACAGTAGACATGTCCATACTTTACATTCCTGCACACGTAGAACCCAAAGCCACCAACAATGGAAAAGTAGACACATTTATTTTGACTACAGTGGACATACGGAGCACACTCTGCTTTTGCCCAGCAGAATTTACTAAGTGTCTCCCATATGAAATGTAGGCCAGGTGCATGCATTTGTGCTTTGCCAAGTGCTTGTGTGTCCCTCGCGAGCCACTGTACAGCCGGCGTGGCATGGGCAGGAAGGAAAACCCTGTGGCCAGTGATGAAGAAGGCACCTTTGGGCCATTAGCAGTGTGCACATCTCCCGTTAATGTGTTTTACTTTTACCTGCTGGGAGTTTAATTAAAAAACAAAGAGCCTCAATTTAAAGGCCATTATTATGCTAATGCAGTAAGCACGGCGTGGTGATTAAGCAGCTTTTAGGGCTGACTGGAGCTGGCCCTTGGGAGAGGAAGGATGGCACTTTTTATTTGGCTTCATTACTCTCCATGAATCTTTGCTCCGAAGAGAAACGCTGATACTATAAAACAAGGCCGGCCGCTGAGCACATTTATGCAGACAGGATTATTATCAGAGGTGGAGAGAACATGGGAACCTAAGTAAAAGTACTATTACATGGATCTACTACTTAATTGTAATAGTATTGAAAATCGCTCAGGTATAATAAAAATTACGTATGTATTACAATTTGTGTTTAGTCAGTGATGAATGAAATACATTTCCAATTCTGGGCGAAATGTTCCATTGTACTCTTACATAAATATTAGAGCTGTACAAACACAGAGCTGTTCGACCAAGTAGTTCAGGAGAAAAAAGACAGGACTGCCTATTGGGAAACTTTTATATTCTTTTTTAAATTTTTTATCACAGACTTAACTTCTTCTTGTGTCTGGCAGAATATACATGTAATGTATACAAGCTATTTTTAGGCTGCCTGGTGTGGACAATATCAAGTTTTCGCTGCCTCCTAAGCAAATGCTGGCCAACATAACAAAGTAATTTTAATCATGTTCAGATAAAGTTAAAAAGGTGTACAGTGCAAAACATCTGGGCATCAAATGTGTTTGGTCTTTGGTTAAAGCTCTTGATACTGTTGTTAGGAGCTGATGAGGCGTGTCTGTTGAGAAGTGGCTGCTGGCAGACCACAGGCTCCTCTGCTTGAGTCAGACAGCTCTGTTTGTTGTGTGTCCAGAAGAGTAACAGCACAAGATCCCACCTGAAATCAGGGGCAGGAGGCACAGCAGGGGTAGCACCTTTTATGGGGGAGGGGTTACATTTGAGTTTTAGTCATGTGTCTTTTAGTTAAAATTTTGTGCAGTAATTTAATGTAATCTTCAAACAGTCCACTAAAGTTGAATCGTAATATGTGCATTTGTAATACTAATAAATGATGACAAGTAAGAGATGCCCAATGCAGAAGGGAAAAAAAAACTTAAACTAGATTATATTTTGCTGATTATTCCAAAAGAAAAAGAAAATAATTCATGAAGAAATAACTAAATAAATGTAATAGGTTATGTATTAAATATAATAGTTTATGTATAGATATATAATTTATTTTTAAAAGTACTAGAATGACCTTTTGTCAACAACAATGCAACCTGCACCACCATTAGTCATTTTCACACCAAACATTTAAGAGCTTGGAATATTACCGAGACTTGATTCGTGCTCATGTTTAGACAAATGTTCTTGAAATGACATCACTTTTCACGAATGTGTAATCTAGCCTTAAGAATACCCACAAAGACACCAGCCTATCCACCACTGCACTGCACAGAATAGATGTGTGTAGAGCAGGAAGTATTAGCCCCCACGGCCGGCTCGCTTGACCAGTCGCTCCTCAGGGCCTTTGTCCAGAAGAGGTCTGTGTGTGACCTCATGCCTCACCTCTGATGATCGGCACGGTCACAGTTTTCTTGCCCAAACATCGACCATCTTCAAAGTAATGGCTTACAGCTGCTGCCTGAATAATCCTTGTGTCTTTGAAGAGATGCCCTAACATAATAGCCCTAACTATTCTAATGCAAAATTGTTATGTTATTTCTTGTAGTGTGCAGCAGCAGAAGGGAGTATAGGTGAGACAGTTGCAAATGTCTGTAAATGTAACCTGATTATCATCCTTCATAAGCATCTCCATATTGGCCCCTCCCCTTTCTCTTCTTTTATCCCAGCCCAGTCCTCCTGATGCTTATCACTGCGGCAGAAGCATTAGATGTAATGGTTGGAGCGGAGGAATCATTGACAACATGTGGTGCGAACTTAAGATGTTGTCACACTTAAAGTTAGCACTAATCTGTTCAAAGGGAGCACATATAGCTCTTAAAAGTGCATGGAAAAGGCAAATATGGGTGCCTGAGAGGCCAGTTTTCACTGTTCGGGTTTTCAGTACAACACAAAATAACTTTTGCTCTTTCTCACGGCCTCTGGTTGGTTAAACTCCCAAGTCTGATACAAATACAACCATGTGAACTGGAAAAGATCAACCAATATTTTTAGCATTAGCTTTAGTATATTGCCTACAGAGTTAAATAAAAGACAACATAAACAAATACTTTGATAATGCCGATACACTGAAATATGGTCACCTCCCATGAACTGTACACTCTGTGCCTGTTCCAAGCCAGCATAAATGGAGAAGGATTCCTGCATTGGACAGGACATCTGACATAAAAGGCAAGTCAACGCAAGTTTATTTGTAAAGTACAATTCGTACACAAAGTCATTAGAAACTTCAGCCAATTTATATTGCAATATATGTTGGTGATTCTGAAATTAAAAACTAGAATTACTGCACAGTATTGACTTGTACAACCAAAACCTGTTGCTTTGTAATATAGTTTGCATATAGTAAAGAATGTTGCATTTAGTGTCTGCAAGAATAAACATGGCTGGACACTGGCTGGACACTGGAGGATCTGCTGACACAGACTCTCCCTTATGGTTTGTGTCCAGTTCTGGGAGGCCAGTGTAAATATTGACATTTCTGTGAGTTAGATGCAGCCATTGATCTGCACAGTAGGGTCCTTCCGAGCATCCATGCACTCAGGTGTGGGAGGGCAGAGGGAGAGAGAGAGTGCAGGGATGTGGCTGTACTCTGGTGGTCCCTTCTATGTTGTGCTAGCTCTGCGACAGGGAGTCATGTTACCAAGGCACCCGCGAGTCCAAGCAAAGTGGATTTTAGAGGGACTCGGAGAAGGTCAGTGGGATAAAGAAGAAACAGGACATGGTTGATGATCACCATAACCATTTTAAAGTCCTCATAAAGTCCCTGCAGGATTTTGTTGTATATAGATTGACCCTTTAAGCACAACAATCTAACTTTCACTGTCCCTCTTGGTCATCAAAACATTGACAGAACAGGTTCATGACATATTTGATATCGTATAGAATAACATGAGCCTTAAAGATGGTGCTAAATTATTTTAAAACAATGCATTCCATTTTCCCTGTATACACTGGCCCAGTGGCCCGCTGCTCTGCTCCTCTGCTCCTCTAACCACTAATCAGGTAATGTCGAGAGGTTGAATGGCAAGCCTCCCTCCGGTCTGCCTCCACTGCTCACACAGTGGTGTTGTTTTAGAGAGCATTCTTTAGCAGCTGAACTTGGAAAGGTATTAAAGTGGGATTAGGCTCCTCCACAATCCACTGCTTGTGTCATTCAGGGAGTTTGTGTTCTCTGTCCCTGCTGCCGCCTCCCCGCTCCTCCCCTGTTTGATTGTGACTAGCCGCAGGAGTGGGACCGACCGAGCCCTTTCAAAGCACAGGGGTAGGGTTAAATCCCTAGTCCACTGCTCCCTGCTAATTCCCCTTGTTCCCTAGAGAAGGATTTACTTCTGCTGCCAGCTTCTCAAAGGCCCTCTCTGCCCATCCGAAAAGTCGCCGTTGCCTTCCTGTGGAGGTGTGGTTGCCATAGAGGAGGCGTCATGCATGGCTATTCCATCTGAGTCCCGCTGAGAATGGAGACTGGAGACTGAAAACAGGCCGAAAGTCCGGATTAGGGTCCCGGACAAAAGCAGGACAGGAAGATTCCAGAAGAGACCAATAGGAATTACAGCAGCAAAAATAATGCAAAGTGACAGAGAGGGGAAATAGAAAAATAATGGCTTACAAGATTAGACTCAGTGAGAAGAAAGGAAAGAGGGGCTTGAATGAGAATGTTTTCATCTAGATGAGGAGGTTTTAGCGGGATGTTATAGGTGAATGCCCAGGCCATGGACGTATCAAAATCTAGCTAACAAGTCATTTCCGCCACCTTTTGCACCCACGAGCAAGAGCCTAAGCCGGCAATCATTAGCTAAACATTAGAGTTGGAGCTGAGAACTTGTCTTGACAGATTCATCACCACTTTGTACTGATCCCTGCATGTAATAAGATAATGCTTCTGAATAAGATAATAGAGGTAGCATTTATAATATTGACAGTAATTTTACGTTAAGTGTCTAAGATTATTTTGTGTCACTTTTAAATGTCTTTATAAAGTGATCAAAATGTAGTTTATTTGGACATCAGATCTGTTTTGGCAGATGACTGAAAGTGGCAGTGTTTTTGTGTGGGATAACCCTTGAGGTTTTTTCCACTGTGAAATAATAATCTTTTTAATCTGTTGTAATAAATGAAAGATAAAAAGACAAATATACCTCCCCTTTTTCTGCAATTGGCATCTGTAATTGGAGATCTTCTGCGGTTTCAACATTAGCTTTTGATATACAAAAAAGCCCTTTCAAACGCTATGATGTAATTAAGGCTCCCTAATATTTCTCATTGTTGATTATTGGTCTGGCTATTAATTCACAGCTCTGTATAGATGACAACCACACAATGTGCTTTTGAATGTGCATACAGCTGCTCAGACCATATCACTACTCTATCAGCACCTATAACTACATTAGCATAACAAAAAACATCCTCTGGTCTCCGCCTCTCTCATATTTACACATTATATTCATCACTATCGCTCAGCCCTGTCCCGAATCCTGCTTCTCGTGATGTCAATTGCTCCCCTCGACAATGAAAAAGATGTCCACCACAAATAGATAGGCGGCTGCCAGCTGTCTTACACACCAGGGCAAACAAAAGAGTCCACTAATAAATCCTGGGCTTTACGGCCGGACAAGATCTAACCGCACTCCCTTGCCTTCTTGCTGCACTTAATGTGGCGTCTTCCGAACAACACAATTAAATGCCTCTCAGTCGCCAATAAAACAATGCAAACATCTTCCCGAAAGGATATAAAAGAAGATGGAGGTGTGATGGAGGCGGTCATTGCGGAGTAATATCAAACGCTGAGATGAGATATGAAGCGACCGCAGGGCAGCCTGGCAGTTGGCAATGAATCACGGGCTCAGATATGGCCGCTTGCATAGATAAAGACTTATGGATGTGAAAGGAGCAGGCCTGCTGGTGGTGCAGTGTGCAGTCGACTCCTGTTGAATGTGATTGAGGGGGAGGGGGCACCCGTGACTGAGCTCACCGGGACAGACACGAGCCAGGGTCCACCCAATAGATGAGCTTCTGCCAAAAATGCCCACTGGACCAGCACGTCAACTGCAGTCTCATAAGAGCAAAGCCACACTCATTGGGAAGTGTTGTCAAAAAATCTATATAACTATTTAATTGGTTTCCCTATTAACTATATAATTTTTATGATTGTTTGTGCTATGCCACTGTCCAGGTGCATCCTCCAAAGGCCTATAGTTGCGACCTCCAATTTTGACTATCAAGCAAACCCAGTGCTGAATGCATGTGCTTTGCCTTAGTAAAAGACAAACTGATAAATGCATTCTTTACAAAAGTACAACTGAAATGTCCTTCCAGGGAATTGTTTTTATGTATATCTGCAACAAACAGGATCCTCTAAGTAGCAGAAATAAGATGGAAAATATGATTACATGAAATATTGTTTATCATTAGCTTCATAACAAAAGTGCTCAAGTAATTTTTCACGTTTTTTTGGAAAAATAAACTTCATGGGTCAATAAGATGAGTGTGGTTATTTGTAGTTTTTTGGTTGTAAAACATTTTCTGACACCTTCACATGCAGCAAGGTCTGGAAAGTAGAATCAAACTCAATTTGAAAAGAAAGAAAAGAAAAAAATCTTTAAAGTCAGTGATGCTCACTTTGTGTTCTTATTTCTCTTGTAGGTTGTTTGCGACCAAGTGCAGTGGGTGCATGGAGAAGATCGCTCCCACAGAGTTTGTGATGCGTGCGCTGGAGTGTGTCTACCACCTGAACTGTTTCTGCTGCTGCGTGTGTGATCGGCAGCTCAGGAAGGGTGATGAGTTTGTGCTGAAGGAGGGCCAGCTGCTGTGTAAAGTGGACTATGAGAGAGAGAAGGACCTTCTCAGCAGCGTCAGCCCCGATGACTCAGACTCAGGTGAGCACCCTCTCACACCTCCATGACAAGCACACACCGGGGTGCGACCATCACATGGCACCCTCCTGTTGTATTCTGTACACGCCAGCCAGGAGCACTCGCAGCCAACAGAGAAGTCCGCCATGAAGGACCTAACCCAGCAGTGCTAGAGCAGGGCACCGTGCGGAAAGTGCAAATGCCACAGGGTTCACTCACGCCTGGAGAAATACATATGATAGATCTGTCACTTTCAAATGACAATGTATTAAATTAAATACACTTAGAATATATTGATAAATATTCTGTTTACTCATTGGCACTGATGGATTGGGCCTTGATTTATATACAAGATGCAATGACAACACAATCCTTTCCATTTAATAGGATTTAGGACACATAGTTTCACAACTGCTCCAATTAAGATCAATAGCTAATTTATATTTATTTAGTATATCTGCATAACATTGCTTAGATTATTCCTTTTTCTGTTGACCATAATTTTCTCTTACCATGTTCTGCTCACTTTTCTTGTCTTGTATCTTAACAAAATGTCACTGCACAATATTGCCAATTAGATTCCTTAAGGTCTAAGGAAATATAAACAGAGAGTATAGGTTTATGATACAGTAGGAAGTGGAAACAAAACTGAGCAAGTCAAACCTGTATTAATGGCCATCCATGCGTGGGTCGAATCATGTGCTGGAAAGAATTAAAGCAGTGCATGATAGTGAGTGACAGCGGGATTTGGGGCCTGCATGCGCCCCAGTCTTATCAGCTCTAGTGTTCCTCGCCCTGTAGCCTTCTCTACACACACTGCACACCACACGGCTCCTCGCCAAGCCTCGCCGTTCACCGCCATCTGGCTCACATTTAAACATGCACAAAAGCAAGGGAATTTGTCAAATACATCTGTGCCTGTGTCAACTTTTGTCAACTTGTGGGAATATTTGCTCGGCCTCTTCCCCATTTGGTCGTGTCACTCGGAAGACAGAAGATGACCTTATCAAAAGACAAAAATGTTCAAGTTAAATTTTGAAAATGGGAAACTGCATTATGACATTATTATTCACTATAGAAATTGAAAGACATTCTTTAACATAGCTATATTTACAAGGAAGAGGCCAGTGTCCCATTTTTTTTTTAATATGGGTTCTTCCCTGTGAAGACATCAAAACCAGATGATAGGGGACGTTGTAGTGTCATGTTTAGTGCTGTTTCTCATTTGGAAACATTAATCCAGCAGAGCACGTGAGTAACACAGTTGTTTGTTGACTCACTTAAATTTACGATCTCCTGTTATGTGGTGTCAAACGGATATTTATTGAAATTTTAACGCTACATAAATAACGTAATAAACCAATCGAGCCACATATCTGCATAATCTTTGTGCCTGGCCCAAACTTCAATATATGAATAAGAAGGCATGGCATGTAGTATAAAACATCTATTTGTAAATTATTGGATAGTGTAAGATGATTTGTCATGGCAGAGAAGTGATGCTCATAGAAAGAACTAACACATAGTCCAAAAGTAAACTTATATACAACATAATATCTATTTCATAATATATATGAAATATTTTACTATTCTGTTTTCCTTGCAACACCTGCTGATGCCATTTAAAAATAACCATCCTGAACCATCTTGTCTTTCTTAAACATTTAAGTAATAAAATATCATTCTCCTTATGTGCTTGTTCTGCCTTTTCATGCTGCACTTGGTGTAGTTCCCTTATCAGAGATTGATTTAGTGTAAATCAGACAAAGCTGAGAGCCATAAATTACAAGTGATGCAGTATCCAGCTCAGTGACAAATGTGCATATTTCACTTCTGTAGGCTAATCGTTTCGTGCGGCCCTCTGCTATTGTAATAAATTGATAACAACGTATGAAAAACACATGTCTCCTTTGATTATACTCTGTGTGTGTGAAGAGGGAAAGAAGAAAAAACAGATTTGTCAGAGCACTGTCAGTAAATCTTAGTTTTATTGTGCAGAGAAAAGTGACGATGAGGAGCTGGACATCAAACCAGAGAAGGGCATTGGAGGTCAAGGCAAAGGGGATGATGGGAAAGATCCACGGAGACCCAAGAGACCGCGCACCATCCTGACCACTCAGCAGAGGCGTGCGTTCAAGGCTTCTTTTGAGGTGTCTTCCAAACCCTGCAGAAAGGTATGTTTCTAATAATAGATAAAATAGTATGGAAAGATCTATTCTGTGTTTTATTCATGTGTTATATGTGTTAATTCCTAAACATACAGTTGTTTGGTGGTAGTGCTTGCAAACAAATAATAAAACAATTTGCCATGTTATATGTTTTTAAAAATGAATTGCTTAATTGCATTTATTAAGCTACTGTGACAAAATAAATCAGTAAAGATCTGCTAAGACTAGAAAGCAGGTCTTGGTGTTAACATTCATTTTCACAAACACTGCCGACCAAAATGGCCCAAAGAACTTTGAAAATACTCCCTCTCGTCAGATCTGAGCTTTGAAGTAGGGCTCTGCTTTCTGGTCTGTGTTAACTGACTACAATGAATGACAAACTGACACAACACTACTGCCTGTAGCCTTAACCATAAAACAGACCCACCACAAGCTTGCATCAGATCAGTATCCTTTCACTTTTTTGACTTTTAAAAAACATATTTCTTATTTTGTCTCAAGGTTCGAGAGACGCTGGCAGCAGAGACCGGTCTGAGTGTCCGTGTGGTTCAGGTCTGGTTCCAGAACCAAAGAGCTAAGGTAAGACCCTTGCACAATGCAGAACTTTGCTGGGGAGCTCACAACAGCTCTTTTCCATCAGGGATTTACACAGTGTCACCTATAAATCACCTCCACTGTGTTTGTTAAAGTTATCACTGCATTCCAACCACAAATGTAGAAAAAAAGTTGCATTTAACATCTACACCCTCCTCTCTTACTGATTATTATCTGTGAAAAGCTTTGATTCTTGACAATGAAGTGCACTCTGCTGCAGTTTTATGAAGTTCATTTAAGGGTGAACTGTGAGGAGCATCCTTTTTAAATTAAAGAGTGCATGTTAGTTTTGGGAGTTCCTCACAACTTTGACTCCTCTGTCTCAGATGAAGAAGTTGGCGAGAAGACAGCAGCAACAGCAAGAACAGCAAAACTCGCAAAGACTTGGACAAGGTATGTAATCTGACTCAATTTTAACAATTTATGTAAAATGAATAAAATGTGTTTTGTGTTTCAAACTGGTTTGAAAGTCAAGCTGTTTAAAATGATGACTTCATAGGACCAAACCACCGCACAGGAAAGCTCAGGGGGCAGGGATTTGGGGATGAAGCCACAAAAAATATGTCCTCGAACTTTGACGGCTGTCCAGAGCAGAGTGTTTGTGCAAGGGATTGTGGGAAAAGGGGAGCCACATGAGTTATAACAGGGGTCCTTTCTCTTTAGTGTCTAATGCAGCATACAGTTTTACATTTAACACTGTAAACGTCTTAAATATGCAATATGTAATATTTTATTTTATTTGGTGATGAATCTGACTGTCAGAACCCCATAATCTGTTAAATTAATCCTCTATTTTAATACACATTTAGCTAAGACACAGAGCCTTATGATGCAACATAAATATTAAAAGACTATATTATAATCATAGTAATATATGATCCTCCATATTTGCTGTTTCACTTGCTCACTCTCATGTTTGTTGTGTTGTTCTGCAGAGGTGATGTCCAACCGCATGGAGGGTATGATGAGCTCCTTCACGCCGCTGGCCCCCCCACAACAGCAGCTCGTGGCCATGGACCAGAACAGTTACAGCACAGACCCCTTCCAGCAGGGACTCACCCCCCCTCAGATGCCCGGGGACCACATGAACCCATATGGTGAGCATCCAGTCACTACTACTACCCCCCTCTCCGTCTTTCATTAAAGCAACACCCACTCCACTCCTGCTCTAAGCACATGCTTGTCCCTTGATCAACCTCGTGGCTCCTCAATGCAGGACATGTGTTCTGGCCACAGCCTCCTGGTTTTAGACTTTCATAGACACATACAAGAAGCTTCTCCTCCCACATCAGAAAACCAAAGGACTCACTTATGCATGAACGTTTGGGACATACACCAATTCTAGTGATTTCAAAGAGAATAGAATGCATCAAAATAGATTAAAGGCCAGGTGTTTAGCCTTAAATACAAATACATACATAATCTACTAGTAAAACATACTAATAGTTTTTATTTATGTTCATGCATGTACATTCTTTTACAGTGACACATAGTATTATCCATAATAACATTAGTGCAATCATAACAACAGAAACAAGAACAACAACAAAAAATTTGGCAAAATATAATTGGGAACAAGAAAATTTATTTAATCCCACCCCCCTCTTCTAATTTCTTTAGCCATTATTTATAAATCTTGAAACTTTTTTAGAACTAATTTATTGCCTTCTGCTCTAAGCCACCCCATGTTACTGTTTTCCAGCGATTGATTTAAATGGTGAACCACACCATTAAAATGTGTGAGCTAATCCATCAAATGGCACACAACTGATTTCTGAGTTACACAATGTAAAATTAAAAAACAAAATGTTGTCAATCAAACTTTGGTCCACAGGATGTAACTGTTCTTCACTTTTCCCTGTGGGACCATTGCCTTGTATTCATAGCTTCCTCATAATTTGCCTCCATTTAGTTGTTCTTGGTAGTGAGAACCCAAATCCCCAGTCTCATCACTCTCTTTTGGTTTGGGGAAAGCAACAATATTGGCAAGGCATTAAAAGATATGTCTCCAAACACTGTCCCCATTTTGTGCAACACTATCATTAAGATCCAGAGTGTAATAAAGTTAACTATTCCCTCCAGAGAAATAACATGTTGAGCTTTTATGAAAGGCGTAAACAGTTGCTATTAACCAGATCTTTGAGCGGGATGCCCCTAGTTTACATGCCCCATCATAGACCGCAATTGTCCCAGCGAGGGCAGCAAACAGGAAGCTTTGATGATATCTACCGAAACACTTCTCACTGTTGTGATGACACCATGCAGCTATTTCACATGGTGACTATTAGTAATTATAATTTCCCAACACTGCTATAAATTTGTTCTTCAAGATTGACTTGTTTTTCTTGCAAACTTTACTCAGTGTTGTTAGAAGAGGAGGTTGTAAGTCATTGTGTGTAGTGTTGGTGTAGTCAAGTACTTATTTACTTTGTTGGAAGGAAATTTTTTAAAACATAAGTATCTGGGATCACATTTTAATGATACAGTCACTTGTATATAAAGCTCGGTGAGGAAAGTAGACAAAAATTGTAGTAAAGTAGGATTATTTTAGTATAATTCAATTTAAAAGTAGCCACCAAAATACTTAAGTAATGATAAATAAATACATACGGTATTTTGTGATATTCAAATGCTGAATAACAGTTAAAACCTCATCTGATTTACATTGAGAGTTGATGAAAAATAATTTAAAATGTAACGTAGTTAAAACATTGGTTATTACAACTGATCCTGTGTGTATCGTACAGGTAACGACTCGGCCTTCCACGACATAGACACGTCTTTAACCAGCCTCAGTGACTGCTTCATGGCGTCATCAGATGTCAGCTCCCTGCAGGCCCGAGTGGGAAACCCCATTGACCGCCTCTACTCCATGCAGAACTCTTACTTTGCGTCATGAAAAACTGAAACAAAAAATGACACCAGCACCAGAAAAACTGCCTAACTCAACTAAATGTGTGATGGCCTGGAGGACTAGAAAGAAGACGGCTCCTGGTTATGTGTGGAAGCTTACAAGACACAGAAACCACTGATCCATGACAACACCTGGGGATGAAGGCTTCAAAATTATTGAAAATAATGACATTATTTGGTTGGATATCTGTCTCACTTTGTTCACTCAAGTAAGCAGAAGCCACTGACGACACACTCAAACCAAATAACCATCATTTATACAGTGCATGATCAATTGTATACTAAGTTTTTTGTAAGCCCCTGGTGAAGATGTTGTGTCTTTAGGCCATACTTGGATGGCCATGTTCACCGTTAGCATTCAGATCACTTCGAGTAGGTTTAGATATTGTGTGAATAGTGAATAGCTGCAGCATGATGTCTGCAAGAGTGACTGTACATTTGTGTAAGTAAGTATGAGAGGAAAAAACAGTGCAGATTTGGTGGACACGTAGGATCAGTGAAAATGTAAATAGTTTTCCCAGGCAAATTGGATGTGCATGTTCAAATGGAAAGCATTCTATTTATTTAACTATAACAGGCTCTTGAAGGTACATATTAAAACTGAAAGCTTTATTTAAAAGGAGAGCATTTTGTCTTTGTTGAACAGTTAGTGAACACATGAGTATCACCACTCATTGGTATGCATTAATATGAAGATTAACCCTTTGTTTGTTTTCTCTTCAGCCAAGCTGTAAATGAGCAATGTGCTATTTATTTCGTACAGACCATAAACTGTTTTGTTGTCACTGTCATGTGCATTCTGACTAATGTAAAAGTTGCTAATTGACCAAAGTCGACTGGTTAGACAAAAGTAAACAACATATTTCTCCTGATGACATCAAATAAACCCCATTCATTGAACATTTTGTGGTTTGTATCTTTACATTAATATGTTAACTTAAAGGTGTCATGCCTTCAATATAATGTCCCCTATGAATAAAGAACCACCTTAAACTCATAAAATAAGTTCTGTTGTGCTCCAAGTAGCTTCTGCTATTACTTTTTTATAACAATTAGCCAATAAGTCTCTCAGGTGAATATGTACAACTCAGTGACTGAACTGACCTACACAAGATGAGCTGTTTCTGTTTACAAACAGATCTAAATTGACAAATCATGTAAAGTATGTCTTTAAGATGAAGATTTGAAGAAGCCTCTCAGCTGTCATTCTGTGACAGTAAGTGAATGAGGACACAGAGACCTGTGAGTGCAAAGGCAAAGAGTTCACGTGCTATAGCTATAAAAGTGCATGAGCAGAGGCTGGCCCCACCCATCACCTCAGGGCCTGTGCAGCGGCAGCTTGGATCTACCATCTGGGTGCTCTGTCACAGCTTTGACAAGCCTTCTATGTGGACCAGCAAGCTTTCAAACTGTCATGTGACCTCCGACGTAAATAAGCACATTTCTCTATTTCTCTATTGTCAAAGGCTATGCCATCTTAAACTTAGATGGCATGATGAGTTTAGGCATGGTTACTAATAGTAAAAGAAATATGGGAGATTAAATACAAAATAAAAATAAGTTTGGATGGAGGCTAAATGGATAGATAAAACTTAGACTGTGGTTCTGACTTACCTTTTCAGTGATCTTAATTGATATATTTGAGTTCAGTTATACACATGTTTTGCCCACAGCCTGTGTTTGAAATGTAAGACTTTTGCACAGTCTTGTATAGATATAGATATGTGTCAGCTATCTCGACTTCAATCTGACAGCCAGGTGTTGGACTTGTTGGCAATGTTACACTTACATTCATCTCCACTCGTCACGCCAGCACCCAAGAAGGAACACGCTGTGGTGTCATCTGAGTTTTAGTCTGTCTCAACTGTTTAAGTGTATGCAAATGTCACTTTCAAAGCAACTCAAATGACACAGCCTCATATGTTTTACATGATTTCTCTGTATTTAAGCAATGAGCCTGAAAGTAGCAACAATGAGCATGCTGGCCACAGGTTTATATGCATTATACAGTGAAAGAGGTGGCAGACTGGGTAAACATACTACATGGGGCACCAATTACAGTAAACATGGACCAAGCTGCAGTGTTTACACAAAATGGACAGGATAATGACAATGAAGCTGTCCCTTTGTACAGAGCACCAGGTGAAGCCACAGAGAGGTGTCTGTGTGGAGAACACCAGGTCACACTGCAGCCAATGTCACAGTGCTCTGTGTCTAACCGCACATTCTCCTGCAGTGAAATGGTCTGCCCGTGGTATGTTATCCATGTTTTGGTTCTCCTAGCATGGGTAATTTCTTGATGTAATCCAATTTTAGACCTGGTTTAACTCTGGTGCCTGGTGGTACTTAAAATGTTATTTTAAGTGTTTCTTGGTAAGTGATACTTTCTGCATTGTAAATAGATATTCATTAAGTGTTTATGATAATTACATAAATAATGTATTAAGTATCACCACCACATATTTATAGCCAGTCCTCAAACACATCATTGAAGACCATTTAAAATATGCTGCTAGAGCAACCTCTGTCCAATAGAAAAATGTATTTTTTCCCTAATTATCAAAAATGAAAAGATTCTTCCCACCCTGCACAAGGGTTCCCAGTGCACTAGCCTGTGAGAGG
This sequence comes from Boleophthalmus pectinirostris, assembly GCF_026225935.1. Taxonomy (NCBI): domain Eukaryota; kingdom Metazoa; phylum Chordata; class Actinopteri; order Gobiiformes; family Gobiidae; genus Boleophthalmus; species Boleophthalmus pectinirostris. The sequence goes on from NW_026571353.1 coordinate 16,100,748, forward strand.
TTGAGGTAACTGTGGCCTGGATATCCAAACAGTGCTGTGTAACCTAAGCCATAGACACACACTCTGTCTCACCCAGAGAAGTTAAGTGGTGCCTTCACTAAACTGTTCACACATTTACTCTTCTGCCCTTCTGGCACCACATAGGAAATGAGTCTAGTGACAATATTTTCATTAGATAACCAAAATCCTCAAATTCTCCACCTGAGACACAATTGATCGTTTGTGATTTGTGTTCTCTCCCAACTGTTAGCTACTCTAGCCGTCCCTTGAAAAACATAGGCGTCTTTTATTTGTTATTGGGGCTAATTTAAAGAGGAATTCTCACCAGTGGTCTTATGAGTGCTCAGTGTGTGACCAGCAATGAGACCCTCAGCATCACTTTCAACATTGTCATTTGAAATTACGGTAGCCATAGTTTATGTTCATCATCTTTCCTGATATTAATTTCTGAACATTGCTTCATATAATCAAGATGTCCTGGCCCTTGTGGCTTCTCTCATTGGGTTGGTGGTGAGAACTGGATGGTAAGTTGGGGGAGGTTTGGGGCTGTTTGTGTTGGGTAATCTCCATGGTGTGTGGTTAATTGTTATGGAGAACTTTTAGCCTGTCTCTGACACATAAAAGTCTGTGAGCTGGAGGGGTTGGCCTGTGCCTAATCAAATGACAGAGTGTGTCGAGGCTGTGGTGAGAGGAAAACATTGGACTGGCTTATGTGTGAGTCAACAGCTCAGAAAGTGGCACAACTAACACACTGTTGGCTTTCCTTTATACAGGAGTTCAATCTGATCTTATCTTGCTGATAATTTAATAATGACCATTGTTCTATATTTTTGATTAGTTTATAATATTTTTACTGTAAGCAATCCTCACAGTGATCAGAGTTAGTAATTCAAGGACTTGCCTCAGTACAGACATATTGTATAAGCAGCACTTGGGTCAAATAAATCTGCTGCATGCTGTCTACATCAAATTAGAAAGAAATTAAATTGTTTGATTATCAGGAAGTGCCCATTAACATGCTAGTTAACTTTAACTTCACTGCAAAACTCCGCTCTGGTGTCTGGGAGTTGTGAAAGTTCTTATAAATTTATCACTGTGAATAATTAAAATGCTAGGAATGTGTAAGGTATGTGTGAGCAAACTTTGTACCACTTCAAACTGTAAAAAAAAATAAATAAATAAAAAAAAAAATAATATATATATATATATATATATATATATATATATATATATATATATATATATATATATATATATATATATAAATTAACAACATATATTGGTACAGTTATTGCTGCATCATCAGCAAACGTGCCAGTAAAAGTATTCTTGCTCTTACTATTTTCTCATTTCTGTTGACTTAGATCAGTGTAGGTCTGCTTGTTCCAACTCAGTTAACTTGTATCTCCTGTATCCCTTCTGTGTGAAACCCTGGTGCAGGATTCACCTTTGAGTGGCTAGAGCAGCACAGAGCCCGGGATATGGCACTGTAATCCCAGCTCTATTGCAGCCCATCTGTTTTGCTTTTCATTTCTTTGCATTATTAGTGCTTATTGGTACATGTTGTGGGAATGTATCCACTGTGTTTGAAGTGGAGCAGGAGGTGATGCCAGGGGCCTTAGTCGGAGATATGATGACCCCAAGGCGTGACCTAAGTAGCACTTTAACCTTCGCCAGCGGCTCTCTGAAGTTTGAATCCAAGTCCGCCCTCCTCTGCCCCACACACCCCATGGACTTTCACTGTCTTTCATATCGCCCTCATCTGGCAAGAGAACCATGCCAAAGTAAAGAACACATTCATGCATGCATTAAACATTGGAGCAGAAATAGCAATCCTTATTTATCCCTGCTTTCAACAGGATATAACTTTTCTATGTTTTGAGCAAACATCATAGTTACATTAAATCTACAGAAGCACGAGTCAAACCGGAAGAGCGTTGCTATGGCGATGTTTATGGAGTAGTTGTAGCGCAGTAAGCTCAGTCGCACAGTTCAAATACACAGGCTCATTGCCCAAAGGAAGAAAAATTCACTCCAAAATGTCAGAAAGATAGAGGAAGTTGAGAATCACGCAGGAGTTTGTGCTTAGTGCGAAAGAAAGTGAAATTTTATCAACTGCACCAAAGTTTTAAAGGGCCCATATCATGCTATTTTCTGATCTGTTCTAACGTTGTTTCTTTGTCAAAAACTTACCCGGTGTTTTATTTTGTTTCATTCACGCATGTTTAAAGCACAAATTCCACATATTTAGGCTGAGTTCTTTGAAAGGGAAACCACTCTGTTCCATGTTGTGATGTCACACAATAATACGGCGCTCCACTGTGTTTCTAAACTTCATACATCTTCACTAGAATCGTTTGGATTATTTCAGACCTGGAATTGCTCTTTTCTGATGAACAAAGGGTAAAATGTAGCTGTTAACATGAAAACTACCACTTCATGACATCAGAAGGTGGAAAAGAGCATTTTGAGCTTTGTAGCTGTAGACAGTAATATAAAGTCTTAGTATTCAAACATGTGAATGAAACAAAACAAAGCTCCAGGTATGTTTTTAAGGAGATAACAACTTTCTAACATGGCTGAGTGAATACGTTTCATCTCTCATCCCAGTAGCTACTTCCGTTCTCTCTTTTTTTCTTCTGAATGAAGGAACAAACTACACTGAAACTAACACACCCTAATTGCTTACAGTAAGGAATATCTTTTAATAATTAAATCCACTGAACCACCCTAAGGTGTGAAAAGCCTAGTGGTCATTACTAAGATCCTATATTATACAAAATTGACTCTTGATAGCTTTAAGTCATAAGTAAGTGTAATTAAGTATAATGTTGTCACCTCCTCAAAAACATACCTAGAGTTCTTGTGTTTGTTGTGTGTAACAGCTGCCTTTTACCTTTAGTTCTGAAATTATCCAAAATGATTCTCGTGAAGGTGTATGGAGTGAAGCAATTCCTGTATTACCACATGACATCACAAAGTGGAATAGAATGATTTATTTGAGAGCTTGCTTGTGTAACATTGACACATTGTTGTTGCAGCTCAAATAAAAACACCCTGGATGTGCAGTACAATGCAGTACAGTGAGCCCTGGAGCAATGGACAGAACTCACCTGTGGAGGCCTTAAATCACTGCCAGTGTAGCTCAGGGTCAAGTGTGGACAGTAAATCTGAACGTCAACATGAGCAAAGCTGAACCAAACTGAGAGGAATTTGGTCTTTGGCAAACTTCCTGCCACGCTTCATTTACTTCATCGACTTAATGACTGTAATGAGAGGCATGGACGTCACAACTTAAAGGGCCAATATTATGCAATTTTTTTTTTTTTTTGTGTCTTTGTTATAATGTTGTTTCATTGTCAAAATCATACCTGGAGTTGTGTTTTGTTTCATTTACACATGTTTAACACTCAAATCTTGCCTTACTGAACAAAAGGTAAAAAGAGCTTTCAACTTGAAAACTACCACTTCATGACAGCACAAGATGGACCAGAGCATTTTGAGCTTTGGAGATGTAAACTAATAATAAAGGATAACTCAAACATGGGTGAATGAAACTAAATCCTGGTATGTTTTTATAGAGCTTACAACATTCTAACATGGCTTAAAGCTCATAAGAGTCAATTTTGCATAATAGGACCTTTAAACATGAACGTAACATTTTAACCCTTGATGAAAACCCAGTTTTTGTTTGTTTGTTTGTTTCTAGTAAAGGCAAAAACATGAAAAACTGACATTCATTTTAAATAGTTTGCAGTGGTCCAAAGTTATTCCTCATTTACCTTTTGCATTCTGAGCATCCTGATTATTCACAATGAGTTTATATTACATATTTATCATGGTAACACTAACAACAACTATCATGCTAAGCACACACTGCCTGATTCTCGGACGATAGCATCCTTTATAATTAGATACAGAAAACACATAATGGACTCATTTTGTCTTTAAGAGCTGCTGCAATACTTTGATGTAAAGTTCTTTGAATATTTTAATGTCCTACTTCAAGGCACTACTCTTATTATTAAACAGTGCTGAAAAAATAACCAGTAGTAAGAAATGCTGATAATATCACCAATACAAAGTAAGATAACATCATGCTAAACTCAAGAAGAGTTTGTCAATCTAATTAGAGCCTGAAATTGCTATTCCGTTAGTGAGTGGTGTTGTTGAAATCCACTAGATTTTATTTTCCCGGTACAACCACTATAATGACAATGTCCAACTTTAAGAGTGCTCTGAAATTACAGGTTGACCTTTCGCCTTTGAGTAACTACGGTCTATTACGGAGTGTCTTTAGTTTATTTTTTCACAGTAAATCCAATTGACCGTCATTGTAAAACTGTAAATCAAACGAACCAATTATTCCCCTTATATTGCCCTGTGATGTTGTAATGACTGCCGGGCTGTTCTTCGATCTTCTAACCCACTCCTCACTGCCCTGTCCACTACAATCTCTGTGGTTCTTTGCCCTCTGGTGACCTTCTGAATGTAGCGCCATCATCATCCTTTCATTATAATCCATGAAGCCACATATGAATATCATTTGTCAGGCCTGCCAGTCTGTAGCTGTCCTCAGAGATAGCCAAGTCCCCTAATAGCCCGTGCCTTGATTTGCATGTTATTGATTAGTCTTATAGGTACCTCTCTACTTAACAGCCAATAGCATGTCTTTTGTGTGTCGCTTTGTGTTTTTGACAGTTTTATTACCAAGCTAGAGTAAACTACACATTCCCTGGCTTTTCAAAAGGTTACTATATTTCACCGTATGGATTTTTTTCAGTGTCTAGCCCAAATGTCATGGTTTAATTATTAACCGTGGGGCCATTTTGGAGAGAGATTTGCACTTTTACAATATTGTAGAGCCTGGTGAGGGTAAGCGTTAAAAGTGAGAGGAAGCCCATTGTCCTGCGTCTGTGTTTAATGAAGATGGATTTAGGAGTGAAGTGTAGGGCATAATAAAGACACAGTGACCTTTTCAAGGGTCCAAGCTGGGACAACATGTTTATGGTAGTGGGATGGGGAAATGATATACTGTAGCTACTACGACAACGAAAATGCTGAACATACCAGATATGAAGGGAACCTCTGTGTTGAAGGCAGTTAATTATTACAGATTATTAATATTGATTGTAAATATTCTGATAGCAGTGGTTGCATTTCTGATCACAATGACAGAACTAACTAAAATTTCTTCCCAACCAGTGATTCTTCTATTATAAAATTTCGAAAGACAAAAATGCAACATTGAAAACTAAATAACATGATATACTCTTGGAAGTGGTGCGACCTGCATTTATACAGGCTTGGGTTTGGCCCAAAGAGTAACCTTCTAAACTATCCACCTCATCATTGTTGAGGGTTAGTCAAAGAGTCCTGCCCGAGGTGTGAGAACGATACATTCTTCTGTTCAAGGGGTCCTGCATGTTTACAACATGTTGTTCTCACTGTACAATCTATAAGCTCTGGCTCAAGATTACAGCCAGTTTCAAAGACCAAAGGTCGCGACCTCCTTCGGTGGCAGTTATGAGTAAATATTGATCACACAGCCGTCAGTCAGTTAAGTGGAGCCACTGAAGCAGAGCACAAGCATGCACTGTAGAGTTCTAATATGTGCCCTAATACCTGCACTGCTGTGTCGACCAGCATGCACCTCTCTGTTCTCAGCTCAGGTTTCTCTGAGTTACGTGGTAGAAAAATGGCTACTGGATGTAAAAGTTTGTGGTTCTTGAAGTTTCCCCGGGCACCATTGGGCTGCCTCTAGGAACAGTATGGTGTTTTCTGGGTTCACGTGTTCCTTCTGACATGTCATCAGAGCATCCGCATTTGTCCCAGTCTAAAGTCTCTGCTCACTTCCTTTGATGACAAGTACGACCGGAGCAGCGGCACAGTGCTGAGCGCTCACCACGAGCAAAACCTGGAACTGAATAAATACAAGTGTGTTATGAAACGCTTTACTGTGCCAAATGAACAATATTCAATTTGAAATGGTTTGGTCATACTTTTGTAAGAGCCATTTACAAGGAAAGCTATGTGTGCGAAAATATTCATTCATTATGTTATAGACTGTAGCTATAATTATTTTTTAAATTGATGTTGGCTGTGTCATGTCAAGTCAGTTTACATAGTCTTCATACAAAGAAACATTTCTGAAAAAACTGAAGATAACTGAGTAACAGCACTGCAGTCCACTTCAGAGTAGTCATCACAGTTCTGAACAGTACAATGCAGACTGTCTAATGTGAATGTCAATGTGATGTGAAAGTCTAATTAAACAAGTTAATATACATCTAAACATTGATCTGACAAAAAAGCTAGATTTTCTTCTTTGGTGGTTTCTGGAGCCTTTTGTAGAAAGCAGCAAGCCCTGACAGAGAGCTGCCATTGCAGACTCACACAGCAGAAGCAACCTACCCACAATCCCTTGCCTGTGGCTTGCCCTTTGAAGGTACGTGTCTCTTCTTGATATTTCTTGTCAATCGCCTTGGGAACATTGGATTCCAGCCCTGTGGTCCAAAGTTTGTGTTCAAACTGTCTGGGCTGATGCAGGAGATATAAACCACTTCAATGTCTTTCAAGTGAATTACCAACTCATTAATTCTTAACGTTAGCATTAAGAATTCCAAAACAAATCCCAGCCTGGTACACCACACAACACTTTTATAAGAGGGGGCAAGATGCAAACTGCCACAAAACAATAGCTCAAAGTACAGTGAAAAGTCTTGATACCCAGATACTAATTGAAGTAATTTACAAAAGACTTTAATTGAAAAGTATTATCTAAGTAACACAAATAATTTTGATCAATATCAGAACTAGTATAATGGCACTATTATACTATTAAAAACAAACAAACAAACAAACAAAAAAACAAGACTATTATTATTTTGTGTTGAAAATTACTTTCTACTGTCTGGTGTGTTTTTTTTTTGTTTTTTTTTAAATCAAAGTATCAAGCCTTTTTCTTAATATGAAATTTTAATTTGGATTTTTAAAAACTGTGGCAATGTAACAACATAGGAAAATGAGAAAAAGCTCAGAGATTTTAACATGCATTGGTCTAGTCTCACAGTGGCAAAGATGCTGCCCCCAGACCTGAAGTAAAGATTTGTATTTTTTTTTTTTAGGTCGGTTGATATCTTTGGACTAACCTATATCAGAAAACTGTGCAAAATAAATCCCACTGATCCACACCAAATGAATGTCCCTAGAAGTCCCATTATAAAATAGTTAATTCACAAGACAGAAAACCTTAGTATCTCAGTATGCCCTTTGAATAACAATTATTTTTGATCCAGTGTTTTTTAAGTCACTACCTTTATATTGAATAAAACAGATTGAAATCAGGGCTGACAGGAACATGGCGTGTTTGTGTCACTTCTGCTATTGAAACCGAGCAGCATTAATAGACCATGTGGCTTGTAACACAATTAAAACATGAATATGCAAAGTGCGCAGGGGTGCCACCGCTGCTCTGTGCTATCGGTGGAGACAGGTGCCAGCCATCTTTAGTGTTTACTACAAAGATCTTCCAACAAATATCGTCACGGTGATAGTGCAGGATTAATACAGGATGTCTGGGAGGTCCAATAATAAGCTGTGCTCCAGACAAAGAGCAGGGATGACCTCAGTGGGAGCAGCCCCAGCCACCAGAAATATAAACCACACATGTATTGAGTATCATACAATGAAAATTAGACAAATAAATGATCTGGATCTCACCTCAGGTTGAAAAAAATATCAGACAGAATTGCCAAATACTCAACCCATATAAAATATCATTCTTTCTATCACTCATTTTGGTTGTTACAAAGCAGCTGTATCAAATTATCATGAGCTTCTGAGCTCCAATAGTAGACCTATATATTAGTTCATCTTTTAAATATAGGCTACAGTGCAAGGGTTTTACTTGAGTGAATAAATAAATATAACTTTATTTATCTCCAAGGGGAAATGTTAGCAAACACTAGTAGTTAAATACAAGAACAAAGATATCAGGAGGAATGGTCAGCAGATCCTGTGTCACTGTTTGAGGTGAGTAACAGCCATCAAGACAAAAGTGTCCCTCATCTGTGTAGTGCATCCTAGCGTCCATGGGGGAGCCAGTGGAGACACAGGAAGGTTTTCTTCTAAGCCTTACTCATACTCTGCTTTCCATATTTCTGTTTGGAAGGTTGTGAGACAGGCCATTCTGGGGAGTCTTGTTCAGCCATTTTTTGTTTCATTTCGCATTGTTGCTTTTCAGAAGTCCAGCCCCATGGAGTCTACATGTACAGCATATAGGAAAAACAAACAGCTCAATTCGTACTATTCAACAATTCTTAACTTCTATCATTTGAACTGTACAACTTGCATTTCTTTGTTGGTTAAAGTCCTCAAACAATGACTGTCAAAATGAACCCAAAATTGCTCACTGTGTCAGCCAGCCACAGGAGCAATCGTGGCCATGGCAACGACAGAAATTTGGAATTCTTCTTCAACCACTGCTAATATTGCAATAAACAATGTCTCATATATATTTCAATTAAATAGCCTAAATCACAACAAAACCAAATATTATTAAGAAAATGTTTACAGTTGATCCCTCAAGCCGCCTGGTGAACTTGTTAATGATGATTTTTGGCCTGAGTGCTGTTGCTTTGATGTGAGAAGAGGTGTGAAAAACATGTGCATGTCTGAACAGAATGCTCTTAGCTCCAGGGCAACAGCACAGAGCCTTCTCACAGATATGGTCCTGTCTGCTGACCTGAGCCTGGCCTGGGACATGCTCTTTAAACTATGTTCCTCCCTCATCAGTGTCACGGCCCTCCTTTCCCTTTGGCTGCTGAGCAGGACAGTTACACTTTAGTTTAGTCATTTTACAGAGGTACATGGTGTCAGTCAATGTGTTCCATAATATGGTCTTTAGCTGATGTGCCCAAGGAGCTACACATCATTAGAGGGTTATTAGTAGGGAGAGCCTTGTCCAGACATGAGAGAGGAGGTAATATGATGGTGTCTTTAAAAATTCTTGCTTTGGCTTCAAAAAATCTATTCACACAAATATACACAAATAATTAAATACATGTACACATACAAAAGTATACACATAATTGAGACACATTTTATACAATCAATGTTGACCTTTTAACCAAGTTATAATGTCATAAAGTGGTCACATGATTAGCTGTTTTGATTCATGAGTGAGTAGTTCTGTCTCACATTCAATGCCTGAGTCAGTGCTCAGAACATTTCAGTTTCCAGGGCATGTGTGGATTTAAACATGTAATACAGGGGTGTCCAAACTTTTTTCATCAAGGGCCACATTTGTAAACACAAACGAAGCAGAGGGCTAACCGAGGGCCATAGACTGGTCCTCAGTACAGTGAATAATTGAAACATGTGCATGTTTAATATGTTAGCATGAATATAGACTGATGGCTCATTCTAAGATCCTTAAAACAACAAGAAATATTAAATATTAGCTTTATCAAGGTAGATTTTCAAAAAACTTGCAGTAGAAAGCTAATTTTTAATTGATGCAAGGTAATTTGGGCCAATTCACCTGGAAGCCTGAGGGCCAAGAAATATTTGTCTGAGGGCCTCATTTGGCCCACGGGCCATAGTTTGGACATGCCTGATGTAACAGCTATTTTCACCAAACGAATAGAGTCTCTCAGTTTTATAGTTTTGAACAGGTCAGTGGACCAATTTTGTAGTTTTCAAAATGTTAAATAATAATCAAGATAATTTTGTACTTTAATGCTAAATACTATTTTTAAATATTTTTTCCTGGCCTGTTGCTTAATCTTCAAAAATTCTAAAGTTCCTCATATATTTCTTCTTCAATAATAATGAAAATATCAACATAACAGATGGTGCCTATTTAGTTACATTTAACATGTTTTAACAAGATTACGCCTATACCTGAAATATTAAAATGATTTGTCTCATGTACTTTCCAGTTTGGTTTTATATGTATTCACTCCAAAAATGAATAAATATGAGTAAATACAATATATTACTGTTATGCATAATTTCCACAATATCGAATCAGCAATTACAAGACCAAAATGAGCACACTGCTGCTCTAACATTTGTTTTACATGTTGTAAGTTTCATTTGTGTGATGAATGTGTCAGACAGTGGAGATTTAGTGAATAGTTTATGCGCTCTATAAAATGTGCACAAAGAAGAGTCTGCCTCTTGTTGACAGCTGTTGGCAGATCTGAGTTATTAACGCCATAATTGAATTTGATTGTGAAAGTAAAACAGATATAGAGAGATCATTAAAATCCCCAGTGTTCAGGAGGAGTAGGATTATTTACTTGTATATCTGAAATCACACTGATTTTGACTGATTACAAAAACATCTATTTTGAATGAACACACCCAGACACATTCTTCCCAAAATAAATATTGCTTACTTATTTTTGTGGCTTACCACTTCGACCCGCAAATTTAATTACATTACAGATTAATATACAAATTGTAAATCACCAAACAGACAGTAAATATTATTCTTTTCAACAACTACTGTAACCCAAATAATAATGCTTAAAGCTGCTCTCTCTATAACAAAAAAATGTTTCCACAATAATGATGTGCAATAAAATTATGTGACTATAATTATGTTTTCAATTAAAGTAAGAAAAGATCCAAAATTACTGCAATGCTAATCATAAAATAAAATGTGCTCTATTGACAATACAAGACACATATGTACACTAACTTTTGTAACTGACAGGGAGGTTAACTTGTCCTTTTGGTGCAGCTGGAGGTGAAAATCGAGTGTCTTGGATTAATTAGGCCTGAAGGAACTCCCAGTTTGGAGGAGCTTAGCATGTCCAGGCTGATGTTTTCTTCGGCGGCTTTTCCACAGGGATAGGTTTGCACTCATCTTTGATAGTTAACCCCAGGTGACCCCTGCACATAGCCCGTCCCACTCCCACCTCACTGCTCCTGCTTTTCATTAGGACTGTCCAGCACGGGCCGGACCAGACTAACCGGCCACCACCCAAAGTCACTGACGCACTTGTCTGTAGTTCCACCAAAAACAACAAACACCAAAATTTTTTTTTTTTTTTTTTAACAGTTCAGTACTCTAAAAACACATAAAAAAGACAGATTACAGATAATGGTAAATTTGCCCTTTTCTATGCTTTGTTTTGCATTCAGGAATCATTCACCCATTCAAGCTCTCTCACATTTATACAGCAATGTACACAGACTCTGTAGTTGGGATAAAGTGTCTTGCCCATGGAATCAATGGAAGAACTGAAGGGATTGTAGGGAATATGTGGCATGAGAGTATTCACTGAAATATGGTCTATGTGCTTATCTACAAGTTTAATTTTAATGTTGCTATCATAAAATATTTTGTTGTTGGTTTCATGGGAAGAGGATTATTTTTGTTCACATTTTACACTGATGTGACCAAAACTGAGTTACTTTAAAACTGAACAGATAGAAAGACAGTAGATTTCATTGTCAATGTCAAATGTGAAAATTGTGGTAGAATAAAAGGCTGCACAGCTGAGGCCACAGTGTCTCCAGTGTCACCGGGACCTGTGCAGTTTGATGGACAGATCAGATGGACTGGCCTGATATTGAGGGGGATATGACGGGGCGCAGATGATGCTTTGTGAGGTGTGTATGTGTGTGTCTGTGTGTGTATGGAGGGGGAGGAAGTGGGGGGCAGCAGCAGTGTTTGCAGGTGGTGGCTGACTGGTGTGTGCTTCAGATGGGACAGCCGCCAGCTATAGGCCCCCGACACACGTCTCTGACCCCCCTCACTACCCAATGCCCCCCCCCAACCACGCTTTGTGAATCCAGCCCTTTGTGCAGGCCCCGGAGGGGAGGTCAGACAAATTCACGTCTCATCATCATCAACACACACACATAGAGATTGCAATGATACAAGTTAATGACTCAGCTGCAATAGGAACACCTTACACCTACATCCAAAACAGTGAAAATACAAATCTTTATACTTCAGAAAAGTGCATTTTCACATATTCATAAACTTAGAACTTAGGGCCTACATTTATTATTCTTTTTTTTTTTTTTTGGTCTCTCCCCTTTATTAGATGATTTACTGTCACTACCTACCTTGTTATCTCCATCATTTTACACAACGACAACTGATAGTGATTCTAATTTTAGTATAAAAATTCTTCAATATATTGTGCATTTATTTGAGTCAGAAGCAGCCAGCAGCCTAACAGAGAAAGTATAATGACCTATGTCAGTTTTGGTTCAGTCCTGGCCACCATAAAATTGAGGAAATAGGTTTAAGTATTTTAGAACGAACAGGTCCTGTAAAACATTTTATTTTCATTATTTAACATTGATTCTACAGACAGTGTTTTCTCTGTTTCCTCTCAACCACTTTGTCTCAGCTCAACACTGCCCCCTGGATATTAGTCTATGAAGTGCACACAGCTGTCTGCAGTGTGCTGTGAGCATGATCAGATCATGGCAGAACCTGAGATGGTTGATTTTAGAAGTCTGTTTCGAAATGTAAAATTCCACAGCTACGTGAAATAGTTATAATGAAACATGATCAAGATGACAGCTCGCTCGCCAACTAAAGTAGGTAAGAAAGTTACATTTGTTGATATTGTGAACCCTATTTTGCATTTGTTGATATTTGTGAAATTTACTAGCTTACTTGCTAACACATATTTGTCCACCTATATGTGGTTAGTTTACATGATGAATGAGAATTGCACTTTGCCTCTCGGACCCTCTACCATAAATATATCACATTCTATTGCATTGTGTTAATTATAAATTCTGAAAGATAGAAATCATAATGGTAGTGGTTTCCAACAGGATCGAGTGATACTAAAAATAATTACATACAGAATTATTCATTTCAACCCTGCTCCTTCTCTGATAAAGTGGCATCCTGCTGGCAGGTCACCCACTAATCCAGGTAACTATTAACACTGCAAGTCTTAGAAGTTCACTGCATTACTCTCAAAATTTTTCTGTGCTGTCAAATTTTCACCTTTGTTTTCACCACTGCAAATTTTCCTGGCAGGTCAGGGTCCTGGTGACATTTTGACCTTCAGCGAAAAATAATATAAAAACATTCAGCAAAGGAAAGACAACATGGGCAGACAGGGGAGCTCTGGGATACCACTGGCAGACAATAAGACGCACAGGACTCGGGATGGTCGGAATTCTCCTCCCAGCTGCAGCCCATGTCGGATCCCTATCCTGGATTCCTGAGCTGTCTGGAGCAGCCCTAAGGGGGTGTCCCGGCTGGCAGGGGTGCGTAGCGGGAGTCTGTCCTGTTTCTGTAAGCCCAGGCAGGAGGGCTGACATGAAGAGAGGCCCAGAATGCTACATTTTTGACCCCCTCATGATCTCAGTGTCTCTGCTTCAGCGTCTGACCCCAGAGGTGAGGAAAGGAGCCTAAAGGGAACATGTAGGTAAAGTAGTAGTAAATTGTACTCAAGGTTGAAGCAAAAAATGCCTACATGTTCATGTTATTCAAAAGGTTAATCACATAGATGTAACTTATTATTATTATTTGTGCCCATCTTTGTTTGACCCATGCATTCCTTTCATGTCCCCAAAGACCCATGCCAGGAGTAATTCCCAGCTCTGGCAGTGTCTGACACCCAGCATCAGCCTCCAGAGGTCTCCTAATGGGAGAGTTCAGCAAGGTTAAAGGGTTAGTGTGCTTTACTACTGCGCTAACCTTGATCACTAAAGTAATTATGAGGAGGGAGGGGCAGCAAACCCAGGACAGCCTGAGGCAGTGATGGTACGACAGACTGGAATAACGCTGTGGTTTGTATGTGATACGGGTGTGTTGTGCACATAGTTGCAGTTAGAACACAAGCAACACCCAAACACAGCATGTGCATTACGTATGAAGTGAGTCAAATTGGCAACAGATAAATAAATTCAGTTGCGTAAGTTGCATTATTGCAGGAATGTCAGACTGACAAGGTTCTTCGAAAGAATGTAGCATCACCACAGTCCAAATATTTTTCTGTGAATTGGATCCATATATTTTATTAATGATTTTGGAAAACTCATTTGGCCATAGGGTCCAATAGTTGTGACAATTAGCAAATTGTGATGGACCTGAACTCAGAATACTGAAATGGTAGCACAATGCTGTCTGAGGAAATTGCATATCTCTGTGTTTGATTTACACCATGCATTTCAAACTATTCCATGACATATAGTTATCAGTACTGATTCTCCAACCAGGGTGTCTTAATCCACATTAGTTGGTCTTTTAAAATTGAGACTTTGGATGAGGCTTCATAAAACTCAAGCCAGCATCTGCAAAGTAGTTTGTCAATAACGAAAATGTTTGATACTTTTGTCAAAAAACACATACATAGATAACAGAAGGTAAATTTCAACATATAATAGCAATTTCTTTAATAACTTCTTTTGTAACAGTTTTTGTTTAAACTACCATAAATACACCCTTTCATTGATTATTGATTATTACAGTGCTCAGTCATTTTTGGTGGCACATGTTGCTTTAATCACTTGGAGCCTGTCACAATACATGAGAGTTGACATTTCATATCATGTGTGTTCTTCATGTGATCATCATCAATGCTGCAAATGTGGACTGTCCTGAAACTCCTTGAATCTCAGAGGGGGAGTTCATGTATTTTCAGAACCGGGTCGGAGGAGGGGGTCACACAATGGGGGCACTTTGTCCGATCTGCCGGGGATGCTCTGCGGTAGGCAAGACTTCTGCTTTGATCAGTGTGAGTATGTTCACCGGAGTGTGCCATGTCTGAAAACTGATCCACCCTCTGACATTTTCCTCCTTCAGGATTTATACCACTTGATAAACAAATCCCGTGGAATTATAATCAAATCAATAAACATATTAGCAGCTTGCACCTAATAACCTGTTAATACTTAATACTTATACTTAATAATTTACATAGTAGATGGGTTAGTAAAAATATTGTGTGTGCTTGAGTGCTTGTGTGTGTCTCAGACTGAACTAGTGTTTGTAGTTTTTGTAGTCTCCGTGGCCCCGATGGGTGTGCTTACTTTAAAGGGCCCAGTGAACTGTGAGGACTTGAGACATGAGACTGTCCCGCCCATTTGGCCCCTAGACACGGGTTCAACCAGGAGAATGTGAGCCGAGAGCAGCGAGTGTGCTCCTCCAGCATCACTGGCATGTTTAAATAGAACTGTAGTGTACAATGATAGCTATACTAACTTGCTGTCCAGGGGTTTCAGAATGATGAAAAATGTTGCATGTAGCTGAAACTCAGTGATACAACCTGATCAAGTAAAATTCAAGTAGTTTTTTCAAATTTTTTTCCTAACTTTAGGAATAACTTTAAATCTATTAGGTATTTTATCCTCTTCATTCCTTTAAATCTTTTGATACGACCAAGTGAAATTTTATATAGATCCCCGAATATAAGAAACACCAAGAGAAAAAGTGTAATGTGAATAAATATTGTTTGTTTTTAAATCTGGTTAAATATGTAGTAGTAGATACGGCATATGTCCATTTTTACTACATAACATTATTTTCAGCTATTGACAGACTTTATTTTTAGCGGAAGATGGACCACAGTATCCCAGGAGTGAAGTGCGCCCCAGTTGAATGTGGAGATCAGGTTATGATGTTTGCTGTCTTAACACCAGCTTCTTTTCTCTTCTCTCCTGTTGTTTCTTCTCATCTCAGAGTCTCGACATCCAGACGGAGCCGGCGGCTCTATCTCTCCAGCTGCGATCACAGCTTAAGTTCAGAGAAGGAGAAAAATACTGCTGCTGTTGACTTTGTGATGCATTTTTCTACAATGCAACTCCACTAGTGTTCCTCCAGGACAGTTCCCATCACTCTGCTTTGTGGGCGGGATTTGGACTGAGGTCAATTTAATTTCTGGTTTATGTAGTGGTCATAGGTTATAAAAACAATACAGGGGGTCCTTCTATGGCCATAATAGGAGCAGACTTTCAAAGTAACAAAGTTATCTTACATATAATAGATTTTGTTGTGGCACAGAAAATATTAGAATTTAATATAAATTAGCCTGATATAATGCTGAATGCAATTTTTGTACTAGTTGATAATAGCTTCCTCCAGTGAGCCCTCTGTCAGCAGTTGAATGCAGTTCACCATTTGCACTCACTGCTTTTCTCCTGCGTAAAGAAGACACACCACAGCATCATCTTTATGGCCACAGAGCAGCAGTAAGTTGTGCTTGGGGTGAGGTCTGACGGATGTCAATTAAAGGGCATTTTAAATATTTAAACAACAAAGTTTGTGAGTTGTCCCCGGGGTGTAGTTATGTTAAGAGAAGGGGGTGTAAGTGCAGACTCAGCTCCCCGAGGAGCAGCGAATGCCAGGCACGCTGCGGTGATAGTCGGGAGGCATCACAGCTAAGGTTACAGTGAGAATTAAAGCTGACACTAAGAAGCGCTCCACACAATGACCTGCAGAAAACAGCACACAAAAGGGGCCATTTTGCAACAGGACAAAGGGAGGTTAGTGGAGATACTTGAGCCAGTGCGGCCCAGTCAGCGTGTCTGTGGAAGGACGAATGACTGGGGCCGAGGGACCACCGCAGCTCAGTCAAAAGCACATTCCTGTTCAACCATAATACTGCCAAAGATATATGACACACACACACATACACACACAGAGTGGACAGGCTCACTGCGATCTGGCAGCAATTTGTAACACGTCAGCTTTGTCATACACACTACATGATGTCAAAAATGTGGTATGTTATATGCTGACTCAGGCGTCTCATCTGAAAACTGTATTTAACCTCTAGACCAGTGCACGACTCTTTTAGATGTGAATAACAAAACTTGGACAAAACACCTCAGTGATGTAGGTTCTGCTCTTGGCTCCACCTATTGAATCCTGGGGAATTCCACAGAAGTTTGCCCTATCTGCCTTCATCTGCCTTCATGTGCTGTCACTGCAGGCCTCAGCTGCTTTCACCTCCGCTCTAATCCTCCACTTCATCTGAAAGTCCAGATGACAGCTCTGGCTCTCTCCCCTCCGTGTGGGTTTGGGTTCATGCACAAGTCTGCAGCATCCACCTGTTCAGGGGCCACAGGTATCAACTAAGAATGTCTCTACTTAGAATTTTGCAAAATTCCAGACCTACTTTGACTTAAAGTAACTAATTTGATTTTAATTTATGAAATAAACAAAATATCTCATCTCTCAAATATATCATATCTATTACTATAGTATCCAACCTTATAATTGGTCAAATTTATTCTCAATATGGAATCAGCTGCAAAAGTTCATATTGTGTACACAGCACTACCACACGTTCAGACTGTAGAGACGCTGCAGGAAACCAGGAGCTTATAAGTCCCCGGTCTGCACTGATTAACATGGATAACTCTGACCCTTAGAATGGCTGAGGATTCCTCTCTAATTGAATTACTGTCAGCCTCTTAGCTTCCAAATATTGTCATGAACTTGTACCCTTTCCTTTCGCAACAAGCTGTTTGTAAGACTTCACTTTTCCCACTTAGTTGTGGTTATATTATGTTTTTGTCTGTACTGCCATTCTAAAAACACTTAATTAAAATGTCCAAGGCTATAGAATTTGTCCACCTGCTTTGTCCATCTTTATTGTATTCTATTTGATGAACGAGCCACTGAGGTGGACTGTAATGTATAGAGCAATAGTAGAACAAAGAGATGAAAGCTGGCTTATGTTAAGTCCATATACTTTTGGTGAGGCCCTGATCTAAAATGAGGTGCAAAATACATGCTCTAAGACCCCCCAATTCATCCCCTTAAGACAAAGCTAATGTAGAATCCATTTGGCTTGCACACAAATAAATATCGGCTGGGACTAGCACTAAATACACAAAACATAATACTCACTTGGTGGATGTTAACCAAAATGTGTTCTTGTAAAATGTTTCTTGACCCTTCAAATCACACCACCATGAATATTCTATTAAATATGCAGATCTCAAGTGTTCAAGTTGGACTCAGAAGAGGACAATTGAAGATTTATGGTGCCATTGACCCTGATTGCTTTGCTGCTTCCTCAAGAGAACCTGCCCATGGGTTGTGAGCCAAATGCTTTAAAATTTAAAGAGGTGATGAAGAAACTATCCAGAGAGGACAAAAACACATCAGTTCTGCCACAATAAGACTTTTCTCTTTCTTCTTTCATCCAATCGGCTTTTCTGTGTGCACCCATTGCCAGCCATTTAAACTGGGTCTCACATTCAGTCCCATATTTGGAACCTAAAAAAAATCTGCTAAAAGAAACTCTGGGAAAGTCTCATAAAGCCCTTTATTTAAAATCCCAATACACTTTACATTTGTATGTTATTATACCATATGGGTGTATTCTGAAGCATAGCGTTCAAATGAATGGTTTTCTGGTTAAGTTGCTCTGGTGCTTTTAAGTTGAGTGTAGTGGCATCATGTCTTCTTTCTTGATGGATAAAATGTTTATTTTTTATTTTTAGGTGGCAAAAGATTGTCTGAAGACTGTGAAGGAGACAAAACAGATCACAAAGTTTTGAGAATAATAATACCTAAAAAGTTAATAAAAAGTTTTACTATTTTACTAAGAAATGGCATGGTTTCTACATAGTGGTTGCAAGAATATGTAAATGTGAATTAGATATTCTCACGAAAAAGAAAATAAGAAAGAAAATGGGTGGTTATTAGTCTGATAAACTGACTGACTACTCATAATATGCATTAGAACCTAATGCCTCTAATATTTTTGGGAAATTCGATTTTTTTGCATATTATTTAATTATTTGTATTCAAACCCATTTGTCTCATGGGGTTTATCTGACCTCCCTGTCAAAGTAAAAGGGTATCCAACTTCCTCCAAATGTCAGAATGACTCATAACTCTATTGTGACCGATATGCTGTGCCCTTTGTGGCTTGGATAAAGAAACACCTTTCTGAAAGTTGCACGGCTGACATACCTTCAGAGGAGCAAAACACCAAAACAAGAACTCCCTTATTCTCAGGGCAGCCGTCTGATTTGTCCACACTCACTGGTAAAGCGATAAAGTACAGTGACAATACCTCCAGAGTGCCTTATAACTGCTGTATATTGACCTTTTAAGCATTTGCTGACCATAGAAAGAAAATGTCTCAGGAGTGCAGGGGATGAGTTTCTCTGGCAGCCGCGCTGATTCACTGTCTGCTCCTCTAGGCTGACCTTCAATAGCAGCACCGTGGCTCCAGGCCTTGAAAATCTCCCCTCGATGGATTGGGTTCCGGGACCCCTCAGCTCTTCTCCTGGGACTGGCCCAAGCAGAGGGAACAGGAGTGGGGGGCTTCCATGGGAGATCACAGGTGCTTATAAACAAAATGGCAATTTTCTTCTTCCATAATTCCATGTTACTGCGTTACCAGATCTTATCGTGGGGCCAGTATCTCATTCCTGAGGTTTTAGACGTTAATGAAAGATGCTTTGCCTGCAGCCACTGGGGGCTAAACCAACAAGCCTCGGATTCCACTTGGCCTTTGTTGGTGAGAGCCAGACACTGAGCTGGGGTCAGAGACAGCACAGCAGAGGCTGCAAATGTTGTGCCCTAAACAAAAGCAGGAGACTATAATATTATAGATTATGTTACAGACATCTGCTTTTCAAATCAAAATAAATTATTTGTACAGTTTCATTTAATTTGCCTGCATACTTCTTAACTACATGTTTGTACAACATGAATAAATACACTGAATGTATGTATCTAATATACTGTATCTATATACTTTTATACAAGGGCAGTGTGAAGTATGACGTACATAAGTGGATAGCTAATTTCTAAAATTCATTGTAGGGGAACATTACAAGAATGTCAAAGCACTAAACTAAATTGAATAACGCATTAGCATTGGCAATGTACTATACAGTGTTCTGTTTTCATGTGGCCATAGTCTGTCTTGTGTTATATAAATACATTTAATGTATGTTTTTACATATTTTTGCCAGATCCCCTAAGGATAAACTAGCCTTTACCATTAGGAGATATTGAATTACAGCCACTTAAGATCATTAAAAAGAGATCATATTAAATGTCACTTTGAGAAAAGGAAAGAGAAAGCGAGAAAGAAATAAAGAGGAGATTTGTTTGTCAGTCAGTTCGGACCTACTCAATCTCCTCAGCTCTGTGAAAGAGAAGAGAGAACGGCATGGCTCAGCTTTCTGTAAATCTGCTGATGAAATGTTGACAAAACAGCCAATTTTCTGTAATTTCACTGCGGCCTTCTTTCATCAGCTTACTCACTCAGAACCCCTTCATTTCAAACAGCAGCTCAGGGCGACCTCTGACATGTATCTCATCATGATCCTGCACTGCTTTGGCCTGGCAGAAAGACGTAACAGTTGTGGCTTTTAGGTCAGGTGGATGGCGCTTAAGACCTCGGCTTCATAAAGGCTATCTTTGTCTCTCTCTTGGGCCCCAGTAAAAAGGATAAGAAATGTAGTTAATAGCTCAGGAGTGGCCTAATCATCAGCTGCCATTACTGCTCCAATATCTGCGGAGATGACAGACTTATCAATAACAAAGGGCCCAGCTGAAGCCTCTGTGCGATCGGCCATTTTGATCTTTGGTCCACTAATCAGAGCTTTCATTTGAGCTAAGCACCGGGCAGCACACCTCTCATTCTCTTCATGCTGTGCCAGATATCACTCATCTTTACAAGCCACTCCGTATTCCCTCCGCAACCCCAGGCCACCATTTCCACAAATTGGCTTCATTTCTCAGTCAAACATATAACACATCCGAGAGCTCATTAATTGCACTGTGATGCCAAATCGTAGCCTTCATACAGTTTTGTCGGCAGCTGATTTGGTTTGGAGCCCAGCTGGTTTTAAAATTAAATGTATGCAAATTGAGTAATTCTTGTGTGGTTGAAAAAACTTAAGGTTATTCTGATTAACAAGAAGAAAGTTGAACAAATCTGGAGGTATGTACAAGTGCAGTTAAGATAAAATAATACTTAATAATGATTAAAAAACTACATTGAAAGTAGGCCTATAATTTGTGTATAGCAGAATAGTAGTAGTTAGAGATAAAGTAAATAAAATTTACTTTCAAAGAAAATTTTACTTGCATATACATCAAATGCAAATAAATTATAGTTAAACACCTCTGAGTGTTATTGATTCATCAACAAGCATAATCATTAACAAACAAAATGTCAATTAACCTCCTTAACCACAACTCCTTAAAAACTTGTGAAATTTGTGTCAAGGTCTCCACTTTATAGAAGACTTTAAGTTCATATTTGTCTTGTTCATTCTTCCATAGAGAGCCCCTGCATCAAGGAGTAACCTGAGCGGTCAAAAGGACTGCCCCGCACCTGGACGAGCTGGCCCTTTCATTTACAGTCATGGTGAGGATCAGCGTGGACTCACCCAGACACCTGCTATTGGGAAATATGTTCTCCATCAGTGAGCTATACACTATTTCTGGACAGGAGGACTGGGAGGCCATTGTTCTGCCCTGCACCCAAGGCCAAGGCATTCTGGGGCTTCTGGCAAACAGAGAACACAATGTGTTATTCATGTACAAGGTTTTAAATTTGGGTTTACAAAATTAACATATATTTACAATTTAATCTCTTTCTTGAAATTGATACATTAAGTCTCAAGAGGCTAACCAGTAAAAATAAAGGATTATTAATAATAGTAAAATGATCACAACTACAATAATACTCCACTTTAACTGTCTATGACACAAAATATATTTGCCCATATTGTATTTTTCTGAAAATGTTATAGGCTTAATAAAATTAAATTCAAATTTAATTATTTTTTCCCCATGCTTTTTAAATCCTTTGTGCAAAACCTTCAAGTGGATCAAGTACCGGTATTTATAATTTTTTTTTTCAATTTCAATTAATACTTACAGGCTCAAACAGTGGACCTCCTTATATCCTGCATTTGACACATGATATGAGCTCTTTGAACAAATAATTTTCTAAGTCTATGTATACAGTCTTATACAAAGCCAATGGTTGGAGGATTCTGCAATGTCATATGGGATTAAGCATATCAGAGGCCCAGGGCTGTACCACCTGGAGCCCCTATATGATCCCTACACCACCCCACTGCCGTCCCATTAGCTGAGCACCAAATCATTCCTGGTCGGGCCAGTGACACTGAGCCAACAAAGCCCCATTTCAGGACAGATTACAACTCCAACAGGACAGCCTTTGATTATGGTGTGTTTCAAATGTTATCAATACCATGATCATTCCTGCGGATCAGCAAAACCATCTCTAATCACCATACTGACTCTGCCTTCAGCAGTGCATAAATCTCCTGAAATACAAAGAGGCAGAGCCGAATTGCGGAGTGACTTGTTTAACAAGAACCACGTGCAATGACAAAGCGATTCTTTTCTCTGTACTGATCACCCACCTGCGCACAGATTAGGTCAGATATTCACCTGAGCTGCCAACCTGTCACTCAGGGAAAAACACAGCATGCATTCTTCCATCTACATTAGACACATGCATGCCCTCAGCAGGTGGCAGCAGACTGAACATTACTGTTCTATAGTAACAAGTAAATAGAATTAATTACAGGAAAATGTATGACAAGCATGCTGTGATGAATCATCAAAAAGAAAAGAATTACATTGCTTTAAGCTATATGAGAACATTTAAGAAGATCAAATGCTATTTAAATCTACATAGTAATATATAATCAATTCTGATAGGGGAACAAAAACAAAAAACTAACATTGTAAACGTTGAATATCATTTGGCTGATAGATTATTTAGGCCTATTAGTTTCTCTTGATTATAAAATTATTTAAATGAAACATCTCTCACCAGTTTAGACTCTGGCTCCCCCATGTGGTCATTTTAAGTTAATTGTCAAATTATTTGCCACATTTAATTTGCTTACCTTTCCCCCGCGACAGACCCATTTAAACATCTTAAAATGTACTTTTATTATATTCAAATAGCGTCACATGTAGTAGCTTGAGTTAGTGGTGGTGATTGTGGGGCAGTATTTTCAGTATTTGTAAAACAATCTTGATTCCCTCCTGATTTTTTTTTTTCTTTAAAGTGAAAATATTGCTTTAAATCGAAAAAAGTAGGCTAGCGTCAATCTGTGTTTTGAAATACATGAAGAGCTGAATAGCTGGTATCAACTTATCAGTATGACAGGGAGTTGTCCAACTATCCAAGCCAGATTTCTTTAGGTGTGCGCATGGTCCGTTGCGCGGTATATCGTACATTATGTCTTAGTACAACTGTGACATGAGCATGGGAGGGGCTGCTGCAAAACACCAGATAGAATGAATGCAAAGAGCCAAAAGAATACTTCCTGTTGATGCAAAAATTGCAGCAGCAGTTCTGTCTGACACATCTGGACTGGAGAGGGGGGGAGGCCTGGCGGCAGTGAGGCGATCTACTGAGGGGAATGGACTGCGTTTAACGATAACTTACAAGACGGTAAAACCAATTTTTTGTCTTTCCTGTCTGTGATTAGGTTAATCTATAAAATGTACAGTGAGGTTAGATGTGATGATAGCCGTTAAAACGATTAGCATACCACAAGCTACACCGAGCTTTCACGTTACAGCTTGGCGGTGCTAGCCACAGCACTTAGCAATCCAGGGGAGCTAATGCTAAAGTTGAGAAGCAACGAAGCGTTTTCATATGACAGGCGACACGGGGTCGCAAATCTGTCCAGAAACAGTGTCAAGACTTATTTCAAAGCAACAAACGCTGTTTTATGCGTATATTTATGAAGATCTGCGTCAATAACATCAACCACTGCGCCCAAGCTCACTGCAGTGCCTTGTCAGACATAGCTGATCACTTTCTGTTTTAAAACCTTGTTTTGTGCTAGCAGGCTTTGTGAAGGCTGTTTCGGCCCGTGAACTACCGGTCTTTTACTCTTTTAGTATCGCTTACAAAATAATAGTTAGTAATAAAGAATAATGTTCATTTTTAAAATGTATGCTTTACTTTATAGTAGACGTCCCGCCCAGTCACTGTTATTCAGAGCAAACTAACCAGATTGCCATAAAGTTTTGAAAGCAGCTCAGATTTGTTCCTTGGTGGATTTAGGCCAACTCCTCTCATTCCAAGGGTTTGTACAAGTTAAACAAACGTATTGAGCAGCTGGCATAAAACTAATAGCAATTTGTAATGTTCCAGTGGGTATTTGTTTTAATGCTTTTAAGATGTAATAAGAGTGTAATAACTGTCACCTGTAAGTTTTGTGCATTTGCAGGTTATTGTGGCACAGGGGGCAAAGTGCAGGGACACAGCAGGTTATTCAGTACACCTGAGTTGACTGGGGTCACCAGCAGTGGCTCTGAGCCATGGCTCAGTCACTGTCATTTTCAGGACAAGATATTATTACTAATACTAAATAACAATACCCCATTTCAGACTAACAGAATGACTTGTTTCATTAATAAAATTTAAATTTCAGTGCCACGTTGGAGAGAGCAGACCCAGAGCCCTGAAAGTACTGGGACCTATAAATGGGTGCCAGTGATTATCTTTAATATATGCTATTTATTATACATTAAATGGGATGAGACAAGTCTGATCATGTCTGCCCTATTCATCTGATTATTCAAATTACACCAGTGTCAGCTCATTTTTATTTGATATCCTTGAACATGGTTTTGAGTTTTGATAAAATATATGTGTCTACACATAGTCTACTCTGTAAGCCCAATGTATACATTACATTTGAAACATTTGTAAGATTTTTTTCTAATGCACATGACTGCAGACAAAGAGGAAACAAATTCATAGTTTGATTACAGTGGAATGTAAATGTGCTAATTCAAATTCAGTTCAAACACAAACAAACTTTCAGTAGTTAAAGTAGTACCTCTAAAGTGTTACTTTAAAAAAAATAAAACTTTTCTGTTGCATGTGACAATATGACCGCCAGTTGTCTGCATTTGAGAATAAAGGTTTATAGTTGAGTGAGTTATCGTTAACTCAAGAAACTCGTGCTACATGGCAAAAGAGGTGCATTCGGCCCTCATTATACTGTGT
This sequence comes from Boleophthalmus pectinirostris, assembly GCF_026225935.1. NCBI lineage: Eukaryota > Metazoa > Chordata > Actinopteri > Gobiiformes > Gobiidae > Boleophthalmus > Boleophthalmus pectinirostris. The sequence goes on from NW_026571353.1 coordinate 16,125,740, forward strand.
AATAAACTCTTTATAGAGTCTGCCGAGACTTTGATGGCACAAGGAACCTTATTTGTACTGTTTCATTTAAATACATTTATTGCAGGAAAATGTCACCCATCGCCTTTTCTTTTTTGTACATTATGACTTGATGATGCAAGATAATACAGGAAGCAAAAAACATTCTACAAATGTCATCTTATTTTTTAGGTTGTTTTAGATAATGGGGATCACCATGAAACACTGATTTAAGTCCTGTCACTGTACACTGCACACACCACAGACTGTCTATTTTTGTCTATGTTAAATTGTTCTTGCAACCATTGCTTGTTAAGCACTTCTCTCCTGGGTTATGTCTGCCCTATAAGCTGTTTTCAAACCAGGACTCTGCTGATGTCAAAGAAAGTACACGCAGTAGCTCGCTCACTTGTCATCCTTTTTTAAAAAGAAAATACCATTTAGGTCCCTTTTGCTCTAGAGCTGAACAAACAGTACTGTGATTATCTGATGCCAGTTGAAATTAGACTTGCTGTTAAAATGAACAATAGCTACATCTAATGACATGTGCAGGGGCATTAACATTTGAGAGAAGTATAAATATAAATCAGAAACTGATACAAGATCAAATGCATTTCAGAACATGATTCCATTGCAATTGGTCTGTTGATTTGTCACCACCTACATTCTCCTAGACCTAGTAAGCTGCATGTAAGAAAGTGAACTTAAGATTCATTTTACACAGATGGATCAAGCATGTGACCTAAGCCAGTGTGCATCTCCACTACTGAGCATACATTCTTTGGACTCTCTTCAACTTGGCTCTTTTCCTTCTGCCGTTGGCAGTCATTACTGATATGTCAGAGTTAAGAACGTACATAGTTTAAATATATGCTGTAGGAAAAAGTTTCTGTACTTTACTACAATTTTTTTTATTTTCCTATTTCCCAGCAAAACTAAATTTGATCATGTTTGTAGTACTGACAAAATTTGGGAACTGTTAAAACACATTCCTAAAGTAACTATTCAGTATACAAAAGATGCTGTGGATTTACCAGTAAGAGCCTAACTGATTAGAAGCTAGTACCCTTCAGGGTCTGCTGGGGACCCCTCAAAAGGGCTATTACACTTCACTTAGGACAGGAAACATTTTCGTACTACAACAATCTGCTTCAAAGCAAGCAGAGACTACATATGTAGTTGAACATGAGCAAGCAGGTTTTCAGTGATTTTCATTGTAAAATAAAGTACCACTGAGGGTAACCATTCTGCCTCCTGGGGTTTGGGAGTGGTTTGCGTTGGTGCAGAACACGTTTAGGTGATCAACTTCCAAACCAGATTTTCTACTTCCTGTGCCAAAAGTGATGTATACACGCCTTTGTGTCTTTGTGTATGTAACGCCAGCAAATAGTTTTTAAGTTTCATTTAGAATTTTCTTTGTTTGGTTCAGTGTGAAAAGTGAAATCACGAGGAACATCTTTTATTAAGCTTCCACTAAATGCAAACATAATTGTATTTTTCTAAACTTGATGTATACGTATTTGGTTTCTTATAAGATGCATAGCATATTCTCTTGTTTCAGTGTTTAATGACAATATAATGAGCAAGATAAAAAGGAAAGATGTATAATATAATATGATTTGTATAATATTCTTGATTGCCCTTGAAACAGCCAGCAGCTGTATCAAGGGCATTCCCATACATCTCCTGACTGTGCCAAGTAAATGCATCTGTACATTATGTTTACTAACTTAGTCTTTTTTCCCCCAGGCTTCAAACTGGAGAAATATCTTGAAGAAATGGACGACGGCAGCTACATCGAGTTTGATGTGCCGGAGTTCAGCAACACCGTTTTGAGCCAGCTCAACGAGCTGCGGCTGCAGGGCAAGCTGTGTGACATCATCGTCCACATCCAGGGCCAGCCCTTCCGCGCCCACAAGGCCGTGCTGGCCGCCAGCTCGCCATACTTCCGAGACCACTCTGCCCTCAGCACCATGAGTGGCCTCTCTATCTCGGTCATCAAAAGTCCTGAGGTGTTCGAGCAGCTCCTGGCCTTCTGCTACACAGGCCATATGTCCCTGCAGCTCAAAGATATCATCAGCTTCCTCACTGCTGCCAGTTTTCTGCAGATGCAAGCCATAATAGACAAATGCACCCAAATACTGGAGAGCATCCACTCCAAGATCAGCCTCCCTGTGGGCAGTCCAGAGAAAGAGGAGAGTGGCCACAATGGGGTCAGTGATAGTGACCTCTTTATAAACCCCACCCAGATCTCCCCCCCTTACTACTCTCGCCAGTCTCAGGCAGCGCATGACTCACGCATAGAGCTGGCAGCCAAAGCCCTGAGCCGAGGGCGGCAGCCGCTGGAGGAGGGTCAGTCAGACCGGGGCAGCAGCGACAGTGTGTCAGAGCACGATGCACCCATAGAGGGTGACACTGAGCAGGTGGAACTGATTGGGAAGGATGGGCAGGTGACAGATGTGCATGTCAAAGTGGAGAGGACGGAGCGGCCCACGTACTCCGACAGTTCCTCTGCAGGAGACGATGGCTACCACACAGAGTTGGTGGATGGAGAGCAGGTGTTAGCTGTTAGTGTGGGCTCCTATGGACCTGTGCTCCAGCCTGCCGCCTACTCATACTCAGGGCTGTCCTCCCCGTGCTTTGTGAGCCTCAGCAGCACCAGTCCGTCTCGCTCCCTGCTCAGTGGGTTTAGAGGAGGTCGAGCACGGGGCAAGCGCCCTCTGGCCCTGCAGCCCTCTGTGCTGAGTCAGATCAGGCCAGCATCAGAGGATAGTGAGGCCACTTTGGGAGCTGTCACTTTAGAGAACGACGTAAGAGAGAGAAGCCGTCCCACCCAGTGGTACCCTTATAATGAGAGACTCATTTGCATCTACTGTGGTAAGACGTTCAATCAAAAGGGCAGTCTGGACCGCCACATGCGCCTGCACATGGGAATCACCCCGTTTGTTTGTAAATTCTGTGGCAAGAAGTACACAAGAAAAGACCAGCTGGAGTACCACATCCGCGGCCACACAGACAACAAGCCTTTTCACTGTCAGATCTGTGGGAAGTGTTTCCCTTTCCAGGGCACCCTCAACCAGCACCTGAGGAAGAAGCACATGGGCGCGTCGGAGAGTAACCACCTGGACTCTCCGGAGAGGAGCGAGGTGGGCGTTAGGCCCTGTGACCCCGCCCACACCCCTGAGGCCTTTGAGTCGCACTACGCTGAGGAAGCTCCAGCAGACGACATGGAGGAGAGCTCCAAGTGTAGTCCAGAAGAGTCCCATGCCTCCAGATGTGACTTCTGAGGCCTGCTTCAGCTTCAGGAAGCTTTAGAAATATTCCTCTTTTGGAATCTGCCCCTCCCTGAGGGCTCAGGCAGTTTTGTGAATGGGTGCTTTATAGAATTCAGATTCTTTCAAGCAAAGGGAGTAACAAGTTAATATTTTTGAAAAGGCCTCAATAATCAAGGTCCTCATATTGATTGATCTTTTTATCTTTCCATATTTTCTAAAACATATTTACAGAGTTATATCTAGGCATGTTGCAATAATTGATAATGTGAAAGCTCTGGTAAGATGCTTGTCATATCACCTTTTTACCTGACCTGTTTTTGCACATGTGGCCAGAGGGGGTCACTAACTCACAAGGAATGATTTTCTGCCAGTGCAAAGCTTCGTGTGAATATCCGCTCAATACCTCATGAATCAACTACATACTCATAATAGACAGTATTTAAACTACACTCACACAGGTTCTACCTCATAGCCCAGAACCTACAGGCACAAATCTGTTCACTTTTGCTCCGTTAGTCTCTCTTTGTACAGTTGTCTTGCCAAACCCTGTAATATTCAGCCAACACAAAGCCTTGAAACTTAGGAGAAATATTCCTTGCTGATTGTATAATTTTTTTTTTATGTTGCTCAGCCAGGTTAAGAGTAGATTAAGAAGGTGCTATGCTATGAGTGCGTTTAAATAGACAGCTTAAAAGTGCATTTGCTTTTTTGAAAAAGTATAGCAACATAGGCTCAGAAGAATGTACAGAGTTGCTGTTTTCCATGCAGAACACACAAGCTGTTATCATTCATCACTACTGCAGTTTGTCAGTTGGCTAGAGCTTGGCCCAGCAAAGTGCCGTTATCTGTAATGGGTACATGTAGTCCATGCAGAAGACTCCATTCTTTTGAGGGTTCTATTCTCTACGGCTGTATGTCACATATTTTAGTCCTGAATTTAGGAGGCTTAGATTGAGATTCATTCAGATGTTACTATTTCAATTTCCAAATTCTGGATTTCACTTTCAATTTCTATCATGATATTTTTCATCTAAACATGAAGGTCACTTTTGTCCAACCAAGTGATTATTACTACTCTCTTATACAAGCTTAAATTCAATGTAGTTGAGACCCGCGGACTAAATCTGTTCCAGCACAGCAACAATATTCTGCTCTTAATAATATGCAAATAGTGTGAACAAGGAATTTCAGCCATTTTAAATATTTTTGCTTCCATTTTTAAAAATGCTATCTTAGGTTTGTCTTGAATGCCCTTTCTTTACTGGAGATTTGTGCTCATGTTTGTATCATTGTTTGTGCAAAAGCCCAAACACAAAGCTGCGACAAATAATAACACAGGTGTTGGCGAGATCGTGATCCAAAGGACTGATGTACTTTGCAGCATTAGTTATGAGGAGGAGAATAGTTTTAGTGATTACATTTTCTATTGGTGATGTGATGTCTGTGAGATCTCAAGACAGCAGTCCATCTGCTGTAATACGAGCATAATGTCAGTACGGAGCATTGTGAAATGGTCAGCTTCAAATTGACCTCACTAAACTCATACAGTTATGTTATATTCCTTTGGAAGTAAGGGTCAGAAACTAGTACAGAACTATTTTAAATTCATGATCTCACTATTTTATCTATTTAGTGTGATTGTTACAAGGCACTTAAATCTTGTTGCAGAGTTTGTCCTGGGTAGTTTTCTTTTCTGTCTTCTCACTATTTCACAGGTGTGTTGCTTTTGTGTAGGCCTCTATCATATACATTAGATTAAGAGCCTTATGGCCAGTGCTGAATCAGTTTTGTTGATTTAATTTGACATTTGTACTTTACATTTCTATTTTTGCGGTTGTGGAAGAAATTTAGTTGTGATGCTTTTTTTCTTTTGTTATATTTGCAGTAAATTTTTCACTGAATGTGCAGCCAATGGCTTCACCCAGGAAACCAAATGTATATGGATCTTGTGCAAGTGTAGCTAGCTTTTCATTACTTTTCATACCTTCTTCAAAAAAAAAACTTCCTGGACTGCACAGTACTTTTACATATATATTATGTGAGTTCTATAACTGTCAGTTACAGGCTTGCATTGTCAAATCCCAAATGATGATGATTCCTGCCCCCATGTACAGACTAAAATGTACACCTAGCAATGTTCTTAGTTTTTACAAATTGATCAGTGTGCCAAAAGTTCTCACCAAAGAATGAGGGGTGAAACAACCTCAACTGTATTTGCATCATTTGATGCATCAGAAGAATGAGATTAATGTTAGCAAAGGAATGTATGTTTGGCTCAAAACAATCAATTTTATAAAATAAAAGTACCCCAGCCATTGGGCTGCAGTCATCAGTTAAACCATTCAGTAAGCCATAAAATGTAAATGTAAGGAGTGTGCAATATGTATTTTAAAAACATCAGACAAAAATTACACAGAAGTGGCATCTTACACTTAGTGCCTTGCCACAAGCTTTATTATGGCACTTACATGTTGTGCCTCATTCCTTTTGAAGTTGTTGATTTGAGATGACAAGAAAACAAACATAATATTGTATGTAGTGATATAAAACAGAATAATTTTTTTATGATTTTCATCTCATGCCCATTTAATTTTTGTAGATTTGAGTGGCAGATCAAAATTTATGATGAAAGGGTTTGATAGTAGATCAAATGAGGCAGACCTATTTCCCCCAGCTGTTTGCTGTTGGACTACTGTATTCTCTTGAAGACAATCTTAGTAGTGTACTGTAGATTTAGGCCTGTGAATTGAGGAAGACGATGCATGACAAATTGACTCATTTTCCTTGGTACAAAGAAATAGCTGCCCTAGAAGTCCTAGAATAGAATGCTGGATGCTAACATAATTTTTCATACTGTAGACAAATTGCACATTTCAACAACATTGTACAAATTTGCCTTTATTTTATTTTTTTTAATCAATGCCATTGATTGTGCACTTATTATTTTTTAATACTGTTTGATGCCATTGAGAAGGTGCATTCTTAGCTTTTTATTCTCCCCAATTGCCTCGATCACTTTATTAGAGACCTTTACATGAAACGGTTCTAGACTAGTCAGGTGGATGAAATCATACAAATTCATTTACTGTATTTTAAGGGGGACTGTCGATGCTTTTTTTTGTGAACTATAGTTACTTATATCACATATAGTTGCTACTTAATGTAAAGCTGAAATACAATCTTGGTTACACTCTTCTGACATGAACGGGCGGTGCTTAATGGGCCACAAGTAATCAAAAAGTGTTTACAAAGGAAGGCTGTCAGACTACTTTTGACATAGCAGCTCGTCCTATTCCTTTTTATACCCGAACTTCAGGTAGTTTACGAACACTGATACAGGCTTACAAATAATCTCAAGTCTTCCATAGATTTTTTGTCAATTTCTGTCCACTGTGTATTGAAAAAAGCAATAACATTTGTAGAAAAATATGTATTTGGATCTTCAAGCGTCGTAAAATATTGGCGTGTCAATCAAAAATTCAGGGAGCTGAAGTAGGACAATTTGATGTGGATTAAGTTTAGTTTATGAAACTTTGGACAGGTTGACTTCTTTTAGATAAGAATCTTGGTTTCTTACCAAAAACTGGTATGTTTGCTAATGTTTGCTGACTTCCACAAGGCCAATTTGAGTAACTATGGTAGTCATTGAACTGCAATGCAAGAGCTTACCGTGTTAACTCCACGTTCAGAGTTGCACCTCCAGCTGTGTCAAGTAATGAAAGGGATTTAGGGCTGTTTAGCCACTGTTAGGAGTGGGCTAACTGTTGTTGTGCTTACTGTACATTCTTTGATCTCCATGGGCCTCCTTTGACTGAAATGCTGAGTTTTGAGGATCATGAAGGAAGACTGGAAAAATGCAGGTCCTCCTAATTCTCAAACCTGGCATTATAGCAGCTCTCATATCTATTTGGTGAAAAGCAAAAACAACTTAGTACTCAGGGTATATATAGTGTTAAAAGTGGTCTCATTGGATACACAGCATATCTTCTGTCCGTAGTACAAATGTGCACTTCTTCAGGTCGGGGAAACAATCCTCACTCAGTGGTTCCCAAACACTCTGCCTCAAGGTTTCAATGAGTCCATGTTTTCCACAGAGCTGGAGCCCAAGGGCCGCTGGAGGTCAGGAATGAAAAGCATGATGCTGCATTAGCCCCACTCCTGTTTAGTCCACTCTACACACAACCTCACAACCCAACTGTGAACCTCATAACTCTACTGTTTTGTACAACTATGAAGTAAATGAAGCTAGCTAGAGCTTAAGTTGTATCTATTGCCATTTATGAATTTATTTTATAGCATGAATTAAAAAGTATATTTATTCAAATTATATATTTTACTCATAATCATTCTGTGCTGCATTGTTTTGGTTCTTAAGCTTGTAAATTGCTTTTTTATCAAGCATTATAAAATGTCAATAGACAAACGCGCTTGTTTGTAAAATAAAGATGCTGATTTGGCTCTTATTTGTGTCTTGTTTTGTATTTCTTTATTGTTGGCAAAGCTGCATACCTGCTTTTGAAATGACTGAGTCTGTTAGACCTATAAAAAGTAAAAATTGCCCATGCCTACAACTGTCGCTTTAAAGTCTGAGTACGTTTTATAGGGAATGAAAACTAATTGAATCTTTCGTCATCTTTCCAGGTTTAAATACGGCTTGCTCTGTCTCATTGTTCTGTGGCATTATTTGTTATATTCTGTACAAAAATGGCCATTCTTTGTGGTACAGTTCGTTTATTTTGGATACGCATGGTGGCACTATTGCATCACTACATGTACCCACCAGGGGGAGGTATAGAGAATCAAATCGGATCTAGTTTACTTGTTACACAATTTGCTGCAGAATTAACATTTACCTCATTTTCATTTCACTTTCGCCAGTGTCATAATTTAGGTCACTGTTTATGTTCTAACTCTGAGTTGTATAATTAATGTAAAGGGAGAAAAACTGTTTTGCCCACAATAATGATTGAAATAATCCACAAGAGGTCACTATGTATCCATTGCTACGCATGCATGTGGATTGCCTTCAGAAGGTCTTTTTTTCTTGATAAAATGCTTTACAAACCGGATAAATTGTAGTTTTTTTAAAACTCTGATATATAAATTATTCTCATGTTGATATTTAGCCTTTCTAATTACTTAATGTAATAAACCCAAAAGAAACGTGTCCGCTTATTGAGAGAGCCTGGTCTGCTGCCTCGAAGAAAACTCAAGGTCAGATTTAAAATTAGTCTGTCTTTCATGACCTAGAATAGATTATTAGTTATAGCTATCCTTTTACGACCCTAGACTTGCTCAACATGTTGTTCGTTTCATGATTTGACATAAGGGTTTCTTCCATTATAGGCCGCATATTAAAACTACTATGCAACGCGGAATGAAGGCCACAGCCTGTGGTCATTGCACTAGGGGGTTATGTTCTCCCTAAATTCTTAATATGACGAGCATATGAAAATATGGAGACTAAACAAACACACAACCCTCTGGTTTTCATCACCAATGATGTCAAAATGAATATATGCGTGTCAGTGGCGGCTGGTCTATAGAGGGCGCAAGTGCGCCGCACCCCTTACTTGACCTAGATTAAAAAAAAAAAAAAAAAAAGTCGTTATTTTGTATGATATGTTTAATATTTTGTTTAAAATTGAACGTGTACCCTATGGAAGCCCATTTCCGCCAAAATTAAAAGGCAAGGCAAGGCAAGGCAAGGCAAGGCAAGTTTATTTGTATAGCACAATTCGTACACAAAGTAATTCAAAGTGCTTTACAAAATAAGAAATACATTAAAATCATAATAAAAACAAAGCCCCACAGAAAGTCATAATTATGATTTTTTAAGTCATAATTACGAGTTTTAAACTCATAATGAGGAGTTTTCGAAGTTGACTCTGAACAAGCATGTGGGTTTCTGGGTTTGTGAGACCATTTTCCTGTAGAAGCCATATGAACCCACTACAAGTAAAAATGTGTAGTTTTTTGTTTTTGTTTTGTTTGTTTGTTTTACTAATTCACTTCACACTGTATCTAAATGATCTGCTATGTGCTCATATTTTCGTCACTGAGCCAAAATACCCAAAGTACCCAAAGTAGCCTGTGCCAAGTGCCCAGCAAAAGCTCATCCATTCCCGGCCAGGAGACCGGGTGCACTGCAGAGCCAAAGGTGCTTCATCCCCCGTTTGGACTAAACCATACTATGAACAGTAACGTAAATGGACCCTTTGCACCTACTCATTCATGTGGGATTTGTGTGGATAGCGCTCTCTTTCATTCACAAATTAATGAGGAAATGGAGCTATGTGCAGATGTCCTGAACATGTGGAGGATGGCCTCTCCAGGAAAATGACTGTGTGCTTCCATGACAAGGGCAGATTCAGAGTCAACTTTAAATCTCATAATTATGACTTTAAAACTTGTAATTATGAGTTTTAAACTGATAATGAGTTTTAATTAAATTATGACAGGACAGATACTGGTAACTACCTCTTCAGAATTCAACAGTGACTGCCCACACCACTGGTTCCGGAAATTTCCCATTTTCCCCATAGACTAGGGTGACCAGACGTCCCTATTTACCTGGGACAGTCCCATTTTTGAACCCTGTATCCTGTCCTATCAGACTTATAGAAAACCAGTGATTTGTCCCAGTTTTATACAAGAAATGTCCCAGGTGTTCCTATTTTTGACCAATTTGATCTAAACCAGGTCTACACCAGGACTAAACTAAGATTAAACCAGGACTACATCAGGTTTAAACCAGGACTAAAACAGGACTATCACAATATTTGACTAATCTGATTCTCACCAACAGTAAAGAGGACCATAAATTGTCATTTGTTTTGCCAAAATACAGAAAACCATATTTGTGAATGACCATAAAGCACAAAAAAAAGTCCCTCAGATTATGACTAACACAAGAATGCACAATATTACACGCTCTTTGGACAGTTTTATTTATACCAACCATCCCAACCTGGGTGTGTCCCAGTTTGGAATTTTGAAAATCTGGTCACCCTACCATAGACATTCAGAAAAAAAAAAATCTGTATTAAAAGTTTGAAATCTCAGTCTCTTATCAGCTATGTGATGACCAATGAATGTTAACTACGTGGTGAGTTAACATATTAACTTAATCCCAGAAAAAAATGGATGAATGTGTGAATATTGCTATCCTTTTATCTGTAGCGGCTTGTTGACCAACCTTAGAGCCGCTTGGGAAGATCAGAGTAGGTCCTGGGGTCGTAGTTTGTGACGCGCGCATGAAGGCTATTGCAAACTAATACGCTCAGATCCAGAATGCATTTTGTATATTATTTAACGGACATACAGCTATCCCAGCGCAGAGAAGAAGATGGACAGAATAAAGGGTGAGTATAGTGAGTATAGAAAAGGAGTGGTGGTCAACAAAAATTATGGCTACCCAGCCCTGACCCTCAGTCAAAACTGGGTAACAGGTAAGTGCACACTTAAATCCTTCCACAGGCACACATGCACGTGCACCTGCCCATGTGAGCCCTGCTCCCTCTGCACCAGAGCAATACACCCACACCCTGAACCACAACATGCACCAGTCCTGTCTCCTACACACCAGCCCCTGAATTATTAGGTCCCACATAATAACTCACATTCAAGATGTCTAGGAGACAGTAAGTCAGCAGCATCCTTATATTGCCTCCTCCGATTCCAACAACAGACACACTTATGGATATAGGACGATCCAAACAGTTACTTTTAGTTTTGGTGCACACTTGACGGACAAATCCCTTTCGATCCAGATAGGTTTGCACCACACGTCCCATAATCCATGAATTCCTAGGTGCAGTACTGTCCATTAATAGAACCAGATCCCCTGGGACGAGGTTCCTCCTCACTCCAGTCCATCTCTGTCGCTCCTGTAGCAAGGGCAGATACTCCTTTATCCAGCGCTTCCAAAACAAATCAGATATGTACTGTACTTGTCTCCATCTCCTTTGTGCGTACAGGTCTGCTGCCCTGAACTCTCCAGGTGGCATTGTGGGCTGGCCAGCAGCAACAGATGATTCCAGGTCATTTGGATCTGTGGATGCCTTGGTGATGGGCCGACTGTTAATAATGGCCTCCACTTCACAGAGCACTGTGTGAAGGCCCTCCTCATCTAGGTGCTGCACTTTGAGGATAGAATTCAGGACCTTCCTCACAGACCTTATCAGCCTCTCCCACAGTCCTCCATGGTGGGACCCAGCAGGAGGGTTGAACGACCACTTGATACCCTTTTGGAGTAACATGTTGTGCACCTGTGACTGATTCCACTGTTCTATGGCTGTTTTTAGTTCACATTCTGCTCCTATAAAGTTTGTCCCATTGTCAGAGCGCAGCTCACGGACCTGTCCTCTTCTTGCTATGAAGCGCCTCAGAGCATTCATGAAGGAGTCAGTATCCAATGAAGGTGCCACCTCAATGTGAATAGCTCTCAGTGCAAGGCAGGTAAATATGACACCGTACCGTTTCACTAAACTCCTTCTGCTCCTCACTTCAAAAGGCCCAAAATAGTCAACTCCAACTCTGGTAAATGGACGCTCATTCGGCTTGAGTCGTTCTGTGGGCAAGTCTGCCATCTGCTGGCACACCGGGGTAGCATTGAGTCTCCTGCAGATGACACATTTGGACAGGACACTCCTTATAGCAGTGCTGACTCCAATGATCCAGTATTTTTCCCAAGTTTAGATAACATATGGTTGCGGCCTCCGTGTCCCACTTCCTGATGTATTTTCCTCAGGAGCAGAGTAGAAATATGAAGATCTCTGGCCAGTATAATGGGATGCTTGGACTCTAGGGGCAATGAAGGTTTGCTTAGACGTCCACCCACACGTAAAATACCATTTTCCAGTTTTGGACACAACTTGTACAGCTTACTGGTTTTCTTGACATTTTGGAGCTCCTCGGGATAACTTTTCTTCTGACAAAACTGAATTATTGCCACCTCAGCCTTGTCAATGATCTCCACTGTGAGACTCCTTTGGACAGCTGTACCTTTAAATATATACATCTCCATGTTCAAGCTCTGCTGTTCTGCGCCTTCACGGTGAGTCAGGGACAATTCTTTTCTCTTCCTACAGCAGAACCACAACCATTGTTTATATTTCAGCCACCACGCCACGGCGGTCTTCAGCCAGACCCATGAGGAGTAATGATGGATCAGTTGAATAATAAGATCTCCTCCTGTCTGCACTGTGTTCACTATTATGGCCCTTTTCAGCTCTGGATCATCCTGAGAAAGCTGTTCCACTGGCTCAAGATTCACAGGCCACTGTGTTTCTGGCTGGTGAAGGAATGGAGGACCTGACAGCCACAGTGTGTCCTTCAGAAACATCTCCACCTTGACACCTCTGGAGGCTGCATCCGCTGGATTTGAAGCCGCATATCCACATACCTCCACTGCCCTGGCTGAGATGATTTCAGTATCTCAGACTCGATTGGCCACAAACACCTTAAATCTGGACGTTTCATTTTTGATGTACTTAAGCACAGAGGCACTATCAGTCCAGAACACAGAGTCTTGCAGGTTCATATGTAGCTCTTTCCTCCACAAGACATCCATGCGACTGGCCGTTGTTGCAGCAATGAGCTCCATTCTGGGGATAGTCACTGTTTTCAGGGGGGTTACCTGAGCTTTTCCCATGACGAAAGCACTATGCCTTTGGAGGAATTGGTTCTGTTGGAGCAGGTAAGTGACAGTGCCATAGCGCTCTTCACTGGCATCACAAAAACTGTGTAATTGAGCTATAACAACATCTCTAAACTCTGCTGGTTTTAGACATCTGCTCATTTCAAAGTTGTCCAGCAGGTGAAGCCCTTGCAACCACTTCAGCCACTCTTTGGAGACTGTTTCTGGTATTTCCACATCCCATCCAATTCCTCTTCTGCACAATTCTCTCAAAATCTTCTTTGCTTTCAGGACAAGTGGACTAAGCATTCCCAGAGGGTCATAAATAGAACTGACTGTAGAAAGAATTCCTTTGCGAGTGAGTTTTCGGTTTTTCAGCACGATTTTGAATTTAAATGTGTCTGACCTGATACACCACTCCACACCCAGCACTCGCTCAATGGGCAAAAACTCCCTCTCCAAATCCCACAACTTCACTCCTTTTGCTCTGTGTGTTTCTGGGACAGCCTGGAGGACTGCAGGTCTGTTACTGAGCCACTTAGTCAAGCAGAAGCCTCCTTCAGCACAGAGAGAGACGAGCTCGTGGCACAATGTTAGTGCCTCCTCTGTGGCCACTGACACCAGGCAGTCATCTACGTAGAAGCAGTTCCATATTTTATCCACTGTCTCCTCCATACACTCATGCCCATAATCCTCTGCACACCTCCTGAGAGCATAATTAGCACATCTTGGGGACGATGTAGCTCCAAAAAGATGCACCCTCATCCTGAATTCACATGGGGCTTGACCCAGGTCCCCTTGTGGCCACCAGAGGAAACGCAAAAAATCTGCATCTTCTGGGGGCACCCGGACTTGATGAAACATAGCTTCTATATCAGCCATGATGACCACAGGCTCTTTCCTGAACCGAGTGACCATTCCAATCAGTGAACTGGTGAGGTCAGGGCCTTGCAACAGTTGCTCATTCAGAGATTCTCCTTTGTAACTGGCGCCACAATCAAACACGACTCTGAGTGTTCCTTTGACAGGGTGGTGGACACCATGGTGCGGGATGTACCAAACCCTGCCGTCACTCCGGTCCAACTCATTCTCAGGCACTCTTTCTGCATAGCCCTTACTGAAGAGGTCATTAATGAAGGTGTTATACTCCTCGTGAAACTGGGGATCTCTTTGGAGCCTCCTCTTCAGGTGGTGTAGACGATGTTCCACCACTTTCTTGTTATTTGGCATTTTAACATCTGGATGTTTTAAAGGTAAGGAGACCTGATAGTGACCGTCAAGATGTTTGGCTGACTTTGTGACCAAATCCATAAATCTCAGGTCCTCTCTGGACAGACCAACCTGTTCCTCCACAGCAGACTCTGGAAAGTCCATCTTAAACTGCTTTTGCCACAGTTCATCCAAATTCACAATGGCGACTCTATTCACAGTCACTGGCTGCTCACAGCAAGTGGCTTTCACACAGTTTCCCATCAGTGGTCCATTCACTGTCCACCCCAGCACTGTCCTTATTGCATAAGGTCCATTTCTCTCACTTCGGATGACTTCCAGAGGTTCCATGGCTTTTGGGACATTGGTCCCAATCAGCAACTCAATCTCAGCCTCAGTCTGTGGTAAAGAGAGATGTTTCAAATTACAATTTTGCTCACAATGGTTTAATGGAAAATTTTGTTGATTTGTTTCCAGCTGTGTTGTTTTTGAGCTCTCACCCATTTCCACTCTTTGACTCTTTCCTTGAATGTGTCGCTGTAAACCATAATTGTAGAAAACCAATCATTTTGTTTTGCAACTTCATTTTCTGGGAGTAAAGGAAGCAGCTCGTTGTGCATTTCAGTGGCCTTTTTGCACAGTGCATTCGCGTTGTCCAGGAGTGCAGGGATTTCGGAAACATATTCTTTTGATTTCATTTGTGGTTTGATTTGCTGTGTAAGGGCCTTTAGTTTATTCACGACACTTTGCAGCTCACGCTGGAGCCTTTCCACCTTATTTTCCACTGCTTTTGCGCTCAATTTAATTTCCCTTTTTCAGTTTGCTTTTCCATTTTTGAACATTCAACTGACACATTTATTTGACTCATTTTCTTGTACTTTTATTTCATGTAGATAAATACAGATTTCATCCAAAAACACATTCAAGTTTCATCCATAAACGTTACATTTAAAATTCAATGATAGCGCAAGTTCAATTCAACAATCTTTAGGCTTTTTGGGCGAAAAAAGAAAGTGAAACACCATCAATGCGTGGTTACACGTACATCCATTCATTAAATCATGGTTACGCACATCAAAGCGTAAATGAAGCGTATCCTTTATCCACAAACAAACAGGATTGGGCCTACCTGTTTCCAGGTGAATGAATGGCGTGGCGGATGTGGCACTTAGCTGCAGCAGCTCCTTTGTTCTTCGGCTAACATTTGTAACATTTGTCGCTTGTGCGCGGCGTGGTGATTTTCATTCAGTGCCTTTTTTGTTGACAAAATGTAGCGACTTGTTGACCAACCTTAGAGCCGCTCGGGAAGATCAGAGTGGGTCCTGGGGTCGTAGTTTGCGACGCGCGTATGAAGGCTATTGCAAACTAATACGCTCGGATCCAGAATGCATTTTGTATATTATTTAATACATACAGCTATCCCAGCGCAGAGAAGAAGATGGACAGAATACAGGGTGAGTATAGTGAGTATAGAAAAGGAGTGGTGGTCAACAAAAATTACGGCTACCCAGCCCTGACCCTCAGTCAAAACTGGGTAACAGGTAAGTGCACACTTAAATCCTTCCACAGGCACACATGCACGCGCACCTTCCCACGTGAGCCCCGCCCCCTCTGCACCAGAGCAATACACCCACACCCTGAACCACAACATGCACCAGTCCTGTCTCCTACATTATCTATTATCCTTTTAATGGTAAATGAAGGTGTAGTTGTCAGTAACTAAAACAAACCAAGAAGGAGACCATGTCAAGATCTTGATACCTGAAAATGTTTTGGTCATGTTTTTTTTTTTTAATCTGAATTGTACATTATTCTTGCAATTTCAGAATAAAATCTGTTGGGTCCCTGACCATTTTACATCCAATCTCCTCCATGACTGACATAAATACCGTAAATATTTTCTCTCTCTCATTCCCAGTGGAAGTGTCATCAGCCTGGCCTCCTCACCTCCTGCTCCTCCTCGGCTGATGGGAGACTCCTGGTTTGTGCCTCGGTTCCTCAGAACAGCGTTTACATCAGTGATGCCACCAGTGGTCAGACTGTGTCATATTGTTCACGTATAATCCTATCTACATGAAAAAATCACACTGTGCTGGTACATTTTTAATAAAGGCAAATGTGAAGTGGGACATGATGTGACTTTAAAAGAGAAATTGAGGTTTGTTTCAGAATATCATAAAATGTGAAAAATCAAATGTGTTTTGGAAAATGCAAATTATTCATCTGTATGTAAGTAACATCAGAGCCTGATCAGACAACAACTGTATGTTATTTGTTTATTTAAAGCAATACAGTGTAATTTATTTATTTAAAAAAAATTATTTTACTTTATTGTAAAGTTCAAACAATACTTTGGAACATTTCCAGATACGATACCTACTGTACTCTGAAACATAAGTTATTTAAGGTATTTTAAGGTACACTTTATTAGGAAATGTTATCCAGCACAATACAGATTCCATCAGGTGGAGGCCTGTTGAGAGGTTTTTGAATAAATTGTTTTGACCTGTTTCTGTATACATTTCTTAGGTTATTATAAAACCACAATATCTCGCTGCCAGTTCAACCCAGAGAGCAAACGCATCGTCAGCGTCTCTGCTGACCGGTGCATCAAACTGTGGGACCCGCACAGTCACAAGACCACCGTGTCCATCGACAGGTGATATACTGTGGAACATTCTAGACAAAGCAATAATATTTCCATGGAGACAAGCAGGTGGTGGAGCATGTACTAGAAATATTACGCAGTGCACCTCAAACCTAGAATTACACACCATCACCTGACTCTGCTCTTAGGTCTTTCAGTCTGTGTTGAATTAGTTGTTTCATACAGTTTTGTTCTTCCTTCATCAATAACCACTCCAAAGCCATCTTAGACTGCTGCTTCTCCTCAGACAGTCACTTCCTGTGCAGTGCATCATGGGACAAGACCCTGAAGCTGTGGAACCTGCAGTCAGGGGGCTTCAGGAGTCACGGGGGGGATGTCTCTTCAGAGAAGACATGAAGGCAGCGTCAGCTCCTGTCGCTTCTCCAACGACCGTCAGAATCAAAGAGGGTTCTACTGGCATTAAAAATATACTTTATAAACATGATTGGTTTTGTACTAGTTTAAGCAATATTACATAATTTTTACTTTGTCAGTTTGATGGGAAAAAAATCACTTTTACAAATATAGTATATATTGTGTTCTTAGTAGTAATAAGCTTCAGCAGCCTTCCTACTAAAAAAATGTGTTCCGCTATTCCTGGTTTAGCCTTGTTTTGTTTCTGGTTTTGTCCTGGTTTGTTCCTGGTTTGGTCCTGGTTCTGGTCTTGGGGTTAGTCCTGGTTCTGGTCCAGGTTTAATCATGGGCTAATTATTTTAATACTAATTGTGTTTGTATAGGTGCCCTCCTCGTGTCTAGTGCATTTGATAAAACAGTGTCTCTGTGGGACATGACCTCCCTCAGTCAGACCCTCTCACTGAAGGTGAACTTTAAATACTCCAGCACTGTCCGAGTTTGCAAATGTTTATGTTCCTCAGTAATTATTCTACTCAGTTTAAATCTAATTCTATTTAGGGCCACAGTGATTGGGTTACAGATGTGTGTATCAGCGCTGAGAGGAAGCTGGTTATCTCTGTCTCAAAGGTAATTGCTGTTTTTAATTAGAACACACACACACACACACACACACACACATTATATATATATATATATATATATATATATATATATATATATATATATATATATATATATATATATATATATATATATATATATATATATATATATATGTACAGTGTTGGGGAGTAACAGATTACATGTACCGGAGTTACGTAATCAGAGTACAAATTATGAGTAACTGTATTCGGTTACAGTTACTGTTTCAGTTTATGGTAACTGGATTACAGTTACTTTGTTGAAATAAATGGATTACATGGTGTTATTTTCCTGTTTTCTCATTTTGGGCTAAACCAGGACTAAACCAGAACCAAAACCAGGACGAAACCAGGGCAATATGACACTAACAGTAGGGTGAACATAATTTAAGGTGATCTCATATAAAAATTATTTCTCTATCAATAATATTTTTAATATAGTTAAGTCTGGACTTTTTATTGTCTTTCAGCAGATAAAACTTCTTATGTTAAGATCCTAGTCTTTACTTCGCTACAGTAAAACAAAAGTGTTCATGGAGGTTTGGGCTCAACAGACAATTTGAAGAGAACAAACATGAATTTTCAGGATGTGGTCGCTACTTTCATGTAGTTTTAAAAAGCACGACAATATCAAGTAATCCAAAGTAATCAGATTACGTTACTCACTTTACGTAAATTAATGGATTCCATTACAAACTACATTTTGAGGTATGTAATCTATAATCATTTTAAAAGTAACCTTCCCAACACTGTGTATGTATATATTAGGGGTGTCAAATTATCGCGTTAATTGCGATTAATTAATTACAGTCATATTTAGCGCGTTATGTTTTTTAATCGCGTTAATCTCATTTTTAATCTCTAACTTTAGTGTTTCTGTATGTGAGTTTCTTTATTATAAAACCTGTTTTTATGTGTTGTTGGGACAACAACAACACACACACACACAGAAACACATTTATACATTTTTTTTATTTCGGTAATTCCTCTCATTGCCGGAAACCTACACAAAACGCGCGCAGTAAGAGAGATATAAACGTCATATTCACGTTGGCGGCGTCAGTCGCACAATGGATGAGGTGGAAGAGCCAGTAGAACAGAACCAGCAGTGCTCAGGTAAAAACGCATTCCGTGTCTTGGAAATTATTCTCCCGACGTGAAATATAAAAGAAAATAACAAATATAATATCGCCAGAAAACAACCAGCATAGGCTCATGATGTCTGCACTACTGTCCTATAGTGACCTGCCACATGAGGGGACACGAACACAAACACACACAAACACACACAAACACAAACACACACAAACGTCATCGTCATTAACCTGAGAACGCGCGGACCACGTTTCCTTCCGTAGACACTGCGCGAACACCGCTGTCCTCCCGTGAGCCGCGTGTGGATCGTGTTTTCTCGCGTACGCTGTGCGCCTCTAAACCAGAACTAACACCAAGACTAAAACCAGGACTAAACCAGGACTAAAACCAGGACTAAAACCAGGACTAAACCAGGACTAAACCAGGACTAAACCAGGACTAAAACCAGAACTAAAACCAGAACTAAAACCAGGTCTAAACCAGGACTAAACCGGGACTAAACCAGAACTAACACCAGGACTAAAACCAGGATTAATCCATTCCAGGACTAAACTAGGACTAAAGTAGGACTAAAGCAGGTCTAAACCAGGTCTAAACCAGGACTAAAACCAGTGATCTCATATATAAAGCATTTCTCTATCAATAATATTTTTAATATGGTTAAGGAAAGACTGATCTTTTTATTGTCTTTAAGTAGACAAAAGTTATTATGCTCAGATTTCCTCGTCTTTGCTACTTTACAGCAAACAGTTTCTTATTCATGGAGACTTGGGCTAAACAGCCAAATTGGAGAGATTTGTTAAACAATAAATGACTTTATAAAGTCACTTTTTAAAATCTATATCAGTCTTTTGATCTGCCACAATAATGTAATAATGAATTTAAATGAAAATAAAAAATTGAAGGCTTTTCTCAGCAATTTTTAGGTGAGATTAAAATGAGATTAATTAGATTAATTAATTACAGATCATAATTAATTAATCTCTCAATTTTTTTAATCACATGACAGCACTAATTATACTATTATCAATATTACTACCACTAGTGCTGCTGTCCCCTCTTCTGCTACTTTCCAGCATGCTCTCTGATAGAAATTGTGTTAATTACTTCTAAGATAAGGTTTTAAATCTTTTTCTCTGTTTCATTGTGAAGAGTGTGGTAAACCGTTCCCTGTGTCCAGACTGCAGACTTCAGAGCTCCTCACCAAATGTGTTTTTAGTTGCCTCAAATCTCCCCAAGATACAGACCCCAGCCCTCTCCTCTAATGCTGCTTTGAGGACCAGCCCCCTCCTTCAATACCCCTGTGAGGGACCAGTCCCCTCCCCTAATGTCCCTGTGAGGGATCCTAACAGCCCCCTGTGAACCAACTCAACTCAAGCCACTATATTATTTGTCTGAACTCACAATATTAACTCCTGTTTCTGCAGAAGCATAAGAAGCACACGCTCCATGACAGAAATAAGACAGAGTCTGACCAAAGCTAATTCAGGCCTGAAGATTAAGCTGCACTTAAGGCCAGAGAGTGGTAGAACGACACCAAATGGGCTCAAAGTGTGACTTTTTTTTTTTTTTTTTTTAATGATCTGACTAAACGAGATGAGGCACAGTGCGCATTCGCAAAGTTTGATTCGGGCCACAGAGCTTTTCTGCTCATTCTGATCTGAGGAGCGAGAGGAAAGATACGACGCTCCCCTTCCTCTCCTCTTCTCCCCGTCCTCTCCCGGTCGCACCACTACGCAGCCAGCCTCTTCTCTGTCCACAGACCGGAAGAAGAGGCTGGTGTAGTGCGGACTCTGGAGCCTGTTAATAAGCCCGAAGTTGCCTCACACCTTCCCGATAAGCAGGAGTACGTGCTGAGGTTACGTTTCACTGTGCGTCAAAGTGAAGCTGCAACAGACCGGGAGCCGCACCACTGAATGCTAGGACAGTAGTTTTGCGTGGATTCACGTGGTGCCCATTACAAGCACTTGGTGCCCTATGCGCTGTGCCTATGTGCGTAAAGGGGAGCTACAATACAAGAAAAATCTGCTCTGAGGAGTTTACGGTTGACAGGGAACGAGAGACGAGGGAATGAAGAGAGAGGGACAGATGTGATGGAGTGAACAGAGAAAACCCACTGAAAACCAAATCATCCTTATTCTTCAAAAATGAAGAAAGATTTAAAAAAAAGTCAAATCAGCCAAATATTTCGCTGATATTCCCCCCATCCCCCTCAGTACCTACACAACCCCTTGTTGATTCATGCATTTCTGTGTACTCCTGCATTGTTGTGCATTTGTGTTTTTGTCTTCCTCCTTTATATCTATCTTTGCAATTGTTCAGACTCCAGGTTCAGACTTAGATTATTATTTAGCTGTTTATAATGTTGACTATAATGGCTGTTTACTATGATGAAATACCACTATAATGGACCAGTTTCTATTATGAAGCTGTTTTGGATCAATACTGGGGATTACATTGCATACATAATGCTAAATACCAGAAAAAAAACAATATGTCTTCTTTAATATGCTGAATTTACCACTCTCTAATGGGGACATACTAGTTTCAAGGTCCATTTTTTAATTTATTGTCTATCGACCCACAATACACAGCCTATGTATCATAACAAACCCCTTCACCCATGAAAACTGAACTTGTGTCTTTGAATGCGATGTTGCTTTAATGTAAATGTATGGAGAGATGGTAATTGTCTATAATTATAAGTATGTACTTAAAACTGTAAATGCGCATGCTTAAATAATGTGCCTAATCTTTAAGAGTGAGTGCACACTCCTGTGAAATAACTTTTTCTTTCTGTTTCAGGCTGAAGACGGTCCGTGCTCAGTGTCCTCTGTGAAGAGTCATAACTCTACAGTTTCTGTTTTAAACAGTAAATTGTATATATTGTACAATAAACTGTTGGTGCTGTTGCCTTATTTCACAGTACATACAGTTTGTTCTCTCAAAATATGTCAAATATCATTTTGGCCAAAATCATTTCAAGTCTGAGAGTCACACTCTTACGTGCAGATAATTTAGGCTGAGAAACAGCATTTAAGTATTTTCTACTTGCTCAATTAAAGAACTGCTGTAGTGGCCTTATGTTTAACAGGCAGCTTAGTATTTTTCATTGAAAATGAAGGGGCTGCATCCAAAAATGGGATCCTATGATCATAAAACAGCCTGTGTCCTGATAAAGGCTTATAGCCTGAAGTGTTTGTGCTGTTTATAAACTGTATACATAAATATTGTTCTTTCTGCTCTGTGTGAAACACACTTTATTCTCACGTCTCTGAGAAGTTCACAGAGACACTGAAACTGTCAGGAAAATTACATTTATAAAGGTTTATACATTTCCTGGAGAGGAGCATGTAAAGAGAATAGATGGAAAGATAGAAAGACAGACAGATAGACAGACACACAGGTAGATAGACAGCAGCGTTTCCCACAAAAAATTGGCAAGGCGGTTCTGCCGAAAAAGTGAGGGGAGATTCCTTGCACGGAGAAGAAGTGAGGAGCGAGGGTGTGTGGAGATTCTGTGCGACTATAAAGTGCTACGGGGAACACTGGATAGATGGATGGATGCTTCGCGCTCTGATTCACGTTTATTTAATGTGCAATGTGGATTGAAATAAATAAAAGTGATGATGTGATGAGTTTCAAATTATAATGATGCTTTCGTTAAAAGGAAATGTATTTCATTCTGTGGATGTGTTTTAAATGATTTTAAATGATGGCTCACTGAAAAAGGTGGATTACAATTGAAAACAAATGCAAAAGATTTTGGCAGTAAAATGAAGGAAATTATGCCACAAACGAAACTCATGAAACAAAAGCAAACGTGTCTTTAAATTAAATCCCTTGGTATTTTGATGTGTGAAAATGTAATTTATCACAAAGGGTGAAATCGTGGGGAAAAATGTGTTTTTCAAATATAACAAATTCTGATGAAAAGGTTTTAGAAATGTATACCAAGCTTGGGTCAATGAACTGGAACACAGTGACTCAGAATTATAAAATGAATGGCACATTTGTGAATTAAATTATCACTTTCCAAACATGAATGATATAAGGACAGTACAGGACCTGTCATAAAATACTCACACACTCACTCAAACATGCAAATTTAAACAAGTGCAATACAAAAAGTGGAAAGGTGTCATCAAAGCAGGGTTCAAATGGGATGAAAACCTACTTGGAAATTAAAACTCTCTCGTCTATCCTGTACTAATGGCTTCAGGTTTGGGCCTAAACTGGTCCACATGCATCATATTCTAAACACACTTTGAAGGACACTGTGTGGTCTCTTGTGGGTTGATCTTGTCTAAATGAGGACTAGATTTAAATGTTTAATTTCCACAGGTGGCACATGGTTTTGGGTCCTTGTATTGCGTTTTGGTATGGGCTGGTTCAAATTTGGACAAACTGAATAACAGTGTGACCAGACTTTCTAATTCAAAAACTGAGACACCCCCGGTTTGTTAAGCACTCAAACCACCTTGCTGGAAGAGTTTACCTGAACTGTGTGTTTTGGGTTGACCATCCATCAGCTTTCCTCCAAAGACCCAAAGGTGAATATAAGCTAAGCAAAACCATGCATTGTTGAATACTGTGGATAGTTTTAGTTGTGTAATAACTGTTTACTTTGTTTTTGCAGGTTTGGGTGGTGTCCTCTAACCCAGATTTATTATAATCACTGTTAATTAGTTCATAGTTAATCTAAGTTTAATCTACTTCATGTCTTGCAAATGTGCGGTAACTGTATCAGATGTTAATTTATTTTATTTGAATACTGCTAAAGCTAAAATGTGATGACTGTCATGTTACTAACTCTTCATTTTTCAAGTTTTAGGATGACCTCCAAACTAAACATTCAAATCTAACACTTTTTTTTTACAGGGTGCAGCTTTATTATTGACATGTTATTCTTTATTTAAAACTGTTTATACCTTTTACTTGTTCATAACATAAGCTAAAGCAAATTTTACTTCAGCTCATGTCTTACAACTGTGAGACATGAAAATCATCTGCGGCAACTGTAGCAGATGTTAGTTTATTTTATTTGAAAACAGCTAAAGCTAAAACATGTCTGCCATATGTTATTCAGTAACTCTCGAGTTTTCAGGTTTTAGGTTGGTGTCTAACCCTAACGACCAGCTCTGTGATATCGACTACTGCTATAGAAGCTAAAGAGTGCTGCGGGCTGGTGAAAATGAACCTTCACCTCCATCGGAAGTCAAAAAAGACCCAAGAACTAAGAAGGAGAATGGAACATTTTTATATCAGCGGCAATGCTCCAAAATATGGAATGAATGAAAGAATTGGTACAGAGTTTACATAAACTGGGGGAAAGCTGGCTGAAGTTCAACTCAAAACACAAAGCCCCAAAGGTGAATTTAAAACAGTTTTGCTGAAATACACTAGTCTTTAAGAAACTGCTAAGTGAAACCGTGCTTTGTTGAATACTGCTAAGATAGTTTTAGTTGTGTACTCCCAAGATAAAACACTTCTTGTAATTTGTTACTATTTCCTTTGTGTTTGCAGGTTTGGGTGGTGTTCTCTAACCCGTCTACAGGTATCAGTTTTATTAATATCCTTGTTAGTTCATAGTTAATCTAAGATAAATCCACTTCATGTCTTGCAACTGTAAGACATGACAATCATCTGCAGCAACTGTAGCAGATGTTAGTTTATTTTATTTGAATACTGCTAAAACTAAAATGTGATGACTGTCATGTTACTAACTCTTCAGTTTTCAGGTTTTAGGATGACGCCCAACCTAAACATTCTAATCTAACCTTTTTCACAAGTTGTTCCTTTTTAATTTTGTAATGCTAACCACTGCTAAGCTAAACCATGTTAACTTTAGCTGAGAACTGCTAAGATACACTACGCACTATTGTAATACATAACTGAATAACCTTTGAGTTTTCAGGTAAATTTGCAATGTCTAGTACTGTTATATAAGCTAAAGAGCACTGCTGACTAGTGGAAAGTAAACCCCCGACTCTACCTGAAGTCAAAAAATAAAAAATGTACCCAAGAATGTAAAAACCTCAGGAGACAAACTGCTGAACTAATCAAGAAAGGTAGGTTTTCAAAGGCCATGATCAAAAATATGGACAGAATGAGAATTGCTGTATTATTGGAGGAATTCAGTTTTGTATCCATTCCAAAGAAAGGATACACACTGAAGTGCAACAATTTCAGCATCAAATATGCTATTAAGTCAAAGCAATAAAATAGGATCAAACACAAGTGAACAGCCGAGAATACAAACTGCACCACCAGCCCTGGAACTGAACACTGAAGACCATGCAGCGAAGAGTGTTATTTAAAAAAATAAAATAAAATGGACAGTGGAAACCAAATGACAAAAAATAGGATTCTAAATTTGTTAATGCAAAGACACTTTTTATTGGATTTGTGCACAAGGAAGGAAAGACCAAAGAGAGTGGCACAAAATGGAGATAAAAATGGAGAAACCCACATCTTTTTAAAACCCGATTTGGAATAATCTTGAGGTACAGTATATTTTAGTAATCCCTTTTAAGGGAAATTCACCCTCTACATTTGACCCATTCATCATCAGCTGAGTGTTGCTAGGGCAAACTCTCAGGAGCAGTGAGCTGCTGCCATACACTTGTGCAGATTATGCACAGAAGAAAACCTTCTTGCTGTGAGTGAGTGCTCAGCCAGTCATCTTGACTGGCATTTTGGTCCAAGGGTTGAGGCCCTTGTGTTCTGTCACTTTTTTGTGGTCTGAATGTAATAGTTCTGACCCTAATGCTTTGACCTTGGTTTGTGACGGACATAATCTTACAGGGATCTTTCCCTGCTGCAGGTTTCACTGGTTTTATTGGTCTGTTCATGCAGACTTTAACTCAGGTAGGTGACATTTCTGTGTCAATCATCATACCAAAACAAGGCCTGAATATTCTGGGGATTTTATGTTACAGTCTAAGGCTTTAGGTTTAGGCCTAAACTGGTCCAAAAGCGGGCCATATTCTAAACGTTGGCTCACTTTTATGAAGACTGCTGATCTCTTTTGGTCTGATCTGGTCTAAATGTGGAGTGGGCCAGATTAAATGTTTACACCATAATTTCCACAGGTTGCACTTGGGTTTGGGCCCTTGTGTGTTTTTGGTGTGTGCCTCGACTGATCTAAATATGGACCAGGCTGGTAAACCATGTTATGGTTCGGTGAAACTGGAATTAGTTACTGTAAACTAACCCTTCAACAGTTTCATTTGGAGTTAAAAATGTCTGAAAACTGACTTGAGCTTTGGGTTGTGTGTGTATGTTTTACATTTGGTTTGGTCTGAACTGGTCTAAATGTGGGCCAGATTTGGACTACTTTATAAAGTGTGATGGCTCTGGTCCTAACCCAATCCAACTCTTCTACAGGTTTGCCCAGGGTTTGTTCATTCTAACCAGTTTGAAATATGTTGACATTTCTGTTTAAACATTTGTATTAACTTTACAGGGTCAAATCTTATATTAATATTGCCATTGTGTATGTTGTAAAATTGTTTGGGGCTTGTCTTGTGAAATGACAGTTCTAACCCTAACTCTTCTGACTCTTCTCATTGCAGCTCTAAACTGTTTTACTCAACTTTTAAACTAGTCTTTACAGGTCCAAAGGCTGCTGCTGTTTACTGTGAGTATGTCTGCACTTACTAACACACTAACTCTAACAAGCACGGGCGGTGGGTCTAATCAAGCCACAGAGGGCACTGTGTGTCCCTCTGTGCCAGTCCCCAGCCTGGATAAATGGAGAGGGTTGCTTCTGCGTAAAACCTGCCTTTTTTAGCCCAATCTTAAAGTGTATGGCAGGCTTTTCTAATTATTTTTACTTGGTTTGGTGATATTTACTTGTGGTGAATATTTATCATAGTTTTAAATCAGTTTTGTGTTAGTTTCTGGAGAAAAGTTGAAAAGAAAAGCACAAAAATAAAGGACGTCTAAAAAGGAATATGTCTGTTATCAAAACTTTCAAATGCAGGGATAATCGAACTATTGTGTAATTTTAGACACACCCCTTTTTCACAGTATGGTTGCTAGGTAAAAGTTATGAAATTGGCTCTGTATCTGCTGTCCGTGTTCAACCAGGAAATAAAACTAGAAATCTTCATAAATATAATTGCTAACATGCCATATGCACTTATATATATATATATATATATATATATATATATATATATATATATATATATATATATATATATATATATATATATATATATATATATATATATATATATATATATATATATAATATTGACTGTACCAACTTAAATCTGTCTTTTATCTTGTAGCTTTAAAATTATATTTATAGGTTTGATTTTGTCAGTCATTACCAAAATGCCTCCTGCTGCTAGAATCAAAAGTACATCTGTATTATAAGTACATCTAATCTATTCTGTAAATCTGTAAATATTGTTATGTTGAATAAAATGTGTAATGTGTGTAGAATTTAGAAAGAAAAAAACATGTTTCTCATACAAAATTATGAAATGTGGGGAAATCTGACGGCTGTGTGGTACTGTGTGGTACTAGAATGTTTGACTTTTGACGAGTGTTTTTCGAGTGTTACAGAGGAAAACCTAAGAACCAAATACCCTGTATCGCCCAGAGGAGTGGTGCCATCTGCTGGAGAAGGAATACAAGAACCAGACCTCCGGTTTCACAATATTCAAACACAGAACAAATCCCCGGTTATAAAATACATTGCAATTTCTTTCTTTCTTTCTTTCTTTTTTTTTTTTTGGCCCCTAAACCAGGTGCCCTTTTTTGATAACTGTGACCAAATTTGTGATTGAAATTTCAGATAAATTTAAATTGCCTTTGATTTCAATTTTGAGTTTCAGTCCCTTATTTTTAAATAAGTTGAAAACATCAGAATGAAGGTTTTCTTTTCTAAGTCCAACTTGATTGTTCTATGGGATAGGCTATTTAATAGCTGACCCAGATATGCTATGGTAACAGGTAGCCTGTCTTCTTTTCAGGTTTTTCTGTCATGTCATTTGATAAACGTGTTGTGATTTTTAATAGTCTTTTTTAGCCTAGGTTTGTGTCATAAGAGCTTAGTTATTGAATAAGTGTCTGTGAGCCCGGCTCATTGTCCGCGGACGAGCCAAAAGCGGAAAGACCTGAGGCGAAGAAAGAAGCGGAACTTTTACCTGACGCACCGGAGTGGAGCTCCGAGACACAGGTACAAATACACAGGTACAGAGACACGGTATAAGTACACGGTACAAACACGACCGGAGCACCGTCCTCCATCCATGGAAGTGTAAGATATTATTACAGATGCATGCCTCCATAACATTTATCAGATTATTATTTATCAGACTCACGTGCAGCTGTACTCAGGTCAGTCTCTGTTCTGCACAAGTTTTATTACCCCATGTTTTGTAGTTTCTGTTTGGTTGGGATCAGTGGTGGCTTGTCTATAGAGGGTGCAAGTGCGCTGCACTCCTTAACTTGACCTAGATTTAAAAAAAAAGAAAAAAAAGTTCATTATTCAGTCACTCCACACTCAGTGGTGGTAAGCTACTACTGTAGCCACAGCTGCCCTGGGGCAGACTGACGGAAGCGAGGCTGCCAATCTGTGCCATCTGCTTGTGCTTAGCTTCTGAGATCTGACGGGATCAGGCTTTTACAAGCCGGTATAGCTACGAGCTACAGCTATGGTGAGTTCAACTTAGAGTCAAAGTGCAAGGAACAGTTTTTAGGGAGTAATGTTTTCTCTTCAGCGGGACCCTTGTGCCAAGCAAGAAAAGAAGCATTAAGCTGAAATAAGTGCATCTGGTTGCGGTGGAATCCTACGGCTCTTGTGTTGATTCACACAATGGCTAATGACAGCTAGCTACTCGCCTAAACCTCCACACAGGAGAGTGGGAGAAGAGTACTAAAGACACCGGGGGTGCTGCGGCGGCAGGGACTCGGAGGCACTTGCTTGTTTCTAGGTGTAACAGATTCAGGTCTTAAGTCTACCTGGCGCCCTAGTGCTAATATGGACTGGCTGTAACTTCTAGATTTAAGTGGGAAGTGAGATTAAGACTAGTTTTACAACCAGCTCGTGCGTTCGGCTCCCGGACCTTGTGCCACGAACCTGACTGGAACGGGACTTTGACCAGTTTGAGCTCTTCATATTGGAAACAACAAACAGGACAGTGGGTAGGGATACGCTCTGCATCAGTCCCCTGGAGAAGGTAAGAGGCTTGTTTTCGTTAGTTATGGGCAAATCTGCGGGCGGAGCTTCACAAGTATATGGTGTTAATAGTCAAATAGGGCGTAAATGAGCTCGGAGCTGACGGTGCTGATCTGGTTGTTCTGCCGTGTGCTGTAGGGGCGGCGCTGATGCCGTGTGTTCATGTTGTAGTTTTGCTGACGTTGTTGGAGCTGGGTGTGAACGGTGTATTTAGTTCAGCCAGTAGTGGCCAAAATGACTGTTTCTGGCATTCGTTATAATACTATATTTATATGTGCCATGTTTACAAGCATGGATAGCTCAACTACTTTCTCAACAAAGCTGTAGTACCTACCTCTATACATCTGGAGAGACCTGGATGCTCTGATCTGCCCACACACCAACAGGGGGCAGTCAGGAGCCAAAGGAGACCCAACATCCAGGAGTCCTCAAACCCAGAGGTTAGAAGTCTGGTCTGGGAACTTACTCCTCTGGAGGACAGTGCTCTGGTCAGGGTGCTGTGTGAAGAGTTGGAGCGGGCAAGGACCAAGCTGGCAGATCAGGTCCAAATAACCAATTCTTTGGATAGCAAGTTTAAAACTCAGGAAAGGATTGGAAAAGAAAAGGACTTGGAGTTGCAAAAAGTCACTGCTACTCTTCAGAAGAAGAACAAGCAACAACAAGACCAAGTTAACGCAGAATCCAAGTTAGTGCGTACAAGAAGATATCTCTACAATAACACAATGAGAGACAATGTCCAGTTTAAACAAGATATAGCCCACATTATTAAAGCCCATAGGAAGATGAAAAGAAAAATCTAAAAAACCTAGGAACACTCAGACCACTTGTATTGATATTGGTGTAGATATAACCAAGAAAGAAAATGAGAAACACCAAGGTGCAGGAGCTGTCCTCTCTTTTCAACCATAGATCCATGTTCTCAACACAAGAGGAGCTGCGTCTCCTGAAGTTTTGTGATGGTCAAAGGTCACAGTGATCCAGCCGCCTAGAAGGAGCGTCCATAGTGGACGAGCAGAGGAGGGCTCCCAGTTATCAACAGCCCTAAAGTGCATCTAACCATTACCCATTTCAGATGCATTATTAAAAAGGTTCTAAATGCATGCACTGACCTTTTATTTAGTCTTTATTCATGTTACATTTTTATTTATTTTTTGTCATATTGATTAATTCACATATCAGCCACATAGCATACTGCTGTTGCTTGATTTTTATGCAGAAATGGGTAGAGTGGATGCACAGAAAATAATATAATACATGATAAAAACCTGCTAATTATTCAGGAACATGCTGTATTTGTCCCTCCTGGATTGACTGTCCTATGCACTTGAGCAGCCAGATTTCTCAATGCAAATCTGTCTCTGCCCGTAATTGCAACTCCGGCTGTAAAACTGTTGAAATAACACAATTTCTTGCCAAAAATTACCTGTGTCCACTATTTTATTAGTAGACCTACAGGAATAAAATGCTATGATCCTCCTCCTGAGACGATGTGCTAGGCCTACAGGGTGTGGGGCATGTGTCTTGGCTTTGGTCATGGCTTCAGGGACTTTTCTTTTGGTGAAGTAACAATTATTGCCATTGTTCTCACTTCAAATGCTTGTGTGCTCTGGTAATTTATTCGAGGTCACATAAGGAAGAATGCAAAAGGCCTATGATAAAAACAAGTTGCCTTCTTCAGGTCATGCTACCAGGTCCTTCATTAATAGTTTGACTGAAGCATTTAAGTGCTGCTACACTTGGGTAGACACAATAATGGCTTAGAAAATAAAATTCCTAAGTGCTGTGGAAAATGGCCCCTGTCCGTTCGTAATAGGTTTCCTGTAAGTTCCCTGCAGAGGACCTTTAAAAGTGCTCGCGGCATGTGGCTCTGAAGCTATAAGCAAAGTGCACATCTCCACTCGTGGAAAGTCACGCAGCGGCAGAGACTTCGGAAAAACAGAAATTCAACAGTTTCACTAAATAAGTCATAAACAATCAAGTAATTTTTCCCGTAAGAGGACCACATTATTATATACTTGTATTTTGAGCACATTATAATTAATCCCATATGCATCACAACAACCTTAGAGCCACATTGGAAAATAGTTTGAAATGACTTGGAGTGGAATGACTTGGAAGATATTATTTGTGCATAGAATTAAACCTCTACATGAATATACAGTAAGGCAACAAGTAAGGAGGAATTTGACAGTGGCAATTGTACTCTTACAAACTTAGAAAATAAAGACAACATGGATTACCTGCACTACGCTTATTGAAGTCAAACCTTTGGTCATCAACAGTCTTCAAGCCTGCCAATTGGGAGTGTGTCTGAAATTTGTTGTAATAGCACACTCCTTGCAGCTTTTGGAGCCCACGTCTAACCTTGGCTGACAGTGATTAAATCAAGCATAGGAAAGTTCAAATGGGTCTATTAAAAGTACAAGGACGTGGATTTGTACAGATGTGTAGCTTCAGGTTTGACGTCTCAACTCAGTGCGGTTCATTTTGTGCTGCGTGAGCTTTTTTGTCAGCTTCTGTTTTTTCCATGTTGGTTTGAGGAGCTGGGACTACACACATGACCACCCTTACTGAAGGTTTTCCATCTACAGATGCTTGTGGTATACTATCCAGTCTGTGTTTATGGAGACTCCTAAACCATGCCCCCTGTCAGGTTAATTGACAATAACTTATTATAACTGGAAAGATTACGTACTATGTATCAGTTTAAAGGTGCAAGGTCCACCATTTGCTTGTCTCTATGGCAATATTGTTGTTTTGCCAAGAATGTTCAACAGTATGGCATTAAACTCCCTCCCACCCGAGCTAGTAACTTTATATGCACTATGGCGATTCATCACTTTCTTTGTCTGACTCTCAAACCACAATACATGTTTTAGCTTTCGTATATTATTTTCCTAGCACATTGGCTCATTCGTCATAGCATTGGAAGAATTGCAGCTAATGACCCACTGGTTTGTATAACTCCTCATCTGAAAGTCTCCAATGACATCTCAAGCTGTCATTATTTCAGATTGCTGTAAATGTGTCAGTGCTTCCCTAACTTCAGACTTGTTGACAGAATATGACATTTACTGTGATTCTCTTCTCACTGCAGTGTTACACATTTTGCTGTGTTTTCCAGCTGGCTGTTGCAAATCTCATCGACACATACTGAAGTTAGGCTGTGCTGTCAGAGGAAGAACTGGGGAATGCATTAGTTTTACAAGCATGCCACCTTTCATTTGCCATGGGGGTGCAAAGTCTATACAGCAGGTGAGGTATTGTTACTTTTCTCAAATATGCTTTATTAATTTTCATGTATTTTTGCATTATTTATTATTATATATAATTTGGGGTAAATATTTGGCTTTTGTCTGATCTCATAGTATTTTTCTGAATGTTTATGAAAAATAGAAGCATAAAATAAAAGCAGAGACACGAGTTGTTTTTATTATAACATGTTTATTACATTATAATACAAAGTCCTATGTACAAACGCAAAAACTAAATTTATACAGTAAATACAGTGCTTGATATACACAAGCAAATGACTTTCAAAAATACTAACCATGTCTTTGGCAAGAGTACCACCTTTGTTTAAGACATTTTGATAAATTGTATATGGCATAGTTTGTGGGAAAATCATTAGTCTTTGTGGCAACCAAATTGTTCTTGCATTTGACATATTTAAGCTGTAAAGAAATCACTGGATATGTCTCCTGTGTCTTATCTATTGGATTTAAAAATATTCTCAGTCTTTAAGTTGACCTGAATACCACTTTAATGAATGCTAAATTAAAATAAAAATACAGTAAATTGAGACATAATATTGTGGAGGGTTGTTTTAATATTGCACTTTTAAAAATAGTTTTATGAGCTACTGAAGCCTGGCCGTAGAAGAGTCTTTGGCAGCTCTAATGGAAGGTGTTGGGGTTTGGCCGGACCATCATCGTTACTTTCTTCAGTGAATAGGCTCCACCCCTGAATTCAGCCCAATAGACTCCGTCCTGGTAGCGGCTGCGGTAGTGTCCTCCTCTGTACCACACTCCATTGAGATTTGAATGGGCACAAGAGTTATACCACCAGCCTCCCTTCTGGTAATGTGCACAGTTTCCTAAAACAAACCAAAAATAGGCCTTGAAAGAGCTTCTCAAAATATGAATTAAGTATTGTTAAATTTATTTTTTCTTAATAGTGGCTAGTGGAAAAATAAACACTTAATGATATAAAAATAAAATAACTTGCAGTCTTTTGCATTTTTATTGAGATTTTCTCAGATGGTCATATCATCATTTTACAATGTAAAATGATGATATGACCATCTTTAAATGTCATTTAAACCCATATCATATAGAAATTTTGATTCGGCTGCTGTGTATAATTAGTGCAGACTTATAATCTTACCTGTGTATGTGTCATGGTCTCTGTCTAGCGTGGTGAACTGCTTGCCATTGTGCCAGGTTAGAGAGTCCCCTGCATTTCCATGGTAACGGCCTATGCGGAGCTTGTAGAAGTCAGCCTCATTTTCCACCCTGAAGCTGGCGTACTCAGCAAACACCTTCCTTCCAGACCAGTCCTCCAGAGTCACCAGGAGCTTGTAGTTGCCCTGGTTCGTCAGCCAGTAGATGTTCTCCAGACCGAGCCAGTACTCACTGTCTATATTGCCAAAGCCTTGCTATAAAACATATTGAAAAACCAACATAGCTCTGAGATTATATAAACATTCACTACAAAGTATACTATTGCTGATTATATATTTATATATTTTTTGATATATTTTCATTTTTTATTTTCATCAGATGTAACTGTCAGTTTACTTATTGGGTCGGAACAGCAGCTGTGTGTGATTGGATAAACATAAGACACATCCCATGAATTTAAACCCACCAGATTAAAGCCACTGACAAATTTCCATCCATAGTCTCTGTACATTGGATTCATATGAAAAGTGTATTCAGGTTGTCTAAAGCTAAACCCCTTTGTACCTAGACACCTATTTAAACAAATGATTATACAAGATTCCATTGAACATTCCATAAAATGAAAATTCTCACTAAATTACTAATCTGATTATTGCTGTATCTAGTCAGTGTGGACCAAATGTATTATTACAAAAACCTGCCTACAGATATATACCATTTAAAATATGTGTACTCCTGTCCATCAAAACGTAGGTTTACAAAAACTGTCCAACTCAGTCTAACTGTAACTTACTGCCTCATCTAACTTTTTATAGATCTTAGAACAGGATAAAATCAAGTGTGCATCAGGACTAAACTGGGTACAAACCAAGACTAAACCAGGTGTATGAACGCACCCTTTGAAGCTGTCTTTTCAAAACATACTTATTTCTATAATACCAATAAAACAGGTGAGCCCATGAGGTGTGATCGTTTGAATTAGTGGTTCACAGACTTGTGGTTGTAACTTAGAGCAGGTTCTACAGCAGACACATTCAACAGGTCAACAGTCACCAATTCACTACAGTTTTGCTCTGGCTTATGTCAAAACAACATTTATAAGCCCCCCATTGCCTACACACTTTGAGATGCCGAAGGCTGTTAGATTCACACCTTGTATGTTTCCCAGTTCCTGAAGAAGTTGACAGAACCATCTGAGCGCCTTTGAATGACAGTCCAGCCGCCGGGGTCATGGCGCTGGTCACACCACACCTGCATCAGCTTGTTACTGCCCTCGGGCTTCACCAAATACATGCCACTGTTGGTTTGGCCATCCTCCAGCGCCTCCAGGCAGTCTTTAAAGGGTCCTAAGGATGAAGAGGCCAACAGGGTAAGTCAAACTCTCATAAGCAAGTCAAGTTGTGAAAAACATATTTTATATATGTACTACAATATACACTATACAATATTTTATATTATATACTACAATGTACAGTCTCAATTTTAGGAAGGCCTCTTAAATCCTCTTAGCAGCAGAATTGACTTTGGCTACAGTTCTCACAGGGAAATGTGTGTACAGCCAAAAGCAACACAGGCACCAGGGAAAAAGGAATTCTGACGACTGTTCAAGGAAACAGAAGCTATACGTAGCTCAGGCAATTGATTATCAATTTGACATTGGTTTGATTTGTATACTTTGGATAACAAACCATGACCAAGTAAAACTGTATCTCAAGCAAAAGCAGTAACAAGCTCCAATACAAGTGTGGTACCAGTACTAAGTCTGCCTAAACTAGTGTGTTGTGGATGCTGTAATCCATTACAGAATACAGATCACATAGGCCTACATACTGTAACTATGAGCATTGTTTGTGAAGTCTTCTCTGACATCCCTTTAACAGCCAGAATATCTTTATTGAGGGGATACGAGGTGGAGAGCTGCCCTGCCCTGTCCTGTGTTCTGCCTGATAAACTCTGGTGGAACATTTGACTGATCTCAACCCGGTGCAGATGGAACAAATGACATCACCAACTCACTGACGCTATCTCGCTCACCATTTTTTCCTTTCAACCATAATGTCTTTCAGTTTCCCTTTCTCTCTGTGTTGTAATGTATCAATTCTTATTGATTTAATCATGAAATAATTATCCTTTATTCAAACCATCTACAAAGAGATCACTATTCCTATACTCTTGGCAGAAAATGGCAAACAGTAGCATTAAGCATGACTGGAAAAGGTCTGGTAATGCTTTCCACTATTGAGTTCCATCAGGAGTGCTTTAATGAAGGGGAACTGTAATAATGCAGTGTACTCCATTTACTGCTTTTGATATAGTACTCTTTATCATCTGCCAGCATGTTTGAAGGTCCATTTAGGAGCAAGTATTCACCCTTCAGATCTGCTTTCTATTATGGCAGTGTGCAGAGGGCATCTCAGTGCCACTCTGTAGAGGGTACAACTCACAGTTGTCCTTTTCCCATTGCACTTACCTGAAGGCTTGTTGGTTGTTGTGGGGCCTTGTGTTCCTGTAGGCATTGTGGGCAGAGGAGACAGGGACTTTTGGTCACTCTGGATCTCATTGGTGATCTGGTTGTTGATGCGTGGTGGCACTGGGGACTTGTTCAGTGGAGGTGACACTGGTGGGGGCTGTGGGCGTGGTTGTGGGCGGGGCTGAGGGACCTGTCGTGGGGGTGGGCGTGTTTGACACTGCTCCTCTAGCAGAGCGATAAGAGCCGACTGGTTTGTGGCCAATGAGGCTAAGTGCAGGTATTTATGTTCCAGGTCTTTGTAGCGGCTGGTGAGCATCTGCATCTCAGAGGTCTGGTTCAGGATCTTGTTCTCCATCTGGGCCAGCTCCAGAGCGTTGTCTCTCTTGCGGATGATCTCGTGCAGCAGCTGCATGTACAGCTGTGTGACACGGGAGTTCATGTTGCGACTCTCTTTCCTCAGCAGTTTGACCTCTGTCACAATGCCCCCGTCCACCTCCACCAGCTGCTGCAGTGTCTCAATCTGACGCTTCTGTTTTTGCAGCTCCACATTGAGCAGCTCCAGCTCCTGTTTGTTGACCCGGCTCTCCAGCGAAGTCTCTGGCTCCTTTGAATTCACACATATGGCACCTGTAACTTTCTGTTGGGGCACTATAAAGGTGTAGGAGCACTTGTCCTGGGGTATTTCAGCTGGGGCACGCTTACTCCTCCCTGTGTAGAGAAACTCTCTTTCTAAACCAGCATCGCTGCTGTCAAATTCT
Source organism: Boleophthalmus pectinirostris (assembly GCF_026225935.1). Classification (NCBI taxonomy): domain Eukaryota; kingdom Metazoa; phylum Chordata; class Actinopteri; order Gobiiformes; family Gobiidae; genus Boleophthalmus; species Boleophthalmus pectinirostris. Next base: position 16,162,427 of record NW_026571353.1, read on the forward strand.
TGTGTGCCGGACTTGTCATGGCCTCTTTCTGAAGGACCATTCTGAGTCTGAGCTCCAAAGACCAAAGCACATGCAAGAAGGAGCCCCAGCAGCACCGGTGAACGGGACTCCATGTGGGTGTGTCCTGTGCACCAACACCTGGAGGAGAAACAAAACAAAACTATTAGTTTAATGAGTAAAATCTAACATGACGAATGTAAATAGTAGCACCTTGCAAATGAGAGTTCTTTTGTGATTACATGTGTGTTTTCTTTTAGTGCACATCTGGTGTATTTAATTGGTAATCCTTAAATTACAATCTGAACATTTCTAAGTAATGATGTGTTATGAAATGCTTTTTTAATTAGTTGCGTTGACAGAAATAGCACACCCAATAACTGTCTTCACAGGTTCTGGCCTCTTCCCCCAGTGGAAAAGACTCGTACATGATGTCATTTGTAAAATGTGTTGATTGTGTGTTGGACTATACCTGGTCTGAACCGGTCTTAGATGGAGGGATTTCATATTAGGTATTTTTATTATTGTATTTTATTTATCAAAAATGTGATCCAACTGCATGCCCCAAAGAACATTTAGTGATAATGAGATGTGACTTCTTTTCAAAAGTGTTTTTTGTACATTCTTTCAGCTGTTGCAAAAATATTTGTATACAGTTTTGAACTCCATGCACTCCACTGAAGTAGACTCTGTGTTGAATGTATAAGAATAACATGTCCTTGAACTCCCAGGGCACCTTAATTGAAAACTGCTATAGATTGGGTTACACATGAGTGTAATGTACTAACACCTCTGGTTTGAAGGGGCTAGTGCCTAATCACACATTTTGAAGATGTTGTCAATAGTGGTTTGGTTGAAATAGCAGCTATGGTATTGCTTATTATTTATTTATTTTTGTATTTATAGGTAATATGTATATACATATTATACATAATTATAAAAATCTTACAGTTTGATGATGGTATGTAAAATAGAACATGCCAGTCTCAATTTGATAAGGAAAGACATTCCCAGTAGCTGTCTTGAATATGTCTTGAAAATCTCTGTGATGTCTATTAATAATCCCAGAGTCAGTGGGAGCCCTCTGAGTGTTACTGATATAGAGGAAAGGCAGATCTCAATGCAGTGATTGAAGTGTGAGATCCAGCAGCAGTAGGAGCAGAGCCCACACTGAGATAATGGAGCCTGTCCTGTGCTGTAATGGTAGTGGACTATGTTTGGCCAGTGGCTCCTGTGGTTTCTTTAGAACATGAGCTGTGTTCGGAGAAACTCGGTGTTACATGCCCCCGCTGCAGAGGAGTCTCGGTTTGGATGTCATTAGACTGGTTCTCCTGCTCCCAGCTCCACTACACTTCAAAGCCTGAGGAAAATGCTTACAGCTTGTGATGAAATGCCTTTTGTTGTGTGAGTGGATGTGCTTTGTCAGTAAATGTGTATTTTAGTTTCAGACTCATGCCGGGTTAGTGTCTCTGTGACTGGAGAGAGTCCCATCTGTGCTGACAGTGACAGCCTGTTATTACACCATCTACTGTCTGCCCCTCTGCCTGTTAACGGACCCCCGCTCATTACAGTCTGCTGCACATCAGCTCACTTTAACAAGCTACCACTGACCGGTCAGCAACACTAGTGTTTAACAATGCTAATAAAAAATATACATGGCCTTTTGAAGATATAACTATACAAGCAATCACTGTGTACCTATAAAGCAAACATGTTTCCGTTTGTTTGACTCAACATGATGTCTTTATTAATTGCAATGAATCACTCAGTAGCACTACCACTATGCCCAGGACATTGCTTAGCCTGAGCACATATTAATTGGAGAGGTGGGCAGCTCAGACAGGCCGCTGTCTCTCTCAAGCCCCTCTCATTTCACCGTGAACATGGCATTCCTCACATTCTTCAGCACCTCATTAGACTGGGCTGCCGTACATACTGGAGGGTGGCACCTGTAGAGCATTTCAGACATGGCACCTCTACTTCTCCTCAGACTTCAGTTCCTACAGATCCTCTGGATTGACTGACCCAGTTCACTGCAGCATAGTGCCCTACTTCTGAGTGAATGCCTCATAATCACATCATCATCACAGATTCTCAGCACTTCATCTGTCTGTGGTTTGAGTCAGAGCTGTATACTCACATTAGAGCAGGGGCTCAGACCTGGCAGAGTGTCCTGCATTACACCTCTAGTATATGTGTTGGATCAAAGTCAAAGTGCATTTGCTCATTGAGATGTACTATTGCATGACCTTGTGGACAGTCTCGTTCCTTCTTTGGAATGTAATCTGTGTAAGCATGAACATGACATGTAGAACATAATTAAGCTAACTACCTGTTGAGTGTGTGCAGTGCACAATGTGCACTGCTGCAAACATAGAGCATTGTTAGGAATCCCCACAGAGCAGGCCAGTGCACGCACTATTCTAAACACAGGCTTATTTTGTGACCTAAGTCTGGCCTATAGGCGCGTCACCTGTGATTGGAGTCTGACAGGAGGCAGCAGTCTGCAGTTTTCTCAAAAGTCTTTTATACAAAAAGCACTTCTCAAACAAAGAGTGAATTCAGCCTCTCACTCTGCTGTCCTCCTGAGCCCAGGGAACATCCTGAACCAGCAGGCTCCTGCACTGAACCAGATTATCTCAGCCATGTCCGTAGCCCACCTCCATAGCCCATCACATGGTATGTTACTATAGCATAGCACTCTTAAAATATAGGTCCTCTTTAGATGTGAAAGCTCTGGGCATGACAACACTGCTCTCCAACATCTCTGCTCATTCATATATTCATTATTTTATCTCTGTTTAGTTTGTTAGGACAAAAATGCTGATTAGTATTAACTGCATCGATAAAATTTGTGAAATACTTACAAGATAACTTTAGAACTCTGAGGAGTATTTTTAGTTGCCGCCGTGCCCTTGAGCACGAGCCAGTTGAAGTCTGTCTTGGTAAAAAGTCATCCCAACAATAAAGGCTGTCCTCTCTAGTCTCTGTGTCACCTCAGTCCATTCCAGCTCCAGTAGTGAGCTCTGTATTCAGGTGAGTGTGAGAGACACTGTTATTAGCCCAGTGGAGCCCAGTGTAAGAAATTCTTCATTGAGAGTGTAGTTTCCTAAGGCTCCTCAGGTCATGTAGATCCCTTTTGGTTTAGTCCTGATAGATGGAGGTGTTCCCAGGCAGCTTGTGTACAGCGTGCGGCCCGTGAGGAGACTACTGTCACTTTTTAGTGGGTTGAATCCATCACTTCTGCCTCACAGCTCCAAGAGGCTGTCTCTCTCTTCCTCTGCTACACCTCTCTCTCTCTCTCTCTCTCTTTCTCTCTCTCTCTCACACACACAGACTTTTCCCCTGTCTCCCCTCCCTCTTGTTGGTGCTTTTTAAATGATGAAAACTCCTGTAGCGGTAAGCAGTCTCCCCCCAAGCCTCTTGAAGAGTGAACATTTCTTTTTTAGCAAATCCCCTCCTCCCTATGGCACAAAAGACAGCCACAACACATAAACACACTCTGCTCAAGTTACTCACCCCCAGCCCCCTCAATGCCCCCTAGCCAGTAGTTCACCAGTTGCACTATTTATGGCATGGACAGCGTTGCATGGTTGTTCTGGTTTTGGGCTGTAGTGATGTTCCACTAGTGAGATGTTGTTTGGCCGTGAATGAGTACTTGGCTATGGCTTTGTACTGCAAAGAATATTTCTCAAATAAAAATAGAAATGTAAAACTTTAAAATAATTAGTGTAATGTCCACATCCAGTTGGATACGTTATTACTATGTCCTGAATGTTCCACAGTATGGCATTAAAATCAAGTGATGCTACCAGGCCAAGTAACAGGTCAATTCTGTGGAGTGGCAACCTCACTTGTAGTAGGAATACACATTTTGAAGGGTTTTGGCAATACAAACACTAAGATATTATTCGGTAATACAGGTAATTAGACATGCCCAACTTGTATTGTCAGATATGACAACATAATTATATGCTCATTAAGATTTCTTGAGAGCCAAAACTAAAAGAGTAACATAATGACAATGAATAGCATCACTTGAGTAGAAGTTTCAAGTACTAAGGTAAATATGACATAGTAAACGTAAGTCATTAGTACTCACCTATGACCTGGACAGAGGGAAACAGCCTGACAGTTAGGAAATGGGTCCAGGTGTTGGACTCAGACCTGGCTTGGGCTGAGGGGATAACAGTGCTTTATAGCCTAAAGGTGAGAGGCAGCTTGTACCAGACACAGGGTGGAGAAATGCTCTACTCTCTTAAAAGTACAATTAAATTACTTAAAAGTAGAATCTTTAGTGAGCTCTAGTGAATACAACAAATACATATTTAAGAATAAATTGAGACG